>NC_092411.1:213360425-213667389 GCF_040894005.1 Engystomops pustulosus
AGATACTTAACTTGTTTATGTTCATTCTTAAAGATTGAACTTGCTGAAAATACTTTTAGCACTTCAGTGTGGTGTCATAGAGATCAAGGCAAACTACACATCATATATACTGATACATGGATGTAAAATGTCACATAGTATTAGGTGGTGTAAAGTATGAACCAGCAGAATACTCCTGCAGCTTACTGCAAGAAATTAACTTTGGGAATGTTCCTACTCCAAAAAGATAATAATTTCTTTTTTTTTTTTTAAACTGAAAATAATATATTGACCCCTTCAGGACTGCCTTGGGCTATATACGTCCTATTTTCACATGCCCTGAGCAGATACCACTTTTGTATATAAATGTCATTAAACTGTCATTTCTCCTGAACCGTAGCATCTGGAAACATTTTGATGTCCTATTAAGGAGGAGAATCTCCCCTTAAATACAATATCAGAATTGTGTCTCTGTGTGAAACAGAACCGAAGATAAACACCGTTAGGCCCCTTTCAAACAACTGTATATGGCGGCCATGTGGTAGCTGTACGATTGGCAGAGGGCATAGTTTGCCATAGCAGTACTGTGCACAACACGGTACAATGAGCAGACACGTGTGTCACCGCCTCATGCCGTCACCGGTAAAAAGATTGAGTATGCTCTATCTTTAGCCATACGTATAACCCAGCAGCACACCGCCCTATGGCATATGTTCTTGTAAAAGTAGCCTTAAAGGGGTTTGTCCTTAAAAGAAAATTCTCAAATAACAATCCCCTAGTGATGTTTGCACAATAAATATAATTTTTAACCCATTATTTTACAATTTTACTCGTTTTATTGCGGTTTTAGTTCCGATCACTCCCTAGGTGTGTGTGTGTGTGTGTGTGTGTGTGTGTGTTCATCCTGGTCTTGGTGGGAATACCCCTTTAAAGACACTGTAAAAAAAAAAAATAAGTAGATCAATATCTTAAGTTCTATTTCGCCTAGAAACGCAATCCTAATATATTAAAAGGTGAGATTCTCCTCTTTGATAGAACACCATAATTGTTTTTCTAGTTACCACCGTTCAGGAGATATGATTGTTTGTTTGAATTGTGCCCCCTCCAGCCTGTCAGCTGAGGGCAGAATGCAGGATTTGCTGCAGAAAACATTTAGCATTTTCCAAGCACCCTCTGCCTCTGTGCTTGGAAAATGATGATGGGTTGACAGTTTACATATTATAATATATTTTGGTTTATATAATTATACTGCTTAGTAAACTATTTTTATTGGAAAAATTACAACAGCATATTTTTTCCACATTTTTAGTTAGCTGCTAATTCTATAACTTGATAACATTTTTTATTTAAAAAATATTACAAAAACAATAAAAATTATTATATGTAAAGCATATTTAAAGAGATGCAGAACAGGACTGCAAAAATTGTCCCGGCAATAAGGCACCAATGGCCCTCAGTCACAAAGGGGTTAGCATACATACATACATACATACATACATACATATATATATACATACATACACACACACACACACATATATAATATTTAATGATCATATGGTAAATGTTGCATAGATGTTGGCTCATTTGTAGTACTTACTGGGGAGAGATACTATGATGATTAACAAACCAGATAGGATAACTGAATAGAACAGACCCTTATTTTTATTGATTGATTATTGTTCTCTTTACATAGCCTGCATCTCAAGAATCTTAGAGGGTTATTCTTTTTCATAATTATGTTGATTATTTTAGCATGATGAACAGTTTTATAATTTACAGTAGTGCATGTATCATTGTTGTGCTCTTTAGTTAGAGTTGCCACTTGTCTTCTATTAGGCTCCTTATGCAAATGTGAACGTACAATACATGAAGCACTCAAGTCTAGGATTTCAAATAAAAATACTCTTGTCTCACATGCAAACATCTTTCTATGTATGTATTTTGCCAGTCTTAATGCATCATCATGCTTAAGACCTTGATCTAGAACATTATTATTGGAGACTAGTAAATGCTAAACACAGTAAAGGGTTAGTGATTTGTTAAGTTATCCATAGAAAATATCAATAGAAGATTGTTGGTGGAGCTCCAAGTGTCAGAACCCCAGTCAGCTGATTCTGGCTGTAGATGAACGGAAGGTGAGCTGCAGTACCGTAGTTTAGCCACTACACAAAGATTAGAGCTGTAACAGGCGGTCCCCTACTTAAGGACACTCGACTTACAGACGACTCATAGTTACAGACGGACCCCTCTGCCCACTGTGACCTCTGGTGAAGCTCTCTGGAGGCTTTACTATAGTCCCAGACTGCAATGTCCAGCTGTAAGGTGTCTGTAATGAAGCTTTATTGATAATCCTTGGTCCAATTACATCAAAAAAATTTTAACTCCAATTGTCACTTGGGCAAAAAAAAAATTTGTCTGGAGCTACAATGATAAAATATACAATTCCGACTTACATACAAATTCAACTTAAGAACAAACCTACAGAACCTATCTTGTACGTAACCCGGGGACTGCCTGTACTTCAAACTCTCTTGTGTGTTCGTATTGACAGCAGAGGCTCATATACACCCTGTATTATACAATGTAAAGGGAGTCTGCCGGCGATTGTGATTGTACAATATATTGTTGGGTATTGGCCCAGTAAATATGTTGTAATATATTTTTTTTATGTTGATAGTAGCCGTAAGATTGTGAAAAATGCATCTGTATTCCAGAATTGCATGTGGACTTTGCATTGGGATGCACTGATTTCTTATAACTATTTAAGGAACTGCTGTAGAGTCCCTCCCATCTGCTTTGAGTATGGAGGAAAGGGAGGGGTTGGGGAAACAGTTTGAATTAAGAAGAACTGAGAACATTGCAGGGTATGGCCACTTAACCCAATGCACAAAGTCCAGCTGCAATCTTGGAACATAAATGCATTTTTTCACAATCTTGCTACAAGCACTATATAGACAATTGCTAGCACACTCCCCTGAATGACACTTACCATATTTTACTAAAACCTGTAAGATTAAAAAATGAACCAGAACACGTATGCCTTTATGCAGAGATTGGGCAAGATAGCTGCTGGCCAAACAAGTGAACAGTCAACAGCTTTTTTTATTTGTATGGCCAGATTTAGAAAAGCAGGTAGAGTAGATGCTTCTTGTAGATACACTAGTAGTCCAGTAAAGATTTTTTTTTTCTGTACTAAAAATCTTTATATGCCATCAGGGACATAAACTTTAAAGCTGATCCTCCATTATTCCCATCAGGCCACATTTGTGTCTGGTAATGATGCCGATCATCTCCTCTGAATTGTACATTCTTTACTCTTTAATTCCCTAGTCCAAGCAATGCTATCACTAGGTCTTTTAATTCCATCAGATTTCACGGCCCCTCTCTCATTGCAGAGGTCTGGAGCAGATCTGCCATAGTTATTATAACCTCCTGACTTCAAAGGCAGCATAGGGAAGAAGTGGTCTAAACACAGCGGAGCTGTATTTCTCTCAGTGTAGCAGACATTCCTGGCTCCTAATCTGCTGCAGCTCTGAATCACGGCTCTTGTATCAGGCTGCTGTGAACCTACGGCCCTGGCGCCTCCGGGACATTCCTCAACAGGAAGCCCAATGTTTTAATGTTGGGCTGAGAGGAAAACCTTCCCAGGAAGAGCAACCTGGACCAAACCCTTTGAACGTCTGGGATGAAAAGGCTAAAAGTAAATAAAATCTGTGGGGTGCTCTTGTGTTTCTACACAGTTCTCTTGGATAGAGTTAACTCCTTCTTTATGACGAGAAGTTTAGTAGACTTTGCTCGAATGCAGGAAATTGGGACATGCCACTGTTCGGTGGAAAAATATGAATAAATAGGCAGATGGGTAGATCGATCGATTTACGTTTAGAAATTTCAAAGTAGACATATCATTTTGAATATGAGATACTCCTAGACATACACATGGTAAGAGCTCCCTCATGTGTCTGATCTCAGTTTTATATGTAGTCCAGTATTTTCCCATGACTAAGTGTAGAATTTTGCAATGAATATTGTTCCCATGTTAAAATCGCAATAGAGACAGAGTACTAAATATATACTGTGGTTAACCAAATACATTTTTATTTTTATGCTATTGAATAGATCAAATAACTGAAAGCAAAAAGACCATCAATATCTATCAAGATAATGTGTACTAACTCATTGTGATATATAATGGCGACTAACCTGTATTTTTTTATGCATTGCAGGGGGGAAAAAGAACTCGTTCTCAGCTTGTAAAGCAAAGGCAGCAACAGCAGGAGGACTCCTGGAGATGGAAGCTTGTTAAACCTCCCCAACGTCTCCATTAACAGAAACACTATCCCCAAGGAGTCTGCTATTGACATTGATATGCCACTGCTAGAGACACTGTATCGTATAGACAATCACTGCCTGTAATTTGGCACCACTGGTACCAGGGGCTTTCATGTACCACAGCTAGATCCCCAAGGATGGAAGACATTGAAAGAATCATCGGGATATCTCATCCATCATACTCACACTTCCTAGCTGCAGCGTTCAATACGAGCGCAAAGTTCCTGAAGTGACCCAGCCACAGACCAAACAGAGTGCTGATGTGGACATAAACCATGGACAAGACAAACCTCTTTTATTTAAGAATGGAGCAAAAGGATCAATTTTTGTTTCTTTTTTTTTTTTATCATTGTATTGTTTATCTCCATAAAACTTGAATGCTTTTATATATCAGATTTAGGATTGATTGATGTATATTTTATTAGTCAGGGTATAAACTAAACCCCGATTCCCTTCCCACTTCCTGCAAAAGCAACAGAAAAAGAAATACATGGATGGATAGGCATCCTTCGATGCTTCCGTTGTGAAAAGGTTCGTACAAAAAATATAATGTAAAAAAAATATATAGAGAAAAGAGTTGTTTTTGCGGAGACAATATATGACATTGATGTCGAAGTTATATATTGGTAAGACAGGCAAATGTTCTTAAATTTAAATATTTCAAATATATGGTAATTAGGGACACCGTTACATGGTGATTTGTGGAAAATGCATCATAACCTGGGAAGAAGATTAGTAGCACCAACTTAAAATTAGTGCTGAAGGCAGTTATTCGAGAATAAAGGTCTGTTCACACTGGTGCCCTAGGGGCTATTTATTATACAAAACTCCTAGATCTCATTCCTCAATTGCGGGCGTTGTTTAAAGGACAACAAATATATCATTTGGTCAGGAAGACATACCAAAGGTTTCCCAGTCCTCCTATAAGCTCACGACGTTCAAGTAATATTATTGTACGCTGCCATTATTCGATCTCATGTGTTGTACAGGAGGTGGCAATAAGGTGCATAAATAGTCAAATTCTCAGACGCCCCCTATCGTTCCTTCCTTCAACAATGTTTAAAACAATCCCTTATGTTTCACAAATAACCATGTCCTCTGTCTTTTACCTGTTTATATTAAGTCAAACACATATAGCTAATATATAATTCATCTTGTAGGAAGACATGCAGAGTCTAATATTTGGCCCATTCAGAGAACCAATCCATAAGTCACAAGGAAAGGGTGATGCAGTTTTGTGTATTACTCCTTTTATACTTTATGAATAAAAAGAGCCCAGCACTTGGATTCATTGTTACAATGTAAATTGTTCTATATCGTATTTGTATTATTTTCTTCTGCTAACCTGTAGTGGGATTTGACGCCAGTTGTAAAAAAAAAAAAAAAATGGAAAAAAAAGTTTTGATGTGTCCCTTTTATCAATAGCAAAGTACAGGCTTTGCAGAAAGAAAATTGTCAATTCAACTTTTTTTTGGTCATTCCAATTTGAGTTAATGTGCTGAGCATATGTTTTTAAAAAAAATTAAAAAGCTTTGTAATAAAACTGAAAATACTATACGAATTGTGGCTAAGGAAATCCATTGTGTGTTTTTCTTTTTCTTCTTTTATGTTGATGGGTCCTACTTTATTGCATGCTGCATTGTGACCTATACTTTCACAATTACAGGTCCAAAACTATTAGCACGTGAGGAAGGGGGCTGAAATGTGATGACCTGTCCACAGGATAGCCTATAAATGTTTGGTATTGGTCCAAACTCAAGGAACACTGCAGACCGAACAATAATAAATGCACAGGCATTTGGGTAGAACATGGCTCTGTATGGACTCTTACAATCTCATACCGTGACGACAGCGTAACCTATAATTAAAGAAACTCCTCAGCAATTTCATGCAGCCCATGGTAAGGGCAGCATGAAATTGCTGACAAGTTCCTTTAACCATGAGTAGCATGAAATACTAGCTGGCTCCTCATTACAAAGAAGTCTGGTGTTTCATAGAAAACAATGTGGGTCATTGTCCCAAAACTTCCAAAGAGAAAAGCTAGCCCACAATGGAATATTGATTTGAAAACGAGAAAAAATGAAAGTGCAATTTGATTGGTTGATGTGGGAAATCAAGACCCACATTTGATAGTTTAATAAATATCCTTCATCCTTCATTTTGAAGAAGATGGGCAGAGGGAGATGTAGTTGGACCAATACCCCATTCGGCATGTCACGTTTGAAAACAAGAGGACACCTTTCAAGCAAGTCAATCTGGAGAAGCAGATTTTTAAATTGGTTGTCCAACTGCTAACATTTAAAGGGTACAAAATGGATCTAAATCTTTCCTGGTTCTGCTTGACACATAGTTACTTTTTTGTAATGAGTTAAGAGAAATTGGAAAGTATGGTCTGGGTAGGACCAATGAAGCATTAGAACAGGAACAGAGAGAAAACAATAAACGGTGATTATATATATTTATATATATTTTTTTTTTTTTTTACCTAAAAAAAAAAAATAAATAAATAATGTAGCCAGCCAGCCAGTCGCTTTAATGAGCTTGAGGAAGAAGAACCATTTTGAAACTTTATCCAATATAATATCAGTTTTTATATATTCAAACACATTGATGATGTATATATTGATAGAAAAACTTGTGAGAAGTCAAAAAATGTGGTCATTTCAAGGTGTGGGCAAAGACACCGAATGCACTTGTGGGAAAAAAAAATGGTTCAAGCTCCTAGCTGTCACACTTTATTGTGGAGCACCCACCTCATATTTTTCGAACTCCATTGGTAATTGATCAATCATTTTGGATGATATTAGATTATCCAGGAACAGGTTGAACACAGCTACACAATAATTGTTTATGCTAGTCTATAATAATGGCACGTTCATCAGTACATTCTCCTAACACAGTTTAAAATGCAGTTTAAAATAATCACCCTCATCCACAAAGCTCTGTATAATGCTGCACCTCCCTACATCTTTTATTCATTTATTTATTATTGATTTCAGAGCATCCCCAGATCTTCCGAAATCAAGAAGAAACGTACACTTGCCTTTCTCCGGTCTTTGTCTGTGCAGACATCAAAACCATTTTGCCCACCTGCTACAGTCTCTGGCTGTGTAAGGCTATAGTGGCTGTGCTATATGGTAGTGCCTTTGTGTACAGACAGAGAATTATGGTAATAGGAGGCACAACGCTGGGCCAAAGTGCCAGAGAGGTTCCTTCTTGTTTTAAAAGCACTATGGGTCATCTAATGTGCTGAACAAACCCTTTAATCTGAGGAAAACATCTCTCTATGCCCCTGTAGACTGCTATAGTTTCTATCATTTAGAACTCCCTAGATTATTTCATACTGATTTCGCAAGCTCTGTGCAGTGCTGCATAAACTGTGTGTGCTATATAAAGGAATTATTATTATACATTTTAATGAATTTAGATTAACTGCGAATAGTTTTATATTAAAGTGTAAAAAAAAAAAAAAAAAAAAAGGAAAATATTTATATATATATATATTTCTACTCTTACTAATACTAAATAGGATGAGGAGTGATCTTTCTTCAGGAGAGAACGCCGGTCATCCAAACAACTAATCCAGAATTTTCTGATAGTTGTGAATATGACGGGTGGTTAAGAGTCTTATCCAGGATGTGGACGGTTCTTTACAAGAACTTGTATAAAACCACAACCACTTTTCCAAAACAGTAAACTGATATCCTGTGTAGACTAAAGCGAGAATAACACCTAATAATAAATGCAGGACCTGAGACACTGGAAGACTAAACATTACAAACCATTCTCATCTTTTCTGGACAGCCCTGCAATGTACAAAGAGATGAAACCCAACCCAGAGGGCAGAATATGATTGCCCTGTGGTCAGGAGAACTGGCAGCACTTGCATCTGCCATCTAATTGACTTTCAAATGATATTCACAGTGTTCTTAAGGAATGATGAATAAGTCCTGGGAAGTGGTACAAAAAACTGCAAGCTACACAAGATCCAAAACAAGCAGAGAGCACTGACTGGAAATTAAATGTTTTGCTTATATCTTTGGCGTGAAAATGGCTGACCAAGTTAAATAAATATGCTCCTCCTAAAACAAACAGCTATTTTACAGCTATATATAGACTTTCTCCATTAATGTACGATATGGTGACTATGTGTAAAATCTATAACTTTGTAATCATTGGTCTTATGATCTGACTTAAAGACTATACAGACATATGAGATGTGCGATTTACCCCCATTTTTGTCATTACAGTAGGGTTGAGATGAAATCAAATTATTGAACCCACAGGCTTCTGCCCTTCCTTATTGCTTTGCATTTTCATTAATAAAACATCAGTCTGGCCATATAAATAAAGATGTATTATTGCTATTATAAATCCCAAAATGTGATGAGCTCCCACTAATGGTAGCTATATACACTCACCGGCCACTTTATTAGGTACACCATGCTAGTAACGGGTTGCACCCCCTTTAGAACTGTCTCAATTCTTCGTGGCATAGATTCAACAAGGTGCTGGAAGCATTCCTCAGAGATTTTGGTCCATATTGACATGATGGCATCACACAGTTGCCGCAGATTTGTCGGCTGCACATCCATGATGCGAATCTCCCGTTCCACCACATCCCAAAGATGCTCTATTGGATTGAGATCTGGTGACTGTGGAGGCCATTTGAGTACAGTGAACTCATTGTCATGTTCAAGAAACCAGTCTGAGATGATTCCAGCTTTATGACATGGCGCATTATCCTGCTGAAAGTAGCCATCAGATGTTGGGTACATTGTGGTCATAAAGGGATGGACATGGTCAGCAACAATACTCAGGTAGGCTGTGGCGTTGCAACGATGCTCAATTGGTACCAAGGGGCCCAAAGAGTGCCAAGAAAATATTCCCCACACCATGACACCACCGCCACCAGCCTGAACCGTTGATACAAGGCAGGATGGATCCATGCTTTCATGTTGTTGAGGGCAAATTCTGACCCTACCATCCGAATGTCGCAGCAGAAATCGAGACTAATCAGACCAGGCAACGTTTTTCCAATCTTCTACTGTCCAATTTCGATGAGCTTGTGCAAATTGTAGCCTCAGTTTCCTGTTCTTAAAGGAGTGGCACCCGGTGTGGTCTTCTGCTGCTGTAGCCCATCTGCCTCAAAGTTCGACGTACTGTGCGTTCAGAGATGCTCTTCTGCCTACCTTGGTTGTAACGGGTGGCGATTTGAGTCACTGTTGCCTTTCTATCAGCTCGAACCAGTCTGCCCATTCTCCTCTGACCTCTGGCATCAACAAGGCATTTCCGCCCACAGAACTGCCGCTCACTGGATGTTTTTTCTTTTTCGGACCATTCTCTGTAAACCCTAGAGATGGTTGTGCGTGAAAATCCCAGTAGATCAGCAGTTTCTGAAATACTCAGACCAGTCCTTCTGGCACCAACAACCATGCCACGTTCAAAGGCACTCAAATCACCTTTCTTCCCCATACTGATGCTCGGTTTGAACTGCAGGAGATTGTCTTGACCATGTCTACATGCCTAAATGCACTGAGTTGCCGCCATGTGATTGGCTGATTAGAAATTAAGTGTTAACGAGCAGTTGGACAGGTGTACCTAATAAAGTGGCCGGTGAGTGTAATCTGTATGTAGTAAGCTTCCCATAGTGTTAGAGATAATAGCCAAAAAAAAAAAAGAAAAAAGTCAGCAACCAATCTATTTACCAAAAGCTGTTTGTTTGATGCACAATGCTTGACAAAGATTTATTGTGAATCGAAATGTTGCACTTTTTTCTATGCCTGTGTGAATAAAGGTTTAACCTTTTTTCATCATATTGGATGCTGTGGCCTTTTCTTCTTTTTTTTAGCGATAATAGCCCCCACCTCCCAAAAATTAAGGTAGTAATTATACTGATTACTTGTGTTGTTTATTATGTGTAAATACAGGGTAAATAAAGTTTTGTTCTATTATATTCTATATAACCTGTATAAAGGTGGTCCCCTACTTAAGAACTTACAGACGACCCCTAGTTAAATACGGACCTCTGTTAATTGGTAATTTACCGCACTTTAGCTATAACAGCTATAAACCAGCTTTTTTGTTCTTATGACAATCCAATATTTTTAAAATCCAATTGTCAAAGAGACCAAAGAATTTTTGACTCAGGTTAAAATTATAATGTTTCTATAAATTTATACAGTTTCAACTTACATACAAACTCAACTTAAGAACAACCTATCTTGTATGTAACCTGGGGACTGCCTGTATATGTAGTAAGCTCCCCCTAGTGGTGGCTGTGTAAGCTGTATGCAGTGTGCTCCCCTAGTGGTGGCTGTGTAAGCTGTATGCAGTGTGCTCCCCTAGTGGTGGCTGTGTAAGCTGTATGCAGTGTGCTCCCCTAGTGGTGGCTCTGTGCATGAGGCCTTATTGTGATTCAAGTATGTAATGATAAACTTGGACACAACATTAAGCGGAATTAACTGGAACTTTTACAGTCAGTGCATGAGCATATGGTCTGTTGGCAATTTCCAACTTCAGGATTGCAAGAGAGTTGTAAAGATAGTTGGTCACGTTTCCATCCATCAGCTTGAATACCAGCTATGGTGATCTACTTAGCCAATGTGTTATAATCAGCTGCTAGGGGCAATGGATATAGTCAAATTTTATATTATATTTCCAAAGACGGGCCTACACAGTTTAGCTCACTATGGGGAATATTTTTAGAAGTTTCTTATGGTTAATACAAGAACGATTTCCTATTGCAGTGCGTATAGTGATTTGTACGTGTTGTACTAGGTGTGTGCCACTCATTCTGGATGAACCATGAATAGTGATGAGTGAAGCAGAAGAGCCCTGGTCTTCTGTCTGGAGAAAGGTAGAATAGTTGAGGATGCCCTTCTGGCTTGGAATGGTTCAGGTTTAGATGGATTTTTCAGATATTTCCATATGACTCCATAACTGGATGGGGTCTTGTTACTGTTGCTTCAGGCAGATTTTCACAGTAGGGAGCTGGGGCCTAGTCTGAAGATAAAGAACAGCCTAAGGAGCTGTGTCCTCAGCACTTCCTGAACTGGTCTTCTTTGAATTCAGTCAGAACAGGATCATCCTTTTGGTTCACAGCATGGACATGGGACACCTCTCCCACAGAAGGATCCAGAGCAGTGGTTCTTAACCTTGTTTGAGGTACAGAACCCATCAGTTTCATATGCACATTGACCAAACCCTTCTTTAGTGATAGATCAAATATGTATATGTATTGATCTCCATGGCCGAGGATCCGCCGATCCCGAGACCGTCTCACCGAGAATTCGATAGAGCCCCGGTTAACCCCATAGCGCAGTAAGACGTACCCTTACGTCTTGCTGCGAATGGGGAATTATGAAGAGGCCTCACGGGCAGAGCCCTCTTCATACTCACCGGGCATTTGCTTTATAATGAAGCAAATGCCCGTCGAAAGCACCAATCGCGGGTGTTCACCCTTTTTTCCGCCGCCGGCAAAGCTGCGATCGTCGCTCCTCGTGACTTCATCACACAAAGATCCGAGGCTATCATGATCTAGGCTATCTATTACAATGTGCCATTTGCACATTGTAATAGATGGTGTCCAAAATCCCCATATACTGCCATACTGCAGTATGGCAGTATATGATAGGATCAATCAGACAACCTAGGGTTAAAGTACCGTAGGGAGTCTGAAAAATAGTAAAATAAATAAATAAAAAAAATTATATTAAAAAAACATAAAAATTCAAATCACCGTCCTTTCCCTAGAACTGATATAAATATAAATAAACAGTAAAAATCATAAACACATTAGGTATCACCTTGTCCGAAAATGCCCGATCTTTCAAAATATAATAACCGTTTTTCACTGCGTTTAACCTCATAAAGGAAAATAGCGTCCGAAGTCGCAAATGGTATTTTTTTTGCCATTTTGAATAACATTCTATAAAAAGTGATCAACAGGTCGTACAGTCCTAAAAATAAAAGCATTGAAAACATCATGAGAAGTCGCAAAAAATGACACCTCCCACAGCTCCGTACATTACAGTATGAAAAAGTAATTAGCGCAAGAAGATGGCAAAATGAAGAATTTTTCTGTACAGGAGGTTTTAATTTTTGTAAATGTATGAAAACATTTTAAAACCTATACAAATTTGGTATCCCCATGATCGTATTGACCCAATGAATGAAATAGACCTGTCATTTGGGGCGCACAGTGAAAGCTGTAAAAACCAAGCCCACAAGAAATGGCGCAAATGTGTTTTTTCAGCATTTTCACTGCATTTAGAATTTTTTTCCCGGTTCCCAGTACATGGCATGGAATATTGAATACTACCACTACGAAGTGCTATTTGTTACGAATAAAATAAGCCATCACACAGCTCTTTACATGGAAAAATAAAAAGTTATAGATTTTTGAAGGTGGGGAGTGAAAAATAAAAATGAAAAAACGAAAAAGGGCCTGGTCCTTAAGGGGTTAAGGACCACTGATTTAGAGGCTTCCAGGAGAGGGAGTGAGTTCCCCCAAGTGGTGGCTGTATAAACTGTGTGTAGTGAGCTCTCCCTAGTGGTGGCTTTATAAACTGTGTGTAGTGAGCTCTCCCTAGTGGTGGCTTTATAAACTGTGTGTAGTGAGCTCTCCCTAGTGGTGGCTGTATAAACTGTGTGTAGTGAGCTCTCCCTAGTGGTGGCTGTATAAACTGTGTGTTGTGAGCTCTCCCTAGTGGTGGCTGTATAAACTGTGTGTAGTGAGCTCTCCCTAGTGGTGGCTGTATAAACTGTGTATAGTGAGCTCTCCCTAGTGGTGGCTGTATAAACTGTGTATAGTGAGCTCTCCCTAGTGGTGGCTGTATAAACTGTGTGTAGTGAGCTCTCCCTAGTGGTGGCTGTATAAACTGTGTGTTGTGAGCTCTCCCTAGTGGTGGCTTTATAAACTGTGTGTAGTGAGCTCTCCCTAGTGGTGGCTGTATAAACTGTGTATAGTGAGCTCTCCCTAGTGGTGGCTGTATAAACTGTGTGTAGTGAGCTCTCCCTAGTGATGGCTGTATAAACTGTGTGTAGTGGGCTCTCCCTAGTGGTGGCTTTATAAACTGTGTGTTGTGAGCTCTCCCTAGTGGTGGCTTTATAAACTGTGTGTTGTGAGCTCTCCCTAGTGGTGGCTGTATAAACTGTGTGTAGTGAGCTCTCCCTAGTGATGGCTGTATAAACTGTGTGTAGTGGGCTCTCCCTAGTGGTGGCTGTATAAACTGTGTGTTGTGAGCTCTTACTAGTGGTGGCTGTACAAACTGTGTGTAGTGAGCTCTGCCTAGTGATGGCTGTATAAACTGTGTGTTGTGAGCTCTCCCTAGTGGTGGCTGTATAAACTGTGTGTAGTGAGCTCTCCCTAGTGATGGCTGTATAAACTGTGCATAGTGAGCTCTCCCTAGTGGTGGCTGTATAAACTGTGTGTAGTGAGCTCTCCCTAGTGATGGCTGTATAAACTGTGTGTAGTGAGCTTTCCCTAGTGGTAGCTGTATAAACTGTGTGTAATGAGCTCTCCCTAGTGGTGGTTGTATAGTCTGTGTGTAGTGAGCTCTCCCTAGTGGTGGCTGTATAGTCTGTGAATAATGAACTCTAACTGTGGGGGGCATTTAAAAATGAAAAAAGGCACAGTTAATCACTTAAAGAACCTTCTTAGGATAGTTGATTATTGTATATCTTTCAAGCACGTCAGTATACCCATGGATACCCAGAAAAATATATATAGGGAATGAGTGCCTTTATTACTGTGGTGAAGGAAACAAGACTAACATCATTGTTACCATGCTGTGAAATAATTGCTTCTTCTCTGAGCTATACAATAAAATCCCGCTAGTTACTCAGTATATGGCAACAGGCTTCGTATTTGTGTTACTATATGTGTGCATATAATGAATGTAGGGTCATCAAACAGTTGTGGCTTCTGTTATAGGACAGATTACTGCAGTGTAAGTTATTTGAAACCTCACAGCCTCTTTTCAAAGGCATTGAGATATTTTATTGTTTAATCTGTATTTAATTTTGGCACATATCCGTTTCCCATTTGGCATCTTCCTGAGTAAACCAGAACCATCTGACCATCTGCTGCCTCAAACATAGGGTGGTGTATGCGGCATTTGTAGGCTTGTCTCCTCCTGCCCAATGCAGACGGTTATGCTTATCATCATGCTTCGGCTAATGGTCTTCATATTGTTATCATTACATCCAAGAAAGAAGGCGGCGTAATTCAATCAGTATTTCTACTGGGAGCAGCAGGACAGGCTCATACTACAATACAAACATGACATTACGTTGGAAGTTTCTGAAGTATAGAAAAACTTTATTGGCTGTAAAACTTCAAGAAAACCCAGAATTTTTGAGTCATAAAGAAAGATGTATCTTTTTATTTTGTGTAGTGTAGTCGGTGTAAAACCTGAATTACTCCTATTACAATATATAATTTAGACCTTAAAGGGGTATTTCCACGAAGACAAGTTTCTTAAATATACTCAGGATCACAAAATAACACATTCTCTAATACCCTGTTATAAACATTTCACACATATAAGTTGAACCTGCCTCTGTCAGTCCTGGTGTACACAATTTCAATTGCCCCTAGAAACGACCCTGTAACTTCTGACATAGAGTTGGATTTCCGTGCAACGCCGTGAAGCTGAATTTCTCTCTCTCTCCTCCCTGCACTCTAGCCCCTGCAGTCCAGGACGGAGCTCACACTGATACACAGACATGGAGGAGAACTACAAGCTACAGCAGGGGCGTCGCTAGGTCAAAAGATACGGGGCTCGTGCCCCGGATCTTTTGGCCAGTGCCCCGAATCTCCTCGGGTCGGCAGATCATCTGCCCCGCTGCCCGGGAGATTCCTTCCCTCCCGTTCTCATCACGATCTGTGTCCTCAGATTGTGATGAGAACGAGTGCAGGCGCTGCTTTCCCCTGCAAGGACCTAGCCTCCGGGAGTTCCAGAGGCTGAAAGACCTGTGATGATGTCATGATCACATGACCTGCAGGGGAAAGCAGCGCACAGAAAGAGAGAGAGAGCTGCATCGGTGAGGTGAGAAACATGATAGGGACTAGGGAAGGGGGAGAACATTGTGGGGCACATTATTTCCTGGGGGGCTGTGTGAGGCACATTATTTCCTGGGGGGCTGTGTGAGGCATATTACTTACTGAGGGGGGGGGGGCTGTGTGGGGCACATTATTTACTGGGGGGACTGTGTGAGGCACATTACTTACTGGGGGGGCTGTGTGAGGCACATTATTTCCTGGGGGGACTGTGTGTGGCACATTATTTACTGGGGGGACTGTGTGTGGCACATTATTTACTGGGGGGACTGTGTGAGGCACATTATTTACTGGGGGGACTGTGTGAGGCACATTACTTACTGAGGGGGGGGGGCTGTGTGGGGCACATTACTTAGTGGAGGGCTGTGTGGGGCACATTATTTACTGGGGGGACTGGGTGGCTGTGTGTGAGGCACATTACTTAGTGGAGGGCTGTGTGGGGCACATTATTTACTGGGGGGGACTGTGTGGGGCACATTATTTACTGGGGGACTGTGTGGGGCACATTATTTACTGGGGGGACTGTGTGGGGCACATTATTTACTGGGGGGCTGTGTGGGGCACATTACTTAGTGGAGGGCTGTGTGGGG
Organism: Engystomops pustulosus; assembly: GCF_040894005.1. Taxonomy (NCBI): domain Eukaryota; kingdom Metazoa; phylum Chordata; class Amphibia; order Anura; family Leptodactylidae; genus Engystomops; species Engystomops pustulosus. Next base: position 213,376,392 of record NC_092411.1, read on the forward strand.
CACATTATTTACTGGGGGGACTGTGTGGGGCACATTATTTACTGGGGGGCTGTGTGTGAGGCACATTACTTAGTGGAGGGCTGTGTGGGGCACATTATTTACTGGGGGGACTGTGTGGGGCACGTTATTTACTGGGGGGACTGTGTGAGGCACATTATTTACTGGGGGACTGTGTGAGGCACATTATTTACTGGGGGGCTGTGTGGGGCACATTATTTCCTGCGGGGCTGTGTGAGGTACATTATTTACTGGGGGGACTGTGTGAGGCACATTATTTACTGGGGGGGCTGTGTGAGGCACATTATTTACTGGGGGGACTGTGTGAGGCACATTATTTACTGGGGGGACTGTGTGAGGCACATTATTTACTGGGGGGACTGTGTGAGGCACATTATTTCCTGGGGGGACTGTGTGAGGCACATTATTTACTGGGGGGACTGTGTGAGGCACATTATTTCCTGCGGGGCTGTGTGAGGTACATTATTTACTGGGGGGACTGTGTGAGGCACATTATTTACTGGGGGGACTGTGTGAGGCACATTATTTACCGGGGGGCTGTGTGGGCATATTACTTACTGGGGGGCTGTGTGGTCACATTACTTACCGGGGGGCTGTGTGGTCACATTACTTACTGGGGGGCTGTGTGAGCATATTACTTACTGGGGGGCTGTGTGGGCATATTACTTACTGGGGGGCTGTGTGGTCACATTACTTACTGGGGGGCTGTGTGAGCATATTACTTACTGGGGGGCTGTGTGGGCATATTACTTACTGGGGGGCTGTGTGGTCACATTAAAATAAAATAAATTATATTTATTGTGTTAACATTACGAGGGAATTGAAATTTAAGAATTTTCTTTCATGGGAAAACCCTTTTAAGTTAATTTTTGTGTGTATGGATTGGAAGCAGAAGCAATTCTATGTGCCCAATTAATTGGAACTGGTGTGTACTGCATAGTCTAAATATTATCTGTATCAGATGTGAAACGCGCCAAAAAAACATTTATCCTCCTGGGAAGGTCCCATAAACATTAGATTTGAGTCTTCAGTGAATGCTCATCTAATGTCTGTGGCCAACTTTACAGTGTATGTTTCCTTTCAGTTGGCTCTTCGTGTGGTTGCAGGCCCTGACCTCTAGGTTTCACATATATTCACGTATATTGCACCTCAAAAACATTTTCTAAATCCTCCCATTTTTAATAATGGCAACATTAAAAACGCTAATCGTTGGTCTCAATCACGGTTTCAAATTGGAGTTTTTTTTCACTGAACCCATTTTGGCTTACAGACACATACAGATTGACAAATCACTGAAGCCAGGAAGGGAAAACCAATCGTGCCTTACTGATCCACTCCTTTCAATGGGCTTTTTCACACTTTTTTTCATTGATGAGTGTCAGTTTAGAACCTGTCCTTTGTGTCTTCACTGACAAAAGTGTGAAAAAGCCCACTGAAAGGAATGGGTCAGAAAGGCATTAGTGAAGTATCACTGTAGCCAGTCAGAGAAAGCCAAACTGTTTTTCTCCATAGGTCCAAATTGGGTTCAGTGAATCACTGATGTGAAAAAAACACCAATGTAAAACTACCCTTAGGGTACAGTTACACGTACCACTAATGCTGATTTACAAGCGCAACAGGGGCCATACCCTTACTCTCTAATAATCGAACGTACTTCCACTTACTAAACTACCTCATCAACCTGTCCTTATTGCAGCAGCCAGGGTTTCAGTCCAGACGCTACATGGATGCCTCCAGTCTGCACTGGTTGTCCATCACCTTCTATATAGTTTAAACACCCTCATCCACAAAGCTCTGCACAGTGCTGTTCCTCCCACCTTGTTGACATGACTGACTGCAGTGGACACGCATGTATGTCATAACTGCAGGTTCACACAAGATTAGTGGGAACCATTGTTTCCATTAAAAAAAAAAATTCCCTCTGAAAAAATGAAAACCTGGATTACCCCTTTAAAATAAATATACAGCTTTTAATACTATGGTTTTGAAAGTTACAATATTCTGTGATATTAATTTATTGATTAGAATTTTTTTTTATGTTACTAACCCTCAAAATGCATACTGTTTCAAATTAATTTAAATGTGAAAAACTGCAACAATAGCTAAATAAGCAAAGAGATTTTGATTCAAAATGTACTTTTTAAGTCTTTACTCACTGAATTTTCATGGTATGTGCACTAAAGATATTTCCAGGTCAAATTGAAGTCTACAGTATAATAAAAATACAGACTCAGATTCAACGTCTTTTTACCTGTCCAGCCATCACTGTTTGTGCAGGTTCCATGGAGACACATGCCCTTTAAATGATCCAAAATTAGCAATCAGAAATCACCACCAGGGGTGTTTTACCGCTAACTGCAAATTGTCTATCCATTGAGCTCTATAGTGAACAGTATGCGCCCTCTAGTGGTAATGTGACAAATTTGTGAGCAGAGACCCCAATTATTAGTTCTGTATGGTTATCAATTCTGCAGCATAGAAACTGGATGACTGTAGATTATATCACCATATGCCTAGAGGTTGGTTATCCATTGTAGAGAACCAGGCTTTGTGATATTGATGCGTAGCAAATGCAGGATGCTCCAGGGACAGGGACAAAACAGGTAATTAGTTCCCTCAATCACAGGAAATGTCTGTTTACCAAGTGAAGCACCAAACTTCTAAGGACAGGTGACGGCCACCGCTATGTTATCTCCATAAACAAGAAGTCCGCTATAGAAAGTAGACGCAGCTACATGTAGAGTTTCCTTCCTTGTACGGTTTCCTAGAATCAGCAGGTAAGACATGTAGCACTGGTGTCTGCCGGCTGCTTCCTGTGCTGGACACTCCAGAATTTGGCCTTTGTAGGATACAAGCCTTTAACCCATTCAGTGATAATCTCTAAAATTACTGTATGTCTAAACCTTATAATTCCCCTACACCTCATTATACCTTGTTATCACTTGTGGGTTGATACAAAATCTTGTAGGAGGATTTGTTAGGCTGCATTCACACGTACTGTTAACACCTTTTCAAATGCATCAGAGCAGCTGATAAGAAGAGAATCACCTAATTACATTGATGTCAACATTGCGTTTACAAAACACATGCATTAACATAGTGTGGTTAACACACACATACATTTGGTAACACTATGTTAATGAATGTGTAAATATTGCGTAAACACATTCATTTTGTAAACACAATGTTGACAGCAATGTAATTAGGCAGATCTCTTCTCAGTTGTTATGATGCATTTCACACATGCGTTAAAGCAAACAAAATGCAACATGGGAAAGTACCCTAAAGGTCGGCGGCACACGTGGCGTTTGAACCCGTTTTTAAGCAGTCCGTTAAAAAAACCGCATGCATTTTTTGAAAAACACATGCGTTTTTTGAATATGCATGTTTTTTTTAACCGGTTTTACCAATTATCTTAATTAAAACGGGTCAAAAATGGATTCATATTTAAAAAACGAATGCGTTTTTTAACGGACTGCTTAAAAAAAAGCCCAAAAACGGGTTCTAATACAGAAATTGCCCCACATTTATCAAAATTTATAGGTGCAGTTTGCCTGTGTAGTGTACAGGGTGCGCCAGATTCATGAAATGTGGCACATGGGCTTCATGAATCTGGCGCCCCCTGCAGTGCTCTGACAGGAGTTCACAAACTTTTTTTTGGAGCTCCTTTAACATAGAGTGTACAACACAATTCTGTAGGACACTGCATGATCAATGTGGCGCACAGGAACGCCCCTTTCAGTGCAGAATTTTGTGTAATTCAGGTGAAGTGCAGCCGCAGCATTTTATAAAAATACATGTTCAGGCAGTTTGCACTAAAAAGAACGTACAAAGTCTGACAAAAAACTGGTGCAGGGTCTTAAAGGACATCTACCAGCAGATTATTGCTGGTAGACTGTCCTATAATGGATGCTTGTTATCTCTAGGGGATGATGCAACCATCTCCAGCGTAAGCTAGGGTAATAAAGAATTTAAAAAAAAAAAAAAAAACCTGAATCTGTCCCCATCTTACAAGTGGCTTTGCTGCACCTTAGTGTAAAAGTACTTACTAATACGCAACTTCAAGTTTTTTTTTTTTTTGCTTACAAGAAAAACTTAGCCTAAATTCAGTTTGCACATTTGGTGGTATACATCACAGAGGGCCTCCTCCCCTGAGGGTGGGGACACTGCCAATGTTCAGGGTGTGCCCCGATTGATCTGGACAGTGACATCACTGGGTACTGCTGCATCTGCCCCCTTTAGATTTCTACTCCACCGAGTGTACACCTTGAAAGATGCAGCTTGCTGCATTTTTTGCTTCTTGTATCGTCTGCTGGTAGAAGTCTATGGATATGCACAGCGTCCACACCAGGTGTATCAAATAAACAAGGTGCAAATCTTGCCTTACTTCGCAAATATGGAAGCAACAAAGCGAGCAGGCTTGACTGTACAAGTTATTTCTCGAGATGTCAAAATGTGCAGATTTGTTTTCTTAAACCAAAAATGAAGTAAAGAAGGGAGGCTTCATACAAGTATTAACATAATAATACTTATTATAAAAATCCCCTTTTTTCTGGCAAAAAAAAAAAAAAAAAAAAAAAACACAACACAACACACAATGATGGACATGACAGTACAGCTACCAGGCTGTACACATTTGCCCCCTTAGATTTTCAAGTAGAATTTAGAGAAATTACAAAGCCTGATGAAAGTAAGTAGGAGGGATATGTGGATCTCTAGCTTTTTGCACTTCTTACATGTACATGACAATCAGGTAATGGGTTTACAGAAGGAAAAAAAAAAAGTATATTTCCTAGAGTCTAGCATAAAGCCATGAGTACATAGCAGCTCCGACGCTCTGTATGCTCTCCATTTTCTCATGTTCAGGGGTGCACGGAAAACAGAATACAACAGAATCACTTTTCTCATGTTTATTGACTCCAGCGTGGTTATGACATGTCAATGCTTGTAAGCCGCTGTTCAGAAGGATTTTGATCATGAAAGAGAATCCTTGTGCTAAGGCACTAGAGTATGGACATTTGCTGAGAAAACCAAAATGATATCAGTCAGCAAAATGGGAAGTCAGAAATCATATAGCAAGCAAGAGAGACTATAAAAATATATATCTGCAGTGCAGGATGGCATATTATCTGTATTTATAAAATCCTTCTCCAGTCTTCTTGCCCAGCTTCTTCTCAGCAACCAGTTTATTGAGCAACTCACTGGGGGCAAAGAGGGGGTTGTCAGGCTCCATCTGGTGCCAACCTAGGTTGTGGGGGGAAACAATTAGCATTAATTAAATTAAAAAGTGCTTTATAACAGGAGTTAGAGGCTGTCCCAACTATCCACAGGAATGGGGGATAACTAGCTGATCAGTTACACTTTGCCCTCATCATACACACCAATTGTTTGCTGAAGGTGTTTAGCAGCTAGCAGAGGTTTTACCTTGCCAATGATCTGAAAGTATTCATTTATCAACTTTTCTCAAACAACCAAAAAAAAAAAAATAAATAAATCAATTACCATCAATGATGTATTTACTAGTGTCGAGACCAACATAATCCAGAAGTTCAAAAGGGCCCATTGGGTAACCAGCTCCCAACTTCATTGCAACATCAATGTCTTCCTTAGATGCATGACCTGAAAACATGAGAAGACTGTAGATAATCTCCAGTGCCTACGCCTTCTTTTAATACGTTCTGATTTTCAGATAGCTTTATTAATCATTTATGAGTATACAAAAGGTAATTAAAGTATACTTTTGTAAGTACAATTATAATTGATAGTTTATCCATACCCAAGAAAAACACGAAATCAAACGAGTTTTAGAAAATAAAATCTTCCCTTAACCCCTTACTGATGCATGCTAAGTATTACGGCGCGTGTTGGGTCCCGGTTCAATGTGAGGGCTCACTGGATGAGCCCTCTCCATAGCTGCCAAGTCTTTGCTGCATATTGCAGCAAAGACTTACCGGTAACACCCGTGATCGGTGCTAGCACCAATCGCGGTGCAATGTCGTTGATTGACAAAAAGATGGCGACGTATGACATCATCAGGGAGCGGCGATACGTCGCCATGATAGGCTTGGGTCTTGCAAAAACCCGAGGCTGCCTAGTTTTAACCCTTTCATTACAATGTGCTATCAGCACATTGTAATTGAGGAAGGAAATCCCCATATACTGCCATACTGTAGTATGGCAGTATATGATAGGATCGATCAGACAACCTAGGGTTAAAGTACCCTATGGGGTCTGAAAAATAGTAAAAGAAAAAAAATTATAATAAAAAACCCTAAAAATTCAACTAACCCCCCTTTCCCTAGAACTGATATAAATATAAATAAGCGGTTTTTCACTGCATTTAACCCCATAACAGAAAATAGCGCCCAGTCGAAAACGGCAAAAAGTGATCAAAAGGTCGTAAAGTCCTAAAAATGGCAGCATTGAAATAGTCAAAGGTTGCCAAAAATTACACCACCCACAGCTCCGTACACCAAAGTATGAAAAAGTTATTAGCGCCAGAAGATGGCAAAAATAAAACATTTTTGCACAGGTTTTAATTTTTGTAAATGAATGAAAACATAAAACCTATACAAATTTGGTATCCCCAAAGAATAAAGTAGAGGTGTCATTTGTGGCGTACAGTGAAGGCTGTAAAATCCAAGTCCACAAGAAAATGGCACAAATGCGTTTTTTCACTGTACTGCATTTTGAATTTTTTCCCCCGTACACGACATGGAAAATGAAAAACCCTCGTTATGAAGTGCAATTTGTTACACAGAAAACAAGCCGTCAGAGCGCATTACGTGGAAAAATTAAAGTTAAAAAAAAAAAAAAAAAAAAAAAAGGAAAACAGTTAAAGATTTTTGAAGGAGTGGAGTGAAAAATGCAAGTGAAAAAACTAAAAAGGCCCAGGTCATTTAGGTGTTAATATACTTCTCCAAACCTCCTTATGTGCCACTCACAAGAAAGAAAGAGGATCACAACAAATAGGAGAGGGAGCAGAGGTAAAAAGAAAGAGAAGGAGTAGGAGAGGAGACACAAACGCGGAGCCTGGGGCTTGAGTTTTCCTTAAAACGTTCTGATTTTCAGTAAATTTAAGAAGGACCTAGGCTTATGTTCCTCAATAGCTGCAATAGTTTTTGACTATGTGGGCATCATCAGAACTCTCCATTTAATTGCGAATGTGCATTTCCAACTAGAACGGATAATGGTTTATTCATATATAATAAAAGCTAGACAATTTGGATTGCTGCTCGTTTTGTGTCCACAACATGGCAGAAAACATGAAAACGGTCACAGATAAATGACTAGTACTAGCTATTAAGGAAAAATTTGTAAATGATGTCATCAAAGCCAAGTGCTTCCTTGTCTCTCATTATTACTAATCATCCACCCTCATTACTTATCTGCTTTTCACTTTGCAGAAAAGAGCTAATGGAAAATAACACAAGCCAAATAATGACTTATTCCTCATAGACACAGGACTACTGCTAATCTCCGCACAACTTGAACAGCAAAACTTCAAGTCTATGCCTGCCTAGAGGTGATCCCCGAATAGTTTAGCATTATAGCTTCACCCCTCTCCACAGGTTGTATGTGTTATTGTAGCTCAGTCTGTTTCACTGCATTCATGTAGCAGGCACAACTAATGAACAGGCATGGCGTTTTTGGCATCCTGGAAAAACATTTAAGGCTGGTAAAGCAAGAGGATAAAATGTGTGAAATATGCTACATGTATCATGGTTATTATTCTAAATAAATTACTGTATAAGATAACTGTATGCAAAAAGATGGGCATCTATAAAAAAGTTACAGTAAATGGTTGCCGAGCTTTCAGAGCTTTTACGATGTGATTTAAAAGAAAAATCGAACAAGATAAACCAGGGACACTTACTCCTGGCACAGTGACTGTGGTAATCTTCTTATATTAGTTATCCATAGTCTCCTTCCATCTAAAATCATGCTCATTACCATGCTTTAAAAAGTTGAAGGGTTCTGGGAGTGTATCCAGGGCCCTCAGTGCTGCAGATTCTCAAGCGGAAACTGTGAGCAGAACATGTCTTAGCCTCCCCCTCCTGCCTCAGCCTGTGTAATCTAGCAGCAATAGAAAGTGCAGACGGGGGGGGGGGGGGGGGGGCGGGTGGGAAATCTGCTCTACTCCTTGTGACAATAAGTCAAAAGACATCACTGAGGGGCTCTGGTAACATCCACCAGAGCCAAACAGACTCATTAGCAAAAGTTGATTTGAGAAGGAGGCCCTGGATAACAAATATTAGAAGATTACCACAGTCACATTGCCTGCATCTATATGCAAGGATGGATTATGATGGTAGGTTTTCTTTAACTGCCAATGTTGATCAAAGTGATTTGAGGAGGCGGCTCGTGCCTTCATACTGTTGTCTAGACACTTTCTATAATCCAACCATCTCACTGACTCTTTATCGGATGATGATCTATACAGATTGGATAGCTAATCATGAGTACAAGCAGCGCAGGCACATACCCCTTTCGTGTAGACGGACAGATTCCATTAGATATGGTACCAGAAGGCGGTTCACTACGAATCCAGGTGTGTCCTAAAAAAAAAAAAAATTAAAGGTAATTAATTGTTATGCAACTAAAAATGCCATCCATGAATATATATAGATATTAAGTCATATTACTGTATGACATTACCAAGAGAATAAGCAAATAAGTATGTAAAAATATGCAAGAAACAAGAAGTTCTCGTCTTGTATCAGTACAGTTTATTTCTGTACTTTACCTTACATGAGACGGGAGTCTTTCCAAGTGCCTTACTGAAATCCAAGAGAGAATCAAAAGTCTTCTGGCTGGTCATTGGTGTCTTTATGACCTGAAAGACAGGGCAAGAATAAGAAAAACTTAGGAAGAGAAACTTCAGAAAGAACTGCAAATGTGTCTGTTGGTGGGGTAGTATTTTGTAGCGAGTAAGAGGGAAATTATATTGATACACCCCATACCACATGATGTATGCGGCAGGCGTGTGCTAACCGTACGGAGGGAAGCTAGCATATGGCCACCATAGAAGTGCATTGGCACCGTACAGCGCGTGTTACTGTACCATGCTGTCAAGAAAAAGAAAAAAACAAAAAAAACACACAACAACGACCTTTAGTACATATGGTGCAGCTGCACAACTTCCTATGGAGAGAGAAGGGGCAAGGAGGATTCCCCCCTCCCCTTCTCCAGTCAGCCCGGGCCGTATGTGTGAAAGGGGCAGTCTTTATTAAGAGCTCCATACAATTTTCAACAGGGGTGCAGGTTATCCATAACTACCCCATTCTAAAATATTACAGCAGAGGCGAGGGGGTGTGGTGCTTAGCTACCATCCAGCACCATGTGGTACCCTCCAGATATACTAGAAAATACATTAAAATACATGAAATTAAAAGGAAGGTCCCTGAAATAATGTGGGTGCAGAGGTAATTAAAGGGGTATTCCCACAAAGACCGGATTCTTAAAAATGTACTCAGAAAAAAATAAATAAAAAAAAAAATAATATAATATATATATATATATATATATATACACACACATATACACACACACACACACACACACTGCCCATCAGTCCTGGTGTACACAATTTCAGTTGCCCCGGGATCCGACGCTTATTCTTCTGACTTTAGGGTTGGGCAGGACAGATTTTTCTCATGAACAGATTCTCCAGTCTCACACTGCAGAGTCTCTACCCCCCCTTCCATGACAAGCTCATACACACAGTACAGTCTTCAACAACTCTGCTGGTTTCACACAAATCGCAGGTGGAACTGATCATCAGTGTGCACTTAGGAGACTTCCTTCCTCTGACGTTAGAACAAGTCAACTTTATTCTATCACTTTTTAAAAAAATACATAGAATTTGTTCTTGCTGCATATCATTCAGTCAATACTTTTTCTTTAAGCCAGTTGCATTGTGAAAAAACAAAAAATTGCTTAAAGAAAGTACTGACGGAATGATACGCAGTAACAAAATTACTTTTCTGTGTAATTTTTTTTTTTTAAAGTTTAGTATAAAGTTGACTTGAGAATAAGAATAGGGTGGGAATTGCATTGTTTGCAGCCTCCACCCAAGTGTGAGTCTATTGTACATCACCAGATTAAAAATTATTATTAACTCACTATTCACCTTTCTGACGCCCCCTGCAGGTTCTCTACTTTCTTCTAGCAACAGCTCCGGCTGACAACATACCCTGCTGATGAAAGAAAGAAGAGGACCTGTGTGGGGCATCGAAAAGGTGAATATTGATTTTTTTTCCGAGTTTCGGGTTTTTAGCACATTTTTTTGTGCTGAAAAACTCAGCCTATACTTGAGTATATATGGTAGTAATGCAAAGATGTCAAATATGTGAGATCCAAATCCAGAAGCATACCTCAACCAACTTCATCATTGGAACTGGATTAAAAAAATGCAATCCTCCAAAGCGGTCCTGTCTAGTTGTAGAGTTTGCGATGTCTGTTATTGGCAAAGAAGAGGTGTTGCTGGCAAATATGGTATGTCTGCAAGAAAGGAAAGCAGTAAAGAACATTTCAACCAAGTGCATTACCGACCAAAGGTTATAAAAATTATTTTTGCTGTGTTGGGTAGGATAGAATCCACGAGATATGGAACACAACATGTTCAATACCAAATTTTGTGTTTTATTACATCAAGTGTTGCGGGTGGGGTTCGAGCAGCTCTGTAAGCTGTGCAATGAGTATGTGGAATGGTAACCAGAAATGGGAATGAGCTGCAGTACAATTTACAGCCAGTACTGTTTATGGGCATAGACGCCTCTTTAATCAACTGAACAGTGGTTTCATTTCTATGGGTGACAGTATCTTTCCATAGGCTTTATAGTGCATATGGATGTAGTTCCTGTTTAAATAACCAGCACAATATGTGGCTGCTTTGAGAGACACTGGCATCATACTGAATTTCATGGAATTGGATATACTTTAGTGCTCTCCATGCAGTAAGAAGTGCTGTTACAGCAGCAATAACAGTACAATGGACATGCACAAAATATCCGTGATATCTCTGCATAAATAAGAGCTCTACATAAATTTGCAACATCCTTAAAATTTACATCCATTTTAAGTGAGAATTAATCAAATGAATAAATTTACGAACTGCGTTTTTTTCTCTCATTTAGGAGATCTGATGAATGATGGCAATAAAGGTTAAATGGTGTGAAATAACAAATTCTTTAGCAATCTTCCTTACTCTGGTGCAAATTTATCCAATCTCTTGAAGAGTTCGTTTTTCACTTCCAAGTTCTCAACAATGGCTTCCACCACTAGATCCGTGCTGTGGACCACGGCTGCTGGGTCGCTGCTGGTGCTGAAATTTGAAAGGGTTTTCTCAATAAACTGAGAAGCAGCCTGAAAGTGGAGAGAAAGGAGAAAATCAGTTACTAAAGTAAAAATGTTGCGTTGATGCTCATTTCCATAGACATTACTACTCCTGCTACAATCCAAATTATAATAAATGTGCTTTACAGCTAGAGTTCACCTTTAACTAAAATATACATTTGCTTATAGCTAGATGCACCATCTCCTGAACATCAAGGTATGGCATTTGGGGGGGGGGGGGGTACAAAACTTTGTACCAAGAGTCAGTAATAGTGGTGCTGCTGGTGTACTGACACTTGGCTCCTTAACCCCTTAAGGACCAGGCCCTTTTTCGTTTTTGCGTCTATTTTTCTTCAAAAATGTATAACTTTTTATTTTTCCATGTGAAGAGCTGTGTATGGGCTTGTTTTCTGCATAACCAATTGCACTTCATAGTGGTGGTATTTAATATATGCCATGTACTGGGAAACAAATTCTGAAAGCAAAAAAAAAAAAAAAAAAAATGAAGGAAAAATGCCTTTGCGCCATGTACTTGTGGGCTTGGATTTTACGGCTTTCAATGTCAGGTCTACTTCATTCTTTGGGTCAGTACGATCACTGAGATAACAAATTTGTATATGTTTTATAATGTTTTCATACAGATACAAAAATGAAAACCTCCCGATGACGTTTTTCAATGCTACAATTTTTAGGACTGTGCGACCTTTTGATCACTTTTTATAGAATTTTTTAAAATGGCAAAAAAGTGACATTTGCGACTTTTGGCGCTTTTTGTCCATTACAGTGTTAAACTAACAGATCAGGCATTTTCGGACACGGCGATATCTAATGGGTTTATGATTTTTACTGTTTATTTATACGATTCTAGGGAAAGGGGGGCGACATATTTATGATTTTGTTTATTTTTAATATCAGTTCTAGGGAATAGGGGGAAATGTTATTTTTTATAGGTTTTTTGGTACTATAGCATCGTAGGATATTGAAAATTTGCTATGGATCTTAACAGTGTGCCACCGACACACTGTTATAAATCCTGTTGAATGGCAGGTTCTGGAGTCTCCTACAGATTGCAGGCTGCAATGGGAACAGATCGTCTCTTCCTGATGACATCACAGGGAGAATTCAACTGCCGCTTTAATCACGTAGCCCATGAGCCCTTTACATACACCCTTGACAATATTAGGAAATCCATTTATAGGGCAAGTTTATCATGATTTTCATGGTTTCTCGAATTGAAACCAGTAGTTGTGATAATTTCCCCCTTTACACCACCTCCACACTATGTGGGCGTGGAAGGGCGTATGACTGGTGGCAGCACGGAAGATACACCAGCAGGCCGGTGGGGCTTTCACCATAAGCCGGAGCACCAGCGTATGATAAATATCTCCCAACAAATTGTAACTATTTTTTTTTTTGGGCTCTAGAGAAATAAAATCCTGTAAGTTTATAGAGCTCTTATTTGGCAGAAGATGCATTAAGGTTGAAGAAAGAAATACCAGAATGTCACCTCAGGCTTGTCTGCAAACATCTTCTTGGTGACTCTTTTCAAGCTGTCTTCAATAGTTTTGGAGGACTTTTTCAAGATTTCATCAGTCTGGTCCACTAATACTACAGTGTGTCCAGTGGCTGCAGCTACCTACAATGAAACACAAAAAGTGTGCACCAAGAGAACAGTGTCAGAACAGACACAAACATATTTAAATGCACCCTTAACCCACGCTCCTATGTGGAAGAATGTTGCCCTATTTGTCACCTTACTCATTACATTGTAGATTTGAGAATTTGCAGCATGGCCCAAGGTCTGTTTTCACTCCATGTGTTTGTGTAGCTTTAAACTTTTCATTCACTTGAGTTGTATTACATTTCAATTGGGTTTTGGATGTGCAACGTTCATGACAATCCACCCCCACACCATTAGTTGAATGTTTCAATAGGACATTAATATAGATGACCTTTACTGCATAGTAATTGATGACTTTCGACCAAAGGTGTAGTCTGGGGACACAACAAGCCGGTAATCTACAGTATTTTCAAGGTCAGCACTGACTACATTAAACATTAACCTGTTCTGTCAGACAAGGTCGGATGTGCAGAGTCCATGCAGAGACTAGGGTACACTGTTCCATCCCTATGCCCTTACATTTGGAAAGCTTAGATAGGATTTTATAAATTGAGAACATGCATTATCTTAGACTGCTTTAAAACACTGTTCCTCAGAGCCCTATAGCTTACAGGTGTATTCACATTATGGTACATCAGAACACAGGCCCCATGAGATGTACTGTGGCTTTGTAAAACCCAGGTTGTACAAACAAGAACCCTTTCAATCATCCAGAATCATCTTATATTACTGTACTGTTACAATATGTCAGACAATTCAAGCCCACCCCCCTCCCCGAAATTACATTTTTACAGTTTGTGGGGCTGAGCAATATATTTACAAACTGCAGCCAGCACTGTAACAGTTAATAAAGTGCTGGCGCTTCAGTCCAGCCAGCAGACTTCCATCAAAGTGTGCAGTCTGTGGGGCAAGCCAGCAAGTAAGAGTTCTCCTTACCGAGAATGCCAATTAAGGGTGATTAACGGGCCACACATCCCGTTTTTGGACCATTTTAAAGCATGTGTTGTCAATCTGTTTAAAAAAATGGTCGAAAAAAAAGGGACGTGTGGCATCACCCTTAGGGTGAAGACACACATGGCGTTTTTGGGCCGTTTTTCATTGCGCAATTTCTGAAAAACTGACAAAAACGCATGCGTTTTTAACGATCTGAAAACGCACTTAGTAAAAAGGGCACAAAAACGCCATGCGTGTCTTCACCCTTAGACCCTCATGCACAGGTAAAATATCATGTGACAGAAAGCAGGGGCGAATCCTGAAAAACCTGGCTCAGGACAAGTATGTAAGCAACACAGAGGTATAACTTGTGTAATGGTTGGTGGCTCAGACCCAGCTCGATGTGGTTGCCTGTGTGTGGCTGTATCTAAATAATCAGACAGCTGAGAAGCCCATCTGGAAGCCATCAGTGCTGCCACCTATTGGTTGACAACCGTTCCTTCAATCAACCATTTGAGGGTGCTGTCACACGTCGCGTTTACTGCATGCGTTTAAAAAGGCATTGCTACAGCTGAAGGGATATTTCCCTAATTAAACAGCTGTTAACGCTTGCGTTTACAAAACGCATGCGTTAACATAGCGGTTAACGCATGCGTTAACAGTGCGTTAACAACCGCATGCGTTAACCGCGATGTTAACGCATGCGTTAACGCTTGTGTTTTGTAAACGCAAGTGTTAACAGCTGTTTAATTAGGGAAATACCCCTTCAGCTGTAGCAATGCGTTTTTAAACGCATGCAGTAAACGCGACGTGTGACCGCACCCTGAGAGGTATAAAGAAAAAGTGTCGGGGAGCAGGGATCTAACATCATAAGGCAGACAGGGAACTACTTTGATTTGAATATCATTTTATTCTGACATATGCCAGGTATCTAACATCAAGCCCTTAAGGGTGATGTCACACATGGCGTTTTTAGGCCGTTTTTGGGCTGAACTGCCTAAAAACACCATGGGGGACATTTACATAAAGTGTCGGTGTCTGCATTGGCTTCGTTACTGACCTGCTCTCGGTAAGCAGACACACATTTAATATTGTGTAGCTGTGCAGATAAGTTTCTGGCGCCGAGACCATTTTCTGTCCATGGAACCAGAAATGTGTCCAACAGTCAGAGAACAGGCAATAGCACTGTTTTGTGTCCCTGCTAGACCAAATTTCTTTTGGTCTACTTTACGCCAGTTTACAGCGTCCAAAAATGGCTGTGACACATTAATTGTGTCTGAGTTTCCACTCCGCCAAAGCCACGCCCCTTTTCAGAGAAGAGTCGGAGCAGGCGGAAAAAGGCATTTTATCTGTCCCCGCCAGCTAATAAATAGGTAGGAGAGCAGAAGATGCGGTGAAAGCGCCACAAAACTGGCGGAAACACCATAGTAAATGTCCCCCCCATGTGTGTCACCACTCTAAGGCCACGGTCACATGGTGCGTTTTGAAACGCATTACAACACCTGAGGAGAGGTGGATTGCCTAATTACATTACGATTAACATTTGCATTAACAGAATGTTAACACATGTGTTAATGAGTTAACAAAATGTAAATGTAAACACATAGTTAACACAGCATTTTGTAAACGTAAATGTGAACAGTAAAGTAATTTGCCAATCACCTCTGCGCAGCTGTAGAAATGAGTTTCAAAACACAATGTAAATGCAACCAAAACTCATTGAAAACTGATGTGTTTTTGCTCATGGGTTTTTAAATGTTTGTTCGCGTTTTTTTAAACGCAATGCTTGATGTACGCAAGGGTGGTGCCACATGTTCCCCTTTGTAACTGAATCAAAACACACTGCGTCGGCCCGCGGACGAGCACATATGCGCTTGCATGCTGCCTGTCCCAAATAGAACAGCCAATCCAACAAACCAATGCCCCTAGCAACTAGACGTGGCTATGACTGGCCAGGGGGACACGTTTACCATTAGGTCCTCTCTTCTTTAGCAGCCACAAATGTCTGACTAGGTAAATCCCTCCAGGAAACTAATCTGTGGCCCAGAATGCATACCATCACCAGTTCCGGATCCAGTGGTACAGTCAGCGTTAGGAGGAAGGTCACATGCTGCAACTCTTCAACAATAGATTTAAATGCAATGGTGATGCAGGGAGCCGTTGTGACTCCATTGAGCTTTGATGTGATGACAGCACTGCACCTGCTGGCTTCAAAACAGCAGCAGAGTGGGGACCACTTTAGGGGGTATTAGTTACAAGGACCATTTTTTTCAAGATGGACATTATACATGGTGAGGGGGTCACAAGAAGAGGCATTATACAGTGTGAGAGCACTAGGGGGTAGATCAATGGGCATGGCTTAGAATATAATAATTTCCCAAATTATAGGACATTTATCATATGATAAAGTCCCCATTCCTGTGTATACATCAAAAGGCTCCAGCCCTCTGCTGCACCCCCTTGGCATGGAAGGGAAAATAATGACAATGCTCAGCAGTTCACAAGTGACCGCAATTATTACACCAAAAACCTGATAAGTGTCCACCGCATGTCCATATTCTCATCATCACAAAGATTTCAATCCATGTGAGAGCAGTAATAAGGCTCAGCTCAGACATAAGTATTACATACAAATTTAATAGCAGATCTCATCCAGGAGAGTGAAATCCACTGGAAATACTGACCTGCTGCAGATCTGACACCAGAGCTCAATGTGCGCTACATCACACTATGTGACTATAGAAGTTATACAGAACATACAGGGGCAGCACCGCGGAGGACATGCAGCGGGGTAACGCACGGCGCAGTAACTCCCTGCTCACACATGCACCCCGCGCTCAGGTCACATGACCGGCGTTCGCCTCTCACCTGCGCGATCCCAGCTCCCATGAGGCCTCCCCCGATCACTGTGACGTGCTTGATGGCGATCTTCTTGGCGGCAGCACTGGATGACATACATCGTGCAAGGAGCTGCCTACTGGCAGAGGCCATGACTGCTAGCGAGTAGGAGCTGAAGGACACACGCCTTATGCCCGAGCTGACAGCGAGTGACGTCAACACCAGGCGCCGGGAAAGTTAGCCAGGAGCTGGAGCGGAGCGAAGGAGGTCACCTGACCGCACGGGGGCGGGGCTAATCCTTCTCCGTGTACATATACATGTGTCATGTAAGAGAGAAGTAATAACGTAGGGAAGGTCATTGCTGTCACATACCGGCAGTGCTGAATAGTCATGGCGGGAATAGAGAAGAGGTAGCATGGGAAGAAGCATACAGGGAGATTGTGTGACAGAGAAGGAGCATGAGGGAGGTCTGTGAGAGAAGGGCTGATTGAGAATGTAAATGCAGTAGTTACGAATACACTTTATGCTGAGGCTATGGTTACAATGTTGTTAACATAGTGCATACCTCCGAACTTTTGGGTGGGAGGAGAGTGACAAAACCCCTCCCCCTTTATAAACCACGCCCATTGCCCCACCCACAAGCATATTATAATATCGACCTTGATGGTCCCATCCTCCTCCTTTGGACCTTTTGTCCTCCAACCTCCTCATGTAGCCTCCTGCCCTCCAGCCTCCTCCTGCCCTCCAACCCCCTCATGTAGCCTCCTGTCCTCCAGCCTCCTCCTGTCCTCCAACCCCCTCATGTAGCCTCCTGTCCTCCATCCTCCTCCTGTGAACTCCTGTCCTCCAGCCTCCTCATGTAGCCTCCTGTCCTCCAGCCTCCTCCTGTCCTCCAACCTCCTCATGTGGCCCCCTGTCCTCTAACCTCCTCATGTAGCCTCCTGTCCTCCAGCCTCCTCCTGTCCTCCAACCTCCTCATGTGGCCCCCTGTCCTCTAACCTCCTCATGTAGCCTCCAGCCTCCTCATGTGGCCCCCTGTCCTCCATCCTCCTCCTGTCCTCCAACCTCCTCATGTGGTCTCCTTTCCTCCAGACCCTCCTGTAGCCACCTTTTCTCCAGACCCTCCCTATCCTCCAGCCTCCTCATCCTGTGGACTCCTGTCCTACATCCGCCTCCTGTAGCCCCCTTTCCTCCAGCCTCCTCCTGTTCTCCAGCCTCCTCCTGTCCTCCAGCCGCCTCCTCCTGTAGCCCCTGCCCTCCAGCCTCCTCCTCTCCCCCAGCCTGCTCCAGCACCCTACTGTCCTCCAGCCTCCTCCTGTCCTCCAGCCTCCTCCTCCAGCATCATCCTCCTGTCCCCCAGTCTGCTCCATTATCCTCCTTTCCTCCAGCCTCCTCCTGTCCCCCAGTCTCCTCCTTCTCCTATCCTCTATACTCCTCCTGTCCTCCAGCCTCCTCTGCCAGCATTCTCCTGTCCTCCAGTCTACTCCTCCTGTCCCCCAACCTCCTCCAGCATCCTTCTCCTGTCCCCAGCCCCCTGTCCTCTATCCTCCTGCTGTCCCCCAGCCTCCTCCTCTTGTCCCTCAGCTTCCTCCTCCTGTCCCCCAGCATCTTTCTCCTATCCTCTATACCCCTCCCTCCTGTACTCCAGCCTCATCCTCCTGTCCCTCTGCCGCCTCCCAGCATCCTCCTCCTGCCCTCCAGCATCCACCTCCTGTCCTCCAGCCCCCTTCTCTTATCCTATAGACTACTCCTGTCCCACAGCTTCCTCCTCCTGTCCCCCAGAATCCTACTGTCATCCAGCCTCCTCTTATTGTCCCCCAGCCTCCTCCTATCCTCTATCATCCTCCTGTCCTGCAGTCTGCTCCTCCTGTACCCAGCCTCCTCCTCCTGTCCCCACCCCTCAGTGTCCTCCATGCCCCCCGTCTCCCAGCCGCCTCCTGCTGTCCCCCAGCCTCCTCCTGTCCCCCGCATCCTCCTATTCTCTATACCCCTCCTGTACTCCAGCCTCCTCCTCCTCCAGCATCCTCCTGGCCTCCAGTCTCCTCTTCCTGTCCCCCTGCCTCCTCCAGCATCCTCCTCCTATCTTCAGCATCCACCTGCTGTCCTCCATTCCCCCCTGTCCTCTATCATCCAGCCTTCTCCATCCTCCTCCTCCTGTCCCCCAGCATCCTACTGTCATTTAGCCTCCTACTCCTGTCCCCCATACTGCTCCACACCTCTAAAGGTCAACGGAGGATTAAATAAAGAAAATCAAACTGCGATTATTTCTTACAGTGAAAAAATGCTGCACTGTGATTGGGTAAAACATGTGCTTTCCAATACACAGTTTTCTTTGGTTATTTAGAAGGGAGACATAATCAATACTTCCAGCAGGTGGCGACATTACTTAGTTTATGCTCACATGTGACTGTCCCAAATATGGAAGCAGGTTAAGGAAATCTATGCACATGCTTCATCATATCAGAAGATATCAGTCTGCCGTCCGAAAAAATATGTGAAATCTGATCAATCCCCCTGCCCTCCCAAAAATTACGCCCCTTAAAGTTCCTCATTTCTTTTAAGTGGAGATTATTCCATAATGGTGCCTGTGTTGTGCTGCTATTAATTTCGCAGTGCTTTTTAACCCAATCCCAAGTTCTCCTGAAACACCTACATATTGGTACCCGTGCTAATTCTATAGAATCCAGAGTCCAAATATGTCAAGCCATTCTTAAAATCTAAGTTAACCTTTTTAGCTATAGCTTTAATGATTATGTAGCCCAGCCCCCCTTCCTTTTCGGTTTGCACCAATATTGTAATTTTAGTCTGACTCTCTTTCTTCCCCAGATGAGCTAGTTTAGGAGTCTTTCAAAGATTTTAAAATATTTACTACTAATCCAAATTGGAGTGGCTATAATAACATACAGTATTTGCGGCAGTAGGATCATTTTGATAAGCGCAAGTCTATCTACCTGGGATAACGGCAATTTCACCCATACGTATATTTTCTTCCTTATCTTCTGAATTAAGGGTATTAGATTCTGATCAATATAAGTTCCAGGGGTCCTAGACACTCTTATCCCTAGGTATTCTATCGTGTCCCCTCTATCCAAAACTGTCACCTCACCGCACTTCCTAACTATAAAATCATCCACTGGGAGAAGGCATGACTTCCAGTTCACCTCTAACCCGGAAAACTTACTAAATTCGGCTACTGTTTCCATTATTTTTGGGACAGATTCCTCTGTTCTTTCAACAGTAAAGAGTATGTCGTCTGCATACAATAGCATTTTATCCTGGGTTCCATTGCACCCCCAACCCCAATGCAATCCCTGCATTGCTTCTAC
This sequence comes from Engystomops pustulosus, assembly GCF_040894005.1. Lineage (NCBI taxonomy): Eukaryota > Metazoa > Chordata > Amphibia > Anura > Leptodactylidae > Engystomops > Engystomops pustulosus. The sequence continues at coordinate 213,396,465 of NC_092411.1, forward strand.
ACCTGATTGCCAGCGGTTCTAAGAATAACACAAATAGAACGGGGGAAACTGGGCAACCCTGTCGAGTTCCTCTTAGAATATCAAATACATCAGTCAGACATTGTCCAATTCTGATTCTAGCCTTTGGGTCTACATACAGCAATTGGATATACTTCACGAACTGTACCCCGAATCCAAATCCTCTCAACACTTCCCAGAGGAAGGTCCACTCCACCCTGTCGAAAGCCTTAGCTGCGTCAATCGACAGGATGGAGCGGGTCCCCCCCTGGCCCAGCTGAATCCCTGCAAATATCCTCCTTATGTTGTTGGAGGCATGTCTACCGGAATAAACCCCGATTGGTCTGTGTGTATGAGCTCACCCACAACAGATTTCAGTCTGATTGTCAAAGTTTTAGCAAATAGTTTCACATATGTATTTAATAGGGATATAGGGTGGTATGACTCCACCTCTGTGGCTATTTTGTTTTTCTTCGGGATCAGTGTGATTATGGCTTCTCTCATGGAGACCGGTAGTCCTCCCTCCTTCAATGAAAAATTTAAGACCTCCAGTAGGATGGGTAACAATACCTTTCCTCCCCTACGGTATATCTCAAATGGTATCCCATCCAATCCCGGGGCGGTGTTACCTGATATTACACTAAGTGCTTCGTTAAGTTCCCTCTCCGTGATCTGTTCATCTAGTTTTTCTTTATCCAGTGATGATAACTGCGGTAGTTCGATCCCCTCTAAATATTCCTTTACATTATCTGCTCCCTGTGATATACTGGATGAATATAAATCCGAGAAGAATTTAACAAATCCCCTCCGGATCTCTATTTTATCACTTGTCAGGTTCCCAGTACTTGTCCTGATTGTATTTATCCCAGGGTTATAATCATGACTTTGTACCACCTTTGCTAGCATCTTCCCGGGTTTACCCCCTTCAAAGTGTTTCTTATATCCTGCAAAGAAAACAGCATGTTCTGCCTTTTCCATCAACACATCCTCTAATTCTTTATGAGCTGTTTTTAATTTGTCATAGTTCTCATTATTTGGCATGGTTCTGAACCTCTCCTCACATTCCTGAATATTCTCTTTAAGCTTTTCCTCCTGCTTACGTTTTGCTTTTTTTGCCCATTGTATTTTACTAAATAGGAACCCACGGATGTGAGATTTCAGTGAGTCCCAGACCAACCTTATGTCCGTGTCTTTCTTATTTTCAGTCCAGAACCTATTTATCTCTTCCATCAAGTCCAGATCTATATCCAATATTGCTAACCAATGGGCATTAATTCTGTATGGAATTGAATGCTCCCCTATCACTATCTTATTCCTAAGGTCAAGTACTACCAAGTAGTGATCCGATATACTGTTTGGCTCATATACCATTTTTGCCACATATTCCATACAAGCGCTATTCCCTAGTGCAAGATCTATCCTGGACATTCCTTTATGTGATTTACTGAAACAAGAATATGCTATTCTTTTCGGATATTTCTGCCTCCATATATCTATAAGGCCCACTTCATCGCAGATTTTTTTTAGTGGTGATCCTCCTTCTATTTTTCTAGTGGGATCCCTTGAGATTCTATCGAGTTCCGGGTCCATTATGCAATTATAATCCCCACAAGACAATACAGGACAATTTGGGCAGTTTTCCAGAAAAAGAAATAAGTGTCTAATGACATCTGATGTATATGGTGGAGGAATATATACAAAGGCCAATACACACCTTAAACCTTCTAAAATGCCATCAATAAAAACAAATCGGCCATACTCATCCACTTTGGATTTTAGTACCTTGAAGTCAATTTTATAATGGATAAATACACTCACTCCTCTTGAGAGGTTACTAAAACATGAATGATATTGAGTGCCACTCCATTTCCGATTTAATCTCCAAATTGTGTCTTGGGTCAAGTGGGTTTCGAATAGTAATATGATTGCTGGAAGATGCCTATTAATGCAATCAAAGATGGCAGTTCTTTTAATAGGTTCCGAAAGGCCCCTAACATTCCATATCAATATTTTAGTATTCATTCAAAGAAAAAAAAAACCCTTTTGCCGAATACCCTGCCCCTCTATTTGGCCCACTACTATCTTTCATAGGCCTCTCCACTAAGACATCACCCCTCCATTAATCCCCCTCGCCGCCCTGCTACTGCCAGGCCCTCCGCCAAAAAAGCAGTTCAGTAAGACCAACCACATCCAATATCCTTGTTTAGTCCTAGTTTTTCATAGGCCTTTCGAATCTAACCACTCCATCGCTTGCTCTGAGGTATCGAAAAAAACAACTTTATCTTGATAAATAACTCTTAGCTTTGAAGAAAAAAGGAGAGAGTATCTTAAATTTGCCTTCTGTAATCTCTTTTTCACATCATAGAAACTCTTCCTTTTAACTTGTGTAGCCCTTGAATAGCCTGGAAATAACATCACCTTAGATTTCTCATAGAACACATCATCTTTCTCCCGTGCTTTCTTTAGTATTGTGTCTCTGTCCTTAGACAATAACAATTTAACTATTACATGTCTAGGCCCCATTCCCGGTGGTGGTGTCTTTCCGGGAATTCTATGCGCTCTCTCTACGCAAAACACAGAAGATAAATGTTCTTTCCCCGTTATATCTTGTAACCATTTCTCCATACAATCCACGGGTTTTCCCCCCTCTGCCCCCTCTGGCAAGCCCACCACCCTTATATTGGCCCTACGGGATCTATCTTCCATCTCATCCAATTTTTTTTGCAGTGTACCCTTCCCTTCCTTGAGGAGGTTAACCTCTTTTTTCAGATTGTTTACCTCTTTCGTAAGGTCTACTATCTTATTATCATTCTCTTTTAATTTTTCTCTTATTTTTTTTACTTCCCCCCTCATGAATATACTTTCTGTGTCAAATTTATTTGTCAGGTCCAAGATAGAAGCGTTGCAGTCTTTAATGGCCTGCAAGATTTCAGAAACCGAATTCTTATCTAACATTACGTTAGTAGGCAGGCTACTTTCTATGCCAGCCTCCTCTATGCCCACTCTCTGCTCTTCCTGAGCCGATTCTTCGACATTAGCTCTGATTTGGCCCTTAGGCTCTACGCCTTGCTTCTGATTTACTTTTGTCCTTGTTTGTGGTGATTGCCATAGTTTTTCCAATTTGTTCTCATTCCTACTAGTTCCCTTATCCTTGGGCGAGACAGCACCCTGTGATTTCCTTTTATCTGATTTGTCTGTTTTGGGCGCCATTTTCTAACTAGACTCGAGAGGAACCAAATCAGAACGAATAGTTACAAGTGAAGCAGTCGGTGCTGAACAGGGATTGAACCTTGGGGCACTCCTATTCCCCCTATTCTACTTCCCACTAGCACGCACGTTTACCTGGCAATACACGCTTAGAGGGATGCACTAATCGACTACAAAACCTCACTTATGTTCAAAGTTCCCTCTTCTTATTACACCAGGGAGAAGGGGCAGGGATAAATACAGTTCACCACCTCTGTCCTCAAAATAGCATATCTCTTATCGACACTAGATAGTCTCTTATACTAGAGTCTATGTTCAGAAGTCAAACAATATATGATGCTTCATGACTGTTATTAATAATACGATCACAAGCCATCAGTTCCCATATCATAGGCATAGAACATTAGCAACAAACACGAGGTGTTGTAGGCCCAATATCGCCACAAATCTGTTCTTCCTTAGGCCCTAAACCTAGTGAGTTGATGCCGTGTTGACATAATCACCGCCTAAGACATAGGATATCAATAGCTATCAGTAGAGCAATTCAATAACACCGATGCAAGTCCATTCTTCCTGTCACCTTGAACATAAGTTGTTAATAACATAAACAATGTTAATAGGGCCAGTATGAATCAGTTCTTCCTGCAACCTTAAATATCATTTGTTAATAACATAGTCAATGTTAATAGGACCAATACGGATCAGTTCTTCCTACAGCCCTGAGCGTAAGTGGTTACTAGCATAGTCAATGTTCGTGAAAGCAGTGCAAATCACTTCTTACTGCAACCTAGGCATAAGTTGTTAATCGCATATTCAATATTAGTAGTACCAACGCAAGTCAATACTTCCTTCAGCCTTGAGCATAAGTTGTTAATAGCATAGTCAATATTGGTAGTACCCATACACATCAATTCTTCCTTCAACTTTTAGGCATGAGTTGTTAATAGCATATTCAATGTTAATAGTACCAGTGCAAGTCAATTCTTCCTTCCGCCTTGAGCCTAAGTTGTTAATAGCATAGTCAATATTAGTAGTATGTGGCTAGTAGTACCAATACAGGTCAGTTCTGCCTTCAACTTTGGACATAAGTTGTTAATAGCATATTCAATGTTTAATTATACCAGTGCACGTCAATTCTTCCTTCAGCTCCGGGCATAAGTAGTTAATCACATAGTCAATGTTAATAGCACCAGTGCAATTCGGTTGTTCCTGCAACCTTAGATATAAGTTGTTGGTAGCTTAGTCACTATTAGTCGAACCAGTGCAAATCACTTCTTCCTACAACCCTAGCAACAACATAGACTGTGTTAGTAGTGCCCAGAACGTCTGTTCTTCCTACAGCTTTAGGCTTAAGGTGTTAACCGCAAATAGGTATTAGTCATGCCCACACGTCTCCACTCTTCCTAAAATTGCTCAAAGATAGTATGTTAGAAGGCTGCTGAGAGTTAATAGCGAGTTAGCTTGCCTGAGTAGATAAAGTAGCCACAACAAAACACAGTTGGAGGGAAAGCAAGAAGATAATTTCAACAGCCTCCACTACGTCCGTTTTAGCCCGATATTATAGTAGAAACTAACCACATACTTATAATAAGCAAGTTGAGATCGCTCATCTCACCACCTTCATCCCGCTGGCCTTGGGTTAAGCACCGATCCCCTCAGCTTCCACGAGTGTCTCCTTCAAAGTAATATGTTTATCAAGCTGCGGCCTCTGCTAACTCCTCCATCGATAGCCAGTGCCTCCTGCGTTTCTATGGCAGCCTCCAGGTCGTGGGTACATGTAGACCACTTTAGAATTTTTTATCGCCTGCTGGGATTCAGCTGGATGTCCTAAATCAAAGGGGAGTCTGATCCGGTCCACTTTTCGGTGCTCCACTCCGCTGATGCCGGTTATTTCAGGCTCCCAGAGGGGCTGCCATATACCTCAACCATCTGCCCCCAGCACCGACTCTCTAATGTAGCCTTACCACCAGAGCACGCTCGGCTCCGCTAGGTCCAGCGGCTCACCATCCAGGCGGCGGGGTCGCGTTTCGGCGGTCCACCGCGCTGTCGACGGAGTTCCGGAACGCTGAAGGGCTGGTATCGCAGGGCTTCCGTGCGTGGGGGAGGAGCAGTGAACGACACGCTCACATCATGCCGCTTCCGGTCAAAGAAATCTACCTATGCACATGCTTCAGAAAGCTTGGTTGTGTATTCGGTAAACAAAACTTCAAGAATCCAACACCACAAAAATGGTCTCAGACTTCACAATCTTGTTTTCCTGGTCACTCTAGTAGTTTTAAGATGAATGCAGACATTGCCTTCCTGTGCCTTATGCCACTGATTTGTATTGGAGGAACTTCACAACGGAGCATGAAGCCAAGTTCATCTCATTTAAAAGCCTAGGAGAGTTGCAGCCTGCACCCTGCTGACAGTCAGAAGCAATGAACACTTCCATAACTGATGTAACATAACTGATGGAAGCTTTCGTTCATTGGTGCAGGAGGCCGGGTAGCAGTGAGTGCAGCTGAGTTCTCACTGCTCCCTGGTCCTCTCCTGCTGTTCCATTCTTTGTCCGGATTCCTGATACTGGTTATATAGGACACAGAGCACAGTACAATACTTGTCAGCTGTACTGCATTGCTCCCCTCCTGCTCCTGGCACATACAACAGGCATAGGACACAGAGGAGAGCAGCACATGAAGAACGTGTGGTACAGGGAGAAGAGAAACCAGGAAAGAATTGGATTTATTATTACTTTTTGCCTGATCTGGGAGGCTTCCATATTATTATTATCTGCTCTGGGTTCTCCACTTTTGTCTGAATGCAATATGTGACTGCTGGAGTGATATTTATTGCTGTAATGTGGCATTTCTAATTTCTGGTATGGCATTTGTGCTGCACTGCAGTTGTTGGTGCATCTACAGCATACCTCCCAACTTGTGGGTGAGTGACAAAAAGAAGCTCCCCCTTTTTTTCTAAAGCACGCCCACCTTCAAGCATAGTGTAATATCGGCCCCCACATAGTATAACGCCCCCTTACTATGATCAACCTTCTCTTCCAGCCTCCTCATGCAGCCCCCTGTCCTCCAGCCTCCTCCTGTAGCCCACTGTCCTCCTCCTGCAGCCTACTCCAGTATGGCAGTATATGGTAGGATCAACCCTACCTAAGGGTTCTGAAAAATCGTAAAAAAAAAACCCTAAAAATTCAAATCACCCCCCTTTCCCTAGAACAGATAATAAATAGTAAAAATCATGTTCGATATCTCCTTAACCCAAAATGTCCGATCTGTCAAGATACATTAACTGTTATTCCAGGCCTTTAAATGACACTACTTTGCCATTTTGCAACATATAAAAAAATGTATAAAGTGATCAAAAGGCTGTACAGTCCTCAAAATTGTAGCAAAAAAAAATCTCATCTTGCAAAAAAATGACACCACACACAACTCCTTACACTGAAGCATGAAAAAGTTTAGCTGAAAACTTTATAAAACACCTTAGCGCTCAGTGGCGGATATATCTGGATCGGAGCTGAACCGGCATCGGCAAACACGAGGTTCCGGCACCCCAGTGTAACACCCGCGGTCGGAGTGGGCTCCAATTGCGGGTGTTAAACCCGTTAAATGCCGCGGTCAACGCAACCGCGGCATTTAACCTGCCTTTGGGAGGGGGGGGGGCGTTTTCGGGGGGCACCGATCGTTGCTATGGAAGTGCTGGGGTCCGATCAGATGGTTGCTTGTTCTTGTCCCATGGTGGAAAAAGTAAAAAAAAAAAAAAGAAAAGTTTTTCACTAAAAAAAAATAAAGTAACCATATCATGAGAATGGAGGAGATGTGAGCCATAGAGGGACTGGCAGACTCCCAGATGGATAGGTATACCAAGGTCTGGTCCCCGTGGATTGACTTCCGAAGTTCGACAGAATTTGTCTCTTGGATAGAAACAAGTGCTGGATGACTTGGTCTAAGTAAGTAGTTTCTTTTATTCTTCTTCCTTTCCCTTGCACCCGATGCGTTTCTCCCCTCCCTCCTTCCCATATTCCTTTGTATACCCCTATGTGTTTTCCCTCTGTTCCCCGTGTTGTAAATGTTAATGTGGTTAGTGTTGTTAATATTTGTTTAGTAATAACTTAGATTTGTTCTCAAGTTCCTTTATACGTACAATAAAGTTTATTCAACAGAAAAAAAATAAAGTAAAAAAAAAAAACACAATGAAAATGCCCATAAGCCCCATAACATATAAAGAGATATAACAAAAAAAGTCTAAATCATAACACAAACCCCACATATATAGTATCACCGCGTCCATAACAACCCGTAGAACAAAAGTAAATAATTATTGAACCCCTATGATGAACGCTGTAAAAAAAATAAAAAGTGATAAAAAAAAAAACAAAATGTACTTCAGGATGATACAGTTGAAAAGTACAACATGTCCCGCAAAAAACAAGCTATCAACCCGCTCCGTAGCCACAAAATAATGTTGTGCCACTTGGAAGACGGCAATGCAAAAATGATAGATTTTTCCACATTAGGGCTTTGACAAATTTAGTAAAACGCAAGAAAAAAAATATTCATGTCTGGTATCCCCATAATCATATCAACCCATAGAATAAAGATAACATGATTATTAGGTTATACAGTGAACAGGGACAGGGACTCTTTGTATCATATGAGTCCCATCCCCTGCACTGTGGCCTAGGAATTGCAGGTTCCCAATTCAGACCATCCCCAATGGCTGTTTTAGCCACCAATCTGGAGAAAGCAAACACAAGAAAACCATAATATTTATAGAATTTATTTATTTTCATTTTTAGGAAAGGTAATGCTATTGTAAAAGCCATAAACTTGTATAATTGTATCTACACACACTGATTATTCACAGACATAGGGGGATATGAGACAAGCAACAATGGATAAGTCATGAGCACTCATTGTGCAGAGCGGTATTAATACATCAATCAAATGTAGAAATTTGACGTCTAAGAGAGACTGGATGTAAATAAGACATTACTTTATCCTGAAGGTTTGCTCTTGTATCTGACCCTGCTGTGGTGAGATCTAACTACTTTTCTACAATTTTTAGAGAAGAGTTGAATTGACAGAGGGTCAGTTTGAAACAAATCCATTTTGGGAGTCTCCTCCTCATAGAATTTTCTATGCATGGGGATAATGTACTGTACATATAACCAACATACAATGTAAAAATCTTATTCCAGTTATTAAAAACAGCACCCAATTAGGGAAATAATGGAGGAGGTTTTTATTTCACTTCATGTGCAATGTTTCAGCTTGTATGAGGGCGGATAAAAACCTCCACCATTTTTTCACTAGTTGGGTGTGCCGCCTTTTTTTTTAATTTTTACCAGTGCACTAGTTTTGGACACGGGTTAAGGATATAGCATCCTGCCTCTGATCTTTGGACTGTGCCACTGTTATTTTGTTACATTATTCCAGTTATAACTATGACATGTATACAGATAACAGGATAATCAGTATAGTCCGGTCAGTAGATTTAATATAATTATGTGTGTGCCCCCCATGATTCTCCACTGGGGTATCTCAGTATACAGTACATTCAATACTAGCAGACCCCTTCTAGTAATGGAGACTATAAAGTGTAATCATTTTATCACATTAAGGGATTGTCTATGGGTTGCAAATTGACTTTATTGTTCTCAAAACTCAGTTATTTGTTTTGATAAAATGTGAACAAGCTAAATTGTCCTACTCCAGGTCCAGGAAACTCCTCTTCTGTGCACTGGTGTTTACTAGTGTTAAAGGGGAATTAACTATACGACTCAATATCCACTTTACAGATTCTCAAAATTCTGCAATAGAAAAAAACTGTATATAGAAATCTTCAGAAGTTTCTTAGCAAGTGGATCAAGTGCTTGGTTTACCGTATATACTCAAGTATAAGTCAACCCGAGTATAAGCCGAGGCCCCTAATTTTGCTACAAATAACTGGGAAAATGAAATGAAAAGCCCTGTTGCCAAACCCTCGCCCCCCACTTATATGCCCTGCAGCCAGCCGCTCCTATTAATGAAATGCCCTGCTGCCCCTGGGTGTATAAAAAAAAAAAAACACAAACCACTACATAAACTACTATATGCACCTTCTGGCACTGCCCGATGCTTCCCACAAATGCTATCACATTTGTCTTTTATTTTCTTATTTGTGAAAAATTGTAATCATTTGGTTAAGAATAATACGATTATAAAAAATTCTAGTATTTTACAAAAATCTCTTATTTGGGCATATTCCCTCAATTCTAGGTTTTCCTACTGTAAATAAACAATTATTACAGTGTTACAGTAAGTTGCAGTCTCCCAAGCTTCTACATTTATTGCAGATTATACTATATTTAGTCAGAGTCTTACTCTGCTCCATGGCATGGAAATGACATCCATAAACTACAAATGCTTGTAGATTTCACAAGAAGTTGATAATTCATTGTAGATAATAATGTAAAAGATAGGGATGCGTGTCAGTGTTACTGATACCCGACTGTGGACCATGGACATGTTTTCTTGTGGCAAAGTGCACTCTAGGACACATTTCTATGTGTAAAATGATTGATAAGGAGTATAGACATGACACTAACATATATGATGCATGACTATGGTTATCGCCCTGATTTCTACTATAAGTGCACACAAGGGACTACTTATCCCAGCTACCAAGAAAAGTGCTGTGTAAACAAGATAAGGCAAACTTTCAAGTGCTGTGCCCTCTTCATGGGGCTGTTGAGTGGCAGCCAGGCGCTGTCCGCAGCTCAACCAAGAAATGGCTAGTAGCTAAGCAAATATATATCACATTTTATATCTATATATCTCTATATAGATTTATAAGTACTCTGTTACAACAATAGTGTCCTCTGACAGAATTGTAATTGCAATGTTTTGGACCAATCTTTTAAAGAAAAAAAAAAAAATGCAAAAACTTAGGATATGTTTTATAGATACTGAAGCTTTTACAGATCTATATATCTGGCTTCAGCTATCATCTTTTAGCAATCTTGATATCAAATGGGTATGGTGCCAGAGTCAGGCCAAATCGACCCTCCAGCGAAGGCTGAAATGTATCACTAGCAAACGAAAAACTAAAAGACTGCAGCAGGTTGACAAACATCAAGAAGAGCTCCATCTTGGCCAACTGCTCCCCCATACAGACCCGGCGACCTGCATAAAACAAATAAAGGAGGAAATATATTAAAAGATTTATAGAAAACAAGGGGCATAAAATACCTGTAGCAATGAAACACCATCTCCTCCCGTAGAGGATAAGACGTCAGCAAAGTTATAGCCGTCAGAATATGGAGATTTGGTGATTTTTCGCTGTTTCTATAAAAATTTTTTAATATTTTGTATGTAAACTAAACAAAAACTAAAGAAGTATAAAGAATAAAAGGCGAAGGGTCACAGAGCACTTAGTGAAAGCATAGGAAGTACAATTTACCCCACATATAACAAGCCCTTATGCATCACCACACATAAAACTTAAAAAAGTTATAGCTTTCAGAAGGTGTGGGTCTAAAAATTGGAGGAGAGAAGTCCTCCAATGTGTTAAATGTCCTCACCAATGCCAAACGGAATGAAAGCTTCTTTCTTCAGTATTTGTCCGTGTTCATCCAGAAATCGGCTTGGATTGAATTCATTTGGTTTTTCCCACACCTTTGGATCTCTGTGTACTGCCCATAGATTTGCCAATACTACACTCCCTTTAGGAATTGTATAGCCCTGGAACACTGAGGAGAAAAAAAAATTCCCAGAGAAATGAATGGAGAGGTGGGCATGTCCTTCATTGCTTCCTATACTAGGCACTCTAAGGCAAGGGTTGGACCCCCCATGTGTGAAGTACACACCCTATTTTGTGTAGGATTCCCTCCTGATTTTTCACATTACAAATACTGATAACAAATCCTCACTAAACTTTGTCAAGGTAGCCTAAAGCTTTGTTCACACTAGTAGCATGGCTTTCACTTAAAAAGAATACACTAAGTTAACGGTTCATTTTTGACAGACCAAAGTGGACAAAAATCAGTCTCCCTTTCATGGTGTTTTTTTAAAGCCCTCCATATAAAAGCAAAACCAGCTCTGTGCCATTGTAACTTATAAACCATATGCTTTGTGATTATGGTTTCTTCAAGCCCTCATGCACACTACAGTGTGTGCCACCAGTGGCAGGGGTTGCGGGGGCACCTCTACCCTTGCTGAGGTCACCAGGGGTGGTGACTGGAATAGGATCTGCTCTAAACTTTGCTGTGCAGCCACCTAGTACAGTCAGTGCGGTAACATGCGCCATAAAGGTTTACAGGGGCTGTTAGCTTGTCCGAAAGGGGCCGAACCAGCTAACAGGCAAAATTTTACTGTAGTGTGCATGTATCCTTATGGTGGGATAGGTCATTACTTACCTGTATTTTCTGAAGCCATGTGAGGTACTGATAGGGGGACAACGACAGTCATTCTCTGCACCTCCATAATAGTGGCCTCTGTAAAAGGCATCTGGATCTTGTCAGTAAGTGATGGAGGCCGATCACGTCCTATAACCGAGTCAATTTCAGCCTGCACTTTCTCTATTTAGATGGAAAACAAAAATTGTAGGATTGTATGTTTGATAAAAAATATTCACTATTGATTATAGAAGGCATTGTTTAGAAATTTAATTTAGACAAGCAAAATCATGCAACAAAAAGGTCTGCTTTTTTATTATTATTAAAGTTATAAATTTAAGGTATTTAGGGTGTTAAATCTGCAGGCAACATGTTTCACAGCAAGTGAAGCTGAGCAGAATAATATAGTTTCCAGTATAACTTGTCACTTAACTTCACAATATGTAAATGGATATTAAAAGGGTATTCCAGGAATCAGCATAATTCATATGCAAATGGGTAGTCAACATATAAGCTAATGTGTAATTAGTTATTTAAAATTTTGCTCCCCTTAAGAGAAAAATGCTGATGACATAGACTGTAATAAAGAATTAAAATGCTACTGACCCTTTAATCTGTCCGTTAATTTCCTTCGCGCGGTCTGTTGTGGAGCAGACACAGGACAGAAGATGGCCGCTGGTCACATGTCCACATCACATGTCCTGCACCTGCCTGGGCAGGTCATGTGATCACCACTTGGTTTGGCTGTAGTCAGTTGGTTGCAGTGCCTCCAGTATGGTCAGTGTTGTGGTGATGACAGTTACACATCATTACTATGGTAACAGAGCAAGAAAACCTGTTACACCATCACTGGGAGCAGCACATAAGAGGGAGGAGGAGTTACTGAGAACTAAAGGATCATGGAACCTGTAGTTTCCAGTGGCGGCCATCTTGGTGATAACTCCACCTACTTTAGAGGCCATAACATTTTGTAAATCATAAAATCAAACTATTTAAGCTCCGTTTTGTGCCTAATGACATTGAGTATTGTTGTATTCATTTATTTATATCATCATGGGTTTTTGTGTCAGACATTCATATTCCCGGAATACCCCTTTAAGGAAAAGGATATACATCATTTAAGTTCAACCGAGGAAAGCAAAGGATGTAAGGAAATACATTTCTATATTATAACTTAACCATCAATGCTATTTTGCCTTTTTGAAGTTCTTGCATAGCTCCACAACCATTAGTCTGCTTGAAGAACAGCAGGTAACCAAGAATGTTATCATGTGTCCATAAAAGAGATCTTGAAAATGACGAAATAAATTCTATAACTTCTAAATTACTTCGAGTGAACCCATTTCCCTATTTGCACACTTGTCCGTTGGAGTGCTATGTAGTAAGCACTTCTATGGAGTCAAACTCCAGGAATGCTAAAATGGTTATACTTTGCTCTCTCCAGAAAATAAACAGATTACGTGTGACCCGCTATCTGACCTGCTACCAAGGTCACTCATGAGTTACAGACAGTGACACAGGAATGGTTCACCCGTGCACTTTGAGCCTATATAAACTGCTGGGTTACATTAGAGATTAATCACCTGGCACTGCCACATCGAGAGGATAATAACATACTCACTGCAAATAAATTGATAACATTTGCGTTAACAGGTTGTGTTTTGTAAACGCAAATGTTATCAATTTAATTAGGCAAAGCTCACTTCAGCTGTGGCATTACATTTTGAAACACATGCGTTAGAGACCACATGCACCCCAAGATTACCTCCTTTAGACCACGGGAAAGAGCACTAGGCAACCCCACCAATAAAATATTGAGGTTGCAGAAATGGTTCGACCAAGATGCAAGTTATCCTTATTATCCACCCATTAGTACTCCCATAACCTGTATACAGGTGTATACAGGTTTATACATGAACCATGGCTACAGGATTGTCAAATCTACGACAAGGTTATAGTTCTCTTTAATGCATAGTGTCATTTTTTAGAGAATTGAACTGCTTACCTTGCACATCTGGATGATGGCACATGTATAATAGTGACCAAAGAAGCGTGTTTGTAGTTGTATCAGTCCCTGCAATGAACAGATCGCCAATAATATAGAACAAGTATTCTGTGTCGAAGCTACTCTCTATCTGTGCTCTTTGCTCCTCATCTATATGAAGAAGGTACATATCAATAAAATCCCTGGGGTTCTCTGGGTCTAGAGAAAGCTTATGTTCTTCAATTATCCTTTTCAGAAAGGCTGTGATGTCTATAACAATTTGCCTTAATTCTTTGAATGGACCAAATGGAAGATAGTACATCAATGAGCACAAGTTGGAGAGGATAGCTTCACTGTTGACACTGATCTCCAGGCCCCGGGACATCAGGCTCAGCATGGTCTTGAATTCCTTATCCTCATAGTTGAATCGTTTGCCAAAACTTATGGAACAAATGACATTGGAAACTGCATTGTTGATGATCTGAAAAGGACTAAACCCTTTGTCACCAAACTTCATCATTTCAGCCTTCACATATTTAAACTCTTCAATAATTATAGGTTCCAGACTCAGCTTTCCTAGGCCAAAGTGTCTCAGAGTAGAATGGGAAAATCGTCTCTGCTGTCTCCATATAGGACCATATTTTGCAAAAACAATACCTAAAAAAAAAAAAAAAAAATAATAATAATAATAATAAAGAAAAATCAGAAGCTCTGGTGAACAATCTTTTATCGTTACACATTAAAATATATGTTTGTTATAAAAAAGATGCATTAAGAATACTCAGGGGATTCCTTAGGGTATGTTCACACAGAGATTGTATGGAGTCATTCATACAAGTTAATCGCATACACCACATCCCAAATTATAGCTCTGATTTTCCTAAATGGTTGATGCCAATGACAAATCAGTATAATAAAAGTCACGACCCGTTACAGTATAAATTGAATTTTATTGAACAAACCTCCCAATGATAACTGTAAGTTCTTCACAAATTTTAAAATCAAAAAATGCACAGTACCAGATTATGCACAGCAGAGTTTCAAAACATTTTATAGGTTGTGTTAAGGAGATTGCACTGGTTTTGGACGCCATCTTGACTACTGTCCGCCATCTTAGATACAGCGGCCATGTTCCCTGACCATTGTCAAGTTAATGTCATGATTCGAACTTCATTTTATGTAACCTGTTTGCTCACCTGTCAGCTAATACCCTTTGACATTTAATGAGAAGCCAGTCTGTCCTCGATGCTGCATAATAATATGATTCTGGAGCCACTTATCATCTCCTTCTCAGCATTAGTATAAACAATATCTGTGTACAAGGTCTCTGAGAACTGAGCACAATTAATTCACTTTTTTCCCAGAATGTGCTGATGTCCAATAGAATCTAAGTGCCTTATCTCCTTTCATACAACACCCAAAATGCTGATTTCTCTGTATTAAAATACAGCTGGGTTTTTTTTTAAAATAAACAGTGTGATTTGAGTGCATCTAAAGACCGGACTGTGTCTTTCTTCTACTCTCATCTGGCTGCCGGCAGCTATCTCATCCTCCCTCAAAGGGTTAATTAGGACTCACCTTACAAAAGTCAAGAGGGCTGTTGGGGCCCTGCATAAAAATCCCTATCAGATTTAAAGAAGTGAAAATGGTCGTTTGTTGAATGTGTAGCATTAGGAGGTCACATTCAGTGAAATCAAAAGAGATTTCATTCCAAAACATCCTAACAGGCCAAGTTACATGTAACATAGGGCACTTTGATATCACCTTAACAATTCTTGCAGTAATTGAACTTGTGAGTTTTTGGAAAGTTTCTCCTCGAATTTCATTGCATGATGTCAGAATATTCTCCAAGAGCTGTTGGTTGGATGTGAGCGGCCTCCCACCCTCAGAGCTTTTGCCTGAATTATACTGCAAAGGTTCTCTATAGAGTTGAGGTCCGGAGAAGATGGTGGCCACACCACGAGATTCTCTCCTTTTATGCATAGCAGCCAATAACACAGAGGCATCTCTGCAGCAGGAGATGGTGCATTGTCCTGCATGAAGATGGTTTTGCTCCGGAAGGCACGGTTTTTCTTTTTGTACCATGGAAGAAAGTGGTCAGTCAGAAACGTTATTTACTTTGCAGAGGTAATTTTCACACCTTAAGGAACCCTAAAAGGGCCTACCAGTTCTCTCCCCCATGATTATGGCCCAAAACATAACTCAACCACCTCCTTGCTGGCATTGCAGCCTTGTTGGGACATGGTGGCCATCCATTGCTCCAACCATCTGGACCATTCAGGGTTGCAAGACACTACACTACTGGCCGAATAGTAGTTTTATGCACCACAGCAAGTGTTCTAAGGATCCTATACCTTGAGATTTGCGGGACTCCAGAGGCACCAACAGCTTCTAATATCTGTTTGCTGGTTTGTAATGGTATTTTAGCAGCTGTTCTCTTACAGTAATGCTGCAAATTCAATAAATGACCATTTTCAGGTCTTTACAAGCTATAAAATATCTTAGAAGTGTTGAAAATGATTTTTTGTAAATTTTTTTGAAGAATATACGGTTATCATTGGAAGTTTTGTTTAATAAAATTTGATTTATACTTTAACCGGTGATGACTTTTATTGTACCGACTCATTTGCATTGAGGATATAGGAAAATCAGAGATAAAATATCATTTGTATAATAATTTGGAACATGGTGTAGACTGCTGTGGATATGCTGAAAAAGGAACTTATTTTCTTTAGTCTTGGAAGTGTGCCCAATTGCCACAAGACCAGTCAAAAAGTATGCTAATGAGGCCGTGGCACTTCAGTCTACCTTATACTTCTATCGTGCACGAACCAGTCTTGCCCTACCGACATCTGGGGATGTCACCGAGCTCTTGGGAATTGTAGCAGTTATTTACTGGATGTGGGTAGCATGCAGCCATCTGCTTTGAACAAACCTGGCCTCGTCAGCATGACAGAGGTGTGTACTGCAAAGCAAATGGCTGCGGGCTACCCACAATTAAATACGCATAAACTACAGTTCCCAAGAGCTCACCATCTCTTGAGAGGGTGGGGCAGGTAAGCAATTCACCCCTGGAGCAAGGGAGGCAAAAGGCCTCTTTAGCATAATTTTTAAACTGGTTTTGTGGAAATTATGCACCTCTCCTAGACTTCTTTTTCAGTATACTCACAGCAGTCTAGGTTTGAAATGATGTCTACCAAGGGGTACATCTCATTTAGCGGTCCCATTATATTATTTATTGCATACATTTTACCATTTTATACTGGCATAATGTAGCAGTACATTAGTCTGTGCTCTAGACGTACACAGGCACGTTTGGGCATATTCAAGAATGTTTTAAACAGAGAATATAGTAAGACATACTCTGGCTATTGCAGATATAAAAGAGGCTCAATTTATATGTTTTTTAAAGTTTACCAATTTGGTGGACGTGACTGTCCACTGAATAAATAAAAAAAAAATATTTGGATTTATTCTTGTTCAAAAATATACATTTCCTGTTATTTATTTATAGTTTCTATACAGACATGTTGGTTTCCATTACATTAATCCTGTGGAATCTGATACTATAGGCATAGCCTCCAATTCAACCTGCGCTTTACTACTTGCAATTTTGCAAATGAGCCCGAGGGGCTCTAGGCTCCATTAACACATATACGGCCCGGAGTCTTGCATAATTTAAAAAACTTTTTTGTAAAAACCAGGGCATAAGATGCTAGAAGAGTAGATCCTGCCAGAGGAGGCAAACACCAGTATATCAGTGTGCTTGGTTTACATTCCTTCATCCTGGTGGTAGATGTCCTTTCAATAGGGCGATGACCACAAATTACCCAAACCTTTGTTTTTATTGACCAGCAAAGCCTTCTGTGTCTCGACTTTACTTCATAAAAATGCAAATGAGGCTGAAGTGTTTCGGTGACATTAGCAGTGCACCCCTGGGCTCTAGTTCAGCAAAAATAACACCTTATGCGCCTTTTCTCATTTTGCAACTACGTTACTTCTGGGTCCAGCAGAATTTGTGGCAGGAGACTTGCCATAATCTGCGAACGCCCCCAAAAGTACTTCAACCTCATTTGCACGGGTCCGACAAAGGGCCTGTGGCTAGGACCCAACTTTTTTCGTGGGAAAACCCTTTAAGGGTTGAGTAAACACCCCACCCCTAGGCACCTCCTCCCTGGATTAGCTCCTGGAACCTCTGAGGAGTTGTAACTTCTCAATGGGAAGTTATAGGATTATAGTTCCAGCACCAACAGACCCTCTGGATCTCCAGTAACTTTCAAGACCAAACCCACTTACTATGTTCATATTCAGAGTTCGGTGCATCTCCTCATCCGAGGCCTCCAGAATACAGATCCAGATCTGTGTAGCCATACCTTTGTGTATGTTAGTAGCAGCAGGACTATGAAATATATATTTTATACCAGGGTTTGTATGTGGAGCAGAGTGAAAGTCTCTGCAAGCTGCTGTGTACTAGGAATAGTTAGAATGTAGAAGTCAGAAGACTCAGAGCAGATGGGAGGGGTTGTGCGGTATTCAGTGAAGATATCCTACACATAAAATCCAGCTTCAAATGACTTTTTATTTTACAGACTTTATGTGGGAATCAGGACTCCTACGATGGGCAGAAGAGTAAACATCCTGTTGTTTCCAGGGGAGGGCTTTAGCCTTTGTATAAAGAGTGCGAAAACTTCTGACTATTCAATAACCCCGATGTGACATACTAAGCATGCAGAAATGCACCAGTTCCATTATTCTTTGATATTATTCAGCCCAGGTTCAGTGAATTATCAGGGCAAATTTGAGGTTTGGGTCCTGCACTTCGTTTGAATACCTTAGACCAGTGATGGCAAACCTATGGCATGGGTCCCGGAGATGGCACTCAATGGCCTCTCTGTGGGCACATGGCCTCTCACCCTAGAACAGAATTCACCACCCAGGCTCAGCTCCATTTTAAAAAGACTCATACTGCAGGTAGCGTGAGAAGAGGCCGATAGGGTTATTCCATGGAGCTCCTGCTCTGGGCCCTGTGATTCTCCCTGTTCCTCAGGACATCCTCAGGATGCTGATACAGACAAGAGTGCTGGCATTAACTGATGGCATTTTGCAATAAGTGGGTTTTGGGCATCATTTTGGGCACTTAGTCTTTAAAAAGGTTTGCCATCACTGTATGTAGCGACAGTAAATAGAATTTACCTTTGCTCTCCTTTTGTGGTTAGCCTAAAGTGAATATATGGGGCTAAAGGCAAACCCCAATTTAACTGGAATTTAATGACAATGTATTTTAAGGAGGTTCGAGTCGGCTTATAGCAGCAGGTCCCATTGTCCAGTTCACTCTGCAGTCAATGACCATTGCCCAGCACACTTGCCTAAGCTCAGAGAGATATAGGGGCTTCTCCCCACCATTGATACGTTAGATGACACACAATGTACACAAACAGCAGTGAATAATTACGGCTGTAATAATAAAGGACATCACCACCAGGATGAAGGTTTGTAAACCAAGCACACTGACATACTAGTGTGTCCCCTCTTGCAGGATCTGCTCTTATTTTAGCTTCTTATGCCTTGGTTGTTGCAAAAAAAAAAAAAAAAAAAAAAAAGGCTTTACAGTTATGCAAATGAGCCTGAGGGGCTCTAGGCTCCATAGGTGATGGTGGATGCTGGAGCCCCTTAGACTCATTTTCATAGTGTTAATGCCTTTTTTTCTTAAAAGCCAGAGCAAAAAAAGCTTACAGAAGAGCTAATCCTGCCAGAGGGGGCACACAACAGTATGTCAGTGTGCTTGGTTTACAATCCTTGATTCTGATTTCCTTTAAATCCGTCCTTTTCTATTTTCGGTTCCTGAACCTTTAAATAAATCTATTTGTGTTTTGGAAGAGGACTGTTCAGTGTTGAAGGACAAACTACCTCAAAACAAGAATGTTATTACATCCAGTATCTGTGGCATCTAATCTACTTGATAAGAAACTCTTCCAATGCAGCAAATCCATTCGGGAGGCATTCCAGCTGCCAGGAAATAACTGAGAAACACAACCGTGACCTGACAGCAACATAAATCACTGCACCCATCACCCGAGCTACAGGAGCCACAATCATAGTTGTAGGGAAGAGCCCACCGGTGTTGTCATTACGAGTCTACTCATCACAACCCCTTTCTGCACCTAATCTGGTGCTCTACACCCCATTTGTGCATAAAGTGGCATTGATGGTGGATGGCAGCCATAGTCTGGGTGGGGGGCTGACAGAATTAGCCTAACCCTCCTTGGGTGGTGCTAGGCTCGATCACATATGCGTTACCATAGAAATACATGTGGTCGGTATCCAGCACTCACGGTTTTAAACAATGCAAAATAGCAAGTGCTGGTCATTGTAAAATTACTAGAATTGTCTCAACTGGCTCTTAACTTTTCTGGTATAAATAGCATCCATTAATACTATATATGCCTAGGAGCTATCTGTATTGTAAAAAAAAAAAATTCTCAAAATTGGTAAGAGGAGTATTATTACTCCTCTGGTAAAAAAAACAAAGGAAAGAAAACATTTCCAGTGTTAACCCCTTAAGAACGCTGTTTTTTTTTTAGCTCATTTCTCGCTCTCCACCTTCAAAAATCCATAACTTTTTCATTTTTACGTGTACAGACCTGTGTGATGGCTTATTTTGTGCGTAACAAATTTTACTTTCCCGTAATGTTATTTATTTTAACATGCCGTGTACTGCGAAGCTGGGAAAAAAAATTCCAAATGTGGAAAAATGTAACAAAAAAAAAAAAAAAAAAAAAAAACCTCACGTTTTTTGTGGGCTCTGTTTTTACAACTTTGACTGTGCGCTCCAAATAACACCTCAGCTTTATTCTTTGGCTTGGTACGATCGCCGTGATACCAAATTTATATAGGTTTTATTGTGTTTTAATACATTTTCAAAAATTAAATGAATGTGTACAAAAAAGAAAAAATTTTTGCCATCTTCTAACTTTTTCATACTTTGGTGCACAGAGCTGTGTGATTTGTCATTTTTTGCGAAATGATCCAGCGCTTTCATTGCTACCATTTTGAGGTCTGTGCGACATTTTGATCACTTTTTATTCCTTTCTTTATGTGATGTAAACAGGTGTAAAAGTCGCATTTCGGACATTTGGGCGCCATTTACTGCCTCGGAGGTCACCGCCGGCCGTAACTGTTTTTATATTTTGATAGATCGGGCATTTTGGGACGTGGCGATACCTAATAAGTTTGTGATTTTTACTGTTTATTATATTTTATATGAGTTCTAAGGGGGGTGATTTGAATTTTTAATATTTTATTCATTTTCTTTTTTTTCACTATTTCTTAGACCATCTAGAGTACATTAACCCTAGATGGTCAGATCGTTCTTACCATATACTACAGTACTACTGTATTGCAATATATGGCATTTTTGCAGGTCATTCATTACAATGAGCCACTGGCTCATTGTAACGAATCTGCAGAAGCCATGTAGCCTCGGGTCAAACAAAGACCCAAGGCTACCATGGCAACCGATCGCCGCCACCCCCCTGATGACGTTCGGGGGAACGACGATCAGAATAAAAATGGCGGCGGCAATGGAAAGGTTCATAGCCCCGATCCATGCAAGCACCGACCGCGGTTATTTGCGGTGGGGGTTTGCTGCAATATGCAACAACCCCCACCCTTGTATGAAGAGGACTCAGCCCGTGAGCCCTCTCTATACATTCCCTGCACCTCTGCGCCGTAGAGCTACGGCGCAGAGCGTTAAGGGGTTAATGGTGTAGTTTACATAAAGGATTGTTTCTTCTCATATGACAGTGGTATTTAGCTCCTCTGTGAGCAGAGCCATCACATAATGAGACAAGTACAGTTTGTTGGCACCGCACACATGGCTAATCCCATAAACAAGCAGCTGCTCTTCAACCTGCTCCAAGTCTTGTGATGCCTGTTGAGAGCGGGTGCTGACTTTTCCACTACCCAGGTATAATATTAAAGAAAGACTATCCCAAATCTCCGGAGTTGTTCCCCCTGCGGTGGAAAGGGGGAATTATCGTGCACGGCATAGGGTAAAGGCCACAAACCACCACTCTCCGTAACCGTGGATACGTCAAAAGGCATAGGCGCCACTGGGAAAATGTATGCCAGGTCCAACCTGGGCTAGTTTAGCATTTTTAGAAAGTATGCAGGCATGTGGCAGGACTGCCCCATTCCGGCCCAATACGCCAGTGGTCTCGCCCCTCAATGCCCACATGGTGTGAATGTTGTGTTGTGTTTCTTGCAGTGCACAAGAAATTGCAATTATTTAAGGGCCTATTCCCAGAAACTAGTGTAGAAGCATGGATAAATGCCCCCTACGCACATAAACCTTTAGGGGGATAACCTAAACCTCAACTCCAAGGCTTCACAATCTATTACGGTAGGCCTCAGTGTACAGAGGCCAACAGTAACAGTGTCGCCTGGCTTAAAGGGAGTGTGAGAGAGAAGGGGAGTATGAGTCAATTATTATTACACACCCCAAAAGCCCTGGACAAACCACTTTAAGTATTACATCTCACACAATGGAAGATTTCAAAGGAATTAAAATCAGCACCGAAAGCAGCAAAGAGAATTCACCACAGACTGATACATAGATAAAAGGGTCTCCATCTCCAGTTCTATAGATTCCCGCCTTTTTCTTTCACTGCATCTCTGGTCTGCAGCTCACAGAACCACAGGCCTGATTTGATATGAAAGATCCCCAATTAGATGCATTTTAGAAAATGCTGAAAGAATTCTGTGTAAAGCATTAGAGGAGTTTATAGTCGCGCCTAATGCCTTTATGTTTAATGGCGAATGGTGCGGTCAGAGAAGATATGGCCATGGGTACACCTGTGTCGTGTACCTATGCCAACCCAATTGTCCCAGAGACCAAATATTTTTGACCGGGGTTACAATAAAGTATACAGATCCGACTTACATACAAATTCAACTTAAGAACAAACCTACAGAACCCATCTTGTACGTAACCCGGGGACTGTCTGTATATTATATAAACAATGCTTCAGTTATTTTACTGATTAATGCAAAGTTTGTTGAAAAGTTAGTGAACATTCGGCCCAAAACCAGAAAAATTATAGTAGACATCCTGGCGTTTTTCTGATGAATCAATTGTTTAGCCAGTAGATAGAGAGTAGTTACCACACATTTCTGCAAGCATGTAATCACTTAGGACACCAAGATCCTGTATCTATAGCTGGACACATAGGAAGCTTTTCTCTAGTTTTGCCATTTGGCCACAATAACATATTGACCCACATTTATTAAAGTCCCTGCACATTCATTTCAGTGCAAACTGCTGGCAAATGTATTTATAAAGTGTCCGACTGGTGACGCTCCTGTACCAAACACGACACAACACAAAATTGGAACTGGATCTATACAAACTCTTGGTTTTTCCTCCAGAGAAACAGTAGCAAAGATATGAAGAGTTGTGCAGTCTACCCAGGCGCAGTTTGCCTCACCAATGTGCGCACATTATTTAATAGTGGCACACTTTCTTAGTTGTTGGGGTTAGTTTTCAGGATGTGCACACAGCTGCACCTCTTGGTGCACTTTGCTACATGCTGCTGCGCGATAATAGATAATAAATGAAGTACTAGCTAGGAATACACCAAATCGTCCCTTTAGGGGCAGAGTCCTCAAACATGTGGGACAAAAGGCAGCCGCGTCACAATAGTGGACCAAACAAATAACAAATGCATGTTCTCCAAAGACACGTTTATCATGCAAACTGGCGCAGCCAATAATATATCTCCGGTAGATCTACCCCTGCACTGCCACGCACAGTAAAGCCTGCACATAGGCCACGGCATTGACAGAACATCCTCCCATTTACTGTATGCAGACACCATTTCTTCTAGGAACATACAGATACAACTTGTGTGGAAAACAAACACCAGCATTTCATTTCATATTGAGGAGGAGCTGAGACAATCTTCTTCAATAGTCTAATAGTAAGTCTCCTCCACAGATATAAAGATCCCCACACGCCTAAAATTAGACCTTAGATGAAAATAGGCAGAATTCCAGCACCAAAGAGTTGGTGTAACTGTATAAAGTTCTGCTGATGCGGCTACTTTTTGGGGCCATGTCTTATGTCTACAAGGATTTTAGCAGTGCTGAATGGCACTGGGCAGTGTACAAAGAATATGGGAGGACCAGCAGGTATGTCCATGCCCCTGGTGTGCAGAGAAGCTCATTTGCCTTAAGGTAAATCCAGAAATTTTGGCAAAATGATAGAAAGACTGGAAAGTACAGAGACATATCCAGTAAGCTTCTAAGGAGCTCTACACAACGGGGTCACCTGGGAGCTGGTAGGATCACTTTAAGCCCATAAGGTCCTCTCACTACTTAAAGGGGTTGTCCGAGTTCTTTAAAAAAAGCTAAAAAAAGTGGCCGGGATAGGGCTGCTTAAAAAAAATAAAGATGTACTTACCTCCCGGTGCCCTCCCGTATCCAGCGCTGCTGTCGCTCCGGTCCGGGCGCCATGTAAACAAACATGGCCGCCGGAGCAGCGCTGGACTCAGTTCCGGCCGGACCCGACAACCTTCCGGCCCCCATACACAATGCTGTGTATAGGGACGGATAGGCGTGCCCGGCCACGGCCGGCCGGAAGCTGAATCCAGCGCTGCTCCGGCGGCCATGTTTGTTTACATGGCGCCCGGAGCGACAGCAGCGCTGGATACGGGAGGGCACCGGGAGGTAAGTACATCTTTATTTTTTTTAAGCAGCCCTGTCCCGGCCACTTTTAGCTTTTTTTAAAGAACTCGGACAACCCCTTTAATGCACATTTATATTTTCAGCTTTGTGACGGTCACATTCTAAATAACACCAACTTAAAGTTTTCTGGCAAACTTAATTTTTTCGTTTAAAGATGCAATTAAGGTATAACCAAACTTCTAACATGGTTATTTCTACCAGCAATGGAAAAGGGTTTTTGCATCACCATCTTCTGAAAGCCAGTACTTTTCAATGATAGAGAAACAACCGGAAGCAAAAGTCAAAAAAGCTGACAGATTCCCTTTCAGCTTCCTTCTCCATTAGCACCAATATGAAAACAGACTTTACAACCGTGTGATCATTGATATAAATAGATAAAAAAAAAGTAGTACGGAGAACAGTGTGAATAGATAAGTGTTAACTCATTTTGCATTACTTGATACAGTTTCTACCAGTGTTTTACATCTTACCACTTTAGCAAACTTGAAAAACACCAGCAAAAAAACTGTTACAGAAAGTAAAAAAGGACCACTTATACAAATTCATTGATTGAAGGCAGATTAGACAATGTCTGCCGTCTGGTAAGCACTTGGATTCTGGATATCTTTTTAGTGGAAAGCACAATTTTGCTTCTTCTGAATGGTGTAGACTACAACAAATCTGTTGCCACCGATGATACGCTATACATTGGGCTTTATCAGCAACTATGGCAGGAAAGTGATCAGCAAAATAATTTTCTTCGTCCCCAGGTGAATTAGGACACTGATGGAAAAGTACCAAAAACAGGGCTTCACTTACAACCAGGTCCACTTTAAAAGGAGCCAAATGGCAATGCCAAATGCTAGGGGGAAAAAAGTATTGTCTCGCTGCACTTACTAGCAACATGTTCCATATGCTGAAGCTGAGATTAACAAGGAATTCTGGTCCCTGGGCCAAGACCAATGACTTATAGTAGGCGTATTGGTCATCAGTATCTGGGGATACTGTATAACAGTATCGCTGGGGAGCTTCTACTATTACATGCACCTGCCGGTAAAGAACCAGAAATCCCTTATAACTGCCCTCCTTTGCCATTTTTGTTGAGCATTTCCTACAATTCCCTGGCCACTTTGTACGATGCAAGACTAGTCTAGACTATGCATCCATTGGGATTTTTATTTAATAGTGAACTTTTACACGAGTTAGTAGGAACATTAGGCCAACCATCAATCCAGAGGAGATCCATGTCCTTTTTCTTTGTAACCTTTCAATAACGCAAGTCTACATGGAGACAGGTTACAAAGAAAAATGCCAGCACACATGAGGCTAACTCAGGGCAAACTCTCTCTGTTCCAGGGTGTCCTGTTATACGGAGAGGTGTTGACAAGACTTGTCCATAGAACAGGACACTCCACAACACACAGAGTCCTAGATGATCTCTTAAACCTGTCAGATGTAGTGGACAAGTCATCCAAAATAAATACCTACAAATGAGCCGACAGTCTAATTTGAATAATTCCTTAAAGACATTGGGGGAGATTTATCACCGCTTCTACTCCAGTTTTCTGCTGCAGGAGCATTGGAATAATTGCAAATTCTTGCACAGTGCAAGAATTTGATTATAATAGTGTATATGCTACCTCCAAACCACATTGGCATGAAGGTGGTGTAGAGGGGCACTGCAGCGATGGAGTGGGCATGCACTGGTTTTCACACAAAACTACTCCAGGACGGTCCAGAAGTAGTTTTGCCCAGCGGCCGGCCGCTTAAACCTCTTGTATCTGGCAGGACATGGGGAGGGGGGGGGCTGGCCGCTACCATACCCCTAGACACAAGTGCCAGCTTATGATATATCTCCCGCAATATGATCAATGATCTGGGCTCAAACCAATCCCCCCTCCCCAAAAAAAAATCTTCACCAATTACAGAATATTTTTCCAGGTGTCTGGATAACAGACGACTATCCCTGTAATTGTGAGCAGATCTTTCCTTATACAATGCATATTTCCTATCCGCCGTCACCATATGGTCCCCTGTCTGTACCTTTCCGCTTGGTGATGATGGTGACCAGGGGCACGCTGGGCCGGTCAGAGAACACCTCAGAGTGGTTCACCATGGCATCTTTCACTGTGTCAAAGTCATTGAGGATAACGATGAGGCGGCTGCCAATGTAGATGCCATAGATCCTGCCATAGACTTTGGACATATTACTGAGCACGATATGGGGGTACAGGAAGGCCCCTCTCCTGGTGGTGCCAGCCGGGACTTTACTCAGTCTGTTGCTATCTATCCCGAACTGCAGCAGCTGAAGCAGACGCCCGGGCACCAGCATGAAGCCGAAGTTACCCACGAAGGGCAGAGGAGTGGGGCCAGGCGGGGAGTTGGAGGTGATGATCTGGTAATAGGCCCATAGAGAGCTCAGGAGCAGGTACAGCCCCAGGAACAGGAAGGTGTAGAGCAGAAGCGCCTGCAGGGACACGTCCTCGGGGCCGGGCAGCCAGGCGCCCATGTACTCCCTCCACGCCGCTATCATCCTGCCAGTGCTGCCCGCAGGTAACGCGCCGCTCACTTATGTACACAGGATGCCCCGCCTCCCACAGCACGGACAGTGTTGCCAAACACAGCAGCTTCCGCTGATTGGCTGGAGCCGCCCTCCCAGCCCCGCCCTCACTGTAACGTTACGGGCACCGCTAGCCGCTACCAGGTAGTAACTGTTAAGACAGACCAGGCGCTGTGCCCAGCACACACACGGGGGGCGCCGGCTGATGACGTTTCTGGTGCGGAGGGGCTGAGCACCTGCTGCTACTGCCCGTGATTTCCCCCCACAGACAGTGATTGGCAGGAGATTACCTCAGACTGTGGCGTCCTATCTGGGGCTGGTTCCTATTGTACACGAATAGGGAAGAAGGTTCCCAATATTGTGCTCCAATTACAATATACTAAAAGCCTGCCTGGGTGAGTGGCCCCAGCGCCATCATTGGTCCCCAGGCACCACCTAGGTGCCATCACATGTTGCTGCTCTCCAGAAGGGATGGTAAGGCCCGGTGCACCCCAATGGGAGATAAGTCCAGAGAGTCAGGGTCTACAGAGAACTCATTTAGTGATGAAATTCAGGTACAAATCAATAAACGGTTTCGGTTTCATCCCACACTCCAAAACATACTGGTAGGTTGATTAGATTGTGAGAAAGGGACTGATTTGGCAAACTCTGTGCAGCGCTACATAATCTGTGTGTGCCATATAAAGGAATTATTATTATTAATACAAGCAAAGGGGTCACTTCTCCAATCTCCTCCCTGGCAGAAGAAGAAGGCTTGCATGCTGACGCCTGGGGTAGCTGTCCCTCTCTTTCTCTGAAGTCTGTTATCCTGATCACATGCTAGGAGCCCAGGGTCTATGGCAGAGTATCCTGTCTCAACTTCTTATTCTGGTTGCTCAGGTAGACTGGTAGTCTTCTCATACAAGTTCTTCTAACTGGAAGACACTAGGGACTGGGACTGTTTTCCTTATAAACCTTCTATTTCAGCACAAACAATAACAAAGCATTCTCCCAGAGACTTACATTCCATAATATTCTATGGCAGAAACATTCTAAAGTGGTAAACAACTTCCCAGACAGCACTTGTCATTCTAAAGGTTAGACTGCTTTTCTGATAAATAAGTCTGTTTTTTCCTGCAAAACAATTTCTTCTATATCTGTGGAAGATTACTAGGTTTTCTTTAGTTAGAGATACACAGTCCGAAATGTCTCCCGGTGTTCATTAAAGAGGACCTGTCACCCATAAATTCGTCACTAGTGCTTAAACAAACACCGCAGTGTTAGAATGATAGCGTTACCGGAAAACCTCTGATAACGCTATCTAACACTGCGGTGGAGTACAATGGATGATGCACGGCAGTCACCGCCGGCCATGGAGCAAGCGGTGCGGTCCGGGGAAGGGGCATCGCCTCAAACCGCCCCCTCATGAATACGTCGGACAGCTTTGCAGGCGGTCCGGCGTTTACATTGTACTCCGCCGCAGTGTTAGATATCGGAGGTTTAACGCTATCATTCTAACACTGCGGCGTTTGTTTAAGCACTAGGAGCTGCTTACTTTAGTAAGCAGCTCCTAGTGCCAAATTTATGGGTGACAAGTCCTCTTTAAGCTTTTCTACAAGTCCATACAGATACAGTACAAATAAATGTCTATACAAAAAGATGTATATAACAAAACACTAGATTAATACAAGTTAACGCTTGATGTAAAATAAAAGTAAAACGTGCTGACTTTGTGTAGGATAAATATTCAAATGTCCACAAATATCCAAAGTTCATTGCTCTTCCGCTCCATGACGCTACATGCCTTTCATATTAACCCCCTCCCGCTCTCTGAGGGATATATCCATCTGCGAATTATGAAGGGTATATGAACCTGAGCCCTCTTCATACAGACATGGGATTTGCTGCATATTGCAGCAAACACCATCGCTAACATCCATGGTCGGTGCTAGCACCGATTACGGGTGTTAAACCCTTGATTGCGGACAGCGAGTGGGCACCACCATTATTCTGCAATACAGTAGTATTGCAGCATACGGTAGAAACAATCACACCATCTCGGGTTAACGTACCCTAGAGGGTCTAAGAAATCGTAAAAAAAATATATTACAAATTCAAATCAACTCCTTTCCCATGAACTGATATAAAACCAAACAAACAGTAAAAACCACAAACATGTATTTCTGCTTCCCAAAATGCCCAATCTATCAAAATAGTAGTTATTGCCGGCAGTGAACCAAATAATTAAAAATCGCACCCAAATGCCTGAAATGCTACTTTTACACCATTTTACATATCATAACATTTTTTTAAAAAAGTGATCAAAAGAACGCATAGTCCTCAACATGGTAGCAATTAAAATGTATGAAAAAGTTATTAGGGTCAGAAGATGGCATAACATGTTTTTTTGTACACATTGGGGGAGATTTACTTACCCGTCCGACTTAGTTCACCTAAAGTCCATTGTCCGTCTATAATACACTGTGCCGCGATTCACTAAGATCGTGCGCCCGATATCCTGCATGTGTCGCTTCCCCGCTCAGGTCTGACAGATTTCACCTTTTTCTTCCCGGTGTATGTAAGTGCATGTCTTGCGACACAACTTTAAAGTTAAACCCCACGCTCAGTCCGAATCAGTCAGATCGTCCAACGGCCCGCTCCCCGATTTCTGTCGTACGAAATCCGGCGCAGCTGCACCACAATCCGATCACGTGGATCCAACACGATCCTAGTGCAAACCCCTGTTTAATACCTGTCAAAGCTGCGCAAATTCCAAAAATGGCGAACAGTCCGACGAAAGTGCGATTTGCGACCCTTAGTAAATAAATGTTTTCATTTGTGAAAATGTATTAAAACAGATTAAAACCTATATAAATTTGGTATAATTAAAGAATAAAATAGACATATAATTTAGAGCGCAAAATGAAAGTTTCACCACACTTGAAATTTTTTTCCAGCTTCTCTGTAAACGGCATGGTATAATAAATAAAATCATTGAGTAGCAAAGTTTGTAACACAGAAAATAATTAAAAAAGGTATAGATTTTTGAAGGTGGGGAGCGAAAAAAAGGCTGCATCCTTAAGGGGTTAATAAAAGAAAAGGTAAACCAATGTTTATATATGTAATAGTGATGGGAAGCCTGGCACTTTATAGTTAGTTGGATCATTTGGCTCAACTCACTAAAAAAGAGACATATCCTCCTATTTAACTCTGTTGGGATATATTTTCAGGTAGATAGTCATCTATCTGGTTACCCTATAAGGGGCAACGTTAAGGGAGCTATCTGCTAGGAGTTGACTCCCGTCATTCACCTGAAAGTTCATAAGCAACACATCACTGGTATGTAACAATAATCTCTTTTATATTTCCTTCAGGCACATAAACATTATTTGCGTCCTGTTGTTTCAGCAGCTAACACTTAGCCCTTTGTATTCTTATGGGCTCATACACACACCCATTGGAGGACATTTATTAGGGCGACTATCTAGGAAACTGGCATAGAAGCGCTAAAATAGTTGCACGCTCATCCAATCTTAGTGATTAGATCTTTTTCTGGGCTTTTGTCCTTCACACAGGACACACAAACTCCTACAATGACCATAATTTTTTCACTTTTACCGAGTCAGTGGGCACCAAAACAAAGTTTCGTTATGACAGATGCTGGTTCTAAAGTGTAATTAAAATTAGAAAATAAGGTGTTAAAAATGACCGTAAGGTTCTTTGGATACACGAGGCGTTAACCGTCCCCGTCAGCATTGCAAGGTGATTTTCGAATTACATGAGTCTTTGTTTCCAGCTCTGGTATGGCAGATTTACTTACCCGGTCCATTCTCGATCCAGCGGCGCGTCCTCTGCGGTGGATTCGGGTCTTCCGGCGATTCACTAAGGCAGTTCCTCCGACGTCCACCAGGTGTCGCTGCTACACTGAAGTCCGCCAAGGCGGTTTCTCCGAATCCGTTGGGTTTTCGTACGGCCACGCCCCCCCCGTTTTATGTTGCATGCATGCCGGCACCGATGCGCCACAATCCGATCGCGTGTGCCCAAAACCCGGGGCAAAACAAGGAAAATTGGGCGCAAATCGGAAATATTCGGGTAACGCGTCGGGAAACCGAGAATCGGGCCCTTAGTAAATCACCCCCATTGTCCTTACTGTAGATTAGCTCAAAATAAAAACTGTGTTTATTTTTGACACTGAGACACTTATATAGAAAATTATAAAGCACTTTTCATAGGGCGTGCAAGTACACACGCGGGCAATACTATTGGGTGGTTTGACCTCGGAAATGCAACACCATGGGATGCAAGCACACAAAGAAATGTAGAACCATTGTCTGTCTTCACACAAACAAAATGCCCAGGTGCTCCCCTGAATACCTTCCCCTAGGTGGTGCTAGCAAGCACTAAGTTTTTGTGTTTTCTACCTTACTTTGTTTGAATAGAATTGTTTAAAATGTCTGTCTGACGCAACATGGCGTCCGAGACCAGTGCGATCTATTTAACAAAAGGTGGACTTACAATAAAAGATTGTATGATTTCTGCAATATTACAACATAAGGCTATATATCTTCATTTGCATTGTAGTGCTTTAACCCCTTAACGACCTGGCCCTTTTTTGTTTTATCATTTCCATTTTTCACTCCCCAACTTCAAAAATGTATAACTTTTTTTATTTTTACATATAAAGAGCTGTGTGATGGCTTGTTTTTTGCATAACAAATTGTAGTTCACAGTGACGGTATTTAATATTCCACGCCATGTACTGGGAAGCGGGGAAAAAATCCAAATGCAGTGAAAATGGTGAAAAAACACATTTTTTTTGTGGGCTTGGATTTTACGGCTTTCACTGTAGGCCCCAAATGACATGTCTACTTTATTCTTTGGGTTTGTGCAATCAGGGGGACAACAAATTTGTATAGGTTTTATAATGTTTTCATACATTTGCAAGAAATAAAACCTGTAGAATTTTTTTTTTTTAATTTTGCCATATTCTGGCACTAATAACTTTTTCATACTTGTGTATGAAATGTGGTGCGGTGTGTGGTGTAAAGAGCTGTGGGTGGTGTCATTTATTTATTTATTTTTAATATTTTTCACACCCCCTAGGGTACTTTAACCCTAGGTTGTCTGAATGATCCTACCATGTAATGCCATACTATATAATGTGCATATTGAAATGAATGGCTTAAATCGAGACAGCCGGGAAGACCTAAGGCTGTCAAGGCAACCATTCGCCGCCCCCCCAATGATGTCACAGGGAGTGACGATCTTCACCAAGATGGCAGCGCCCATGCTTTGCCGAAGGCGATTAACGGATGAAACCTATCTAGCACCGATCATGGGTGTTACCGGTAAGTGTTTGCTGTAATATGTAGAAACACTTACAGGCTATGAAGAGGGCTCAACCCGTGAGCCCTCTCCATGCACCCGCACCTGATGTGCACCATACTATTATGCAAAATACAAATGCAACACACAAGCAATAACAGTTCACAACAGAGCACCAGATACATGCTAAATTAATAAAAAGAGCAACCAAAACAAGCTTATATAATTTATACAGCACCTGAACCCCTGAATACAGAAATATAGCACCAGAACAATGGAAATACACTACTCAAAAAAATAATACTCAAATGACACATCAGAGACACCCGGAGACACTAGGGAGAAGGGAGATGCGGTTTGTTACCGAAAATGTCCCCCAGGGGTCTTTTATGACCTCATGGGGGACATATAAAGTACAAACACGCACACAAAAAAATATTACTAAATACTCATAAAATTACAATGACAGTACCCCATATATCATATATACTTGTGTATAAGCCGAGTTTTTCAGCACAAAAAATGTTCTGAAAAACCTCACCTCGGATTACATACAAGTCAATTAAAAAAAATTTCAAATAAGCTCCCCGTTGACTGCGTGGCTCCTCTTCTGTCTTACCCGTGGGCATAGACGCGGCAATGTTATCTGCTGTCCCGTGCATACTATGATGTCACTAGCGGACACATCATGTATGCGGGGACCGGCAGATAACACGGCTGTTAAAGAAGACTGAAGAAAGAAGAGGAGCCGCGCCGACATCGGGGAGCAGCACTGAGCATCAGGGCCGCTGGAGGGTGAATATATAAGTTTATTTTTTTTAAGTGCTGGGTGGGCTGGCTGTATACCACTGGGGGCTGGCAGGCTGTATACTATAGGGAGCTGGCTGTATACTATAGGGAGCTGGCTGGCTGTATACTACAGGGGGCAGGCTGGCTGTATACTTCTGGGGGCTGGCTGGCTGTATACTACATGGAGCTGGCTGTATCCTACAGGAGCTGGCTGGCTGTATACTACAGGGGGAAGGCTGGCTATATACTACTGGGAGCTGGCTGGCTATATACTAGTGGGGGCTTGCTGGCTATATACTGGGGGGGGGGCTGTGACCAATGCATTTCCCACCCTTGGCTTATATTCAAGTCAATAGGTTTTCCCAGTTTTTGGTGGTAAAATTAGGGGCCTCAGCTTATACTCGGATCGGCTCATACTCAAGCATATATGGTAATAAAAAAATCCCCCGTTACAGTACAAAAAGCAATGCCATAGTCACCCCGTTTTCCCGAGATTATACATATTATATATCAAAACAACCAAAACAAAATAGGGAATTCATTAATAATTTTCATTTTGAGTTCATTTGAAAATGTAAAAAAAAAGTACTATAAATTACAAAAAAAAAGCCTTTTTACCACGCAATAATAATAAAAATGAAAAGAAATGTCTAAACTTTTATTATTTTTTTTAACTAGCTCTATGTGTCCCGATTAAAACACAGCAAAAAATTTAAGGTAGCATGCAAAAAAAAGTTATGGCCCTTAAACCAGCGCTTACGAAAATTCGCTAAAAATGCCTGGTAATTAGAGCCTTTTCAGGCCACGACACTAAGGAGTTAAAATTCAGCACACAAAAGAACAAATATTGACATAGCTTAAAAAGTTGATATATGAAGTATAACTCATTAAACAATTGTTCTCTCCAATATTTGTAGAGAGAAAAGATAAACGTTATATATTATTGTTACTGTAAAGAAAACATAGAACCAAATAGACACATATGCACCGGCATATGAATGCCCCGCCTCTGCATTTTCGCAGTGGGGGATACAGCGGGCAGGCAGCTGCGCGGGGTTTATTCTATGCCAGAAAGGAAAAGAACGCAGCTGTGAAAAGTCGAGTGCGTTGGCGCAGGGACAGTAACGACCCATGCCAGCCCACTCCCAGCCGGCCATGACCTCGGCTTGGCCGGCCGCGTCCCCTTCACACCCCACTGGCGTGAAGGTGGTGGAGAGGGCAAAACAATCGCAAGTGGTGCAGAGGCCCTGATAAATATGCCCCAAACTGTTTAGTTCTATCTTGTCTTATATATGAATTACAATCTCTAAGTTCTCGGTTACATAAAATCAAATCGTGTCGTTGATTTAAACCCTGAGCGTTTCTAGTAAAAAAATCCAGAAAGATTCTCTGCTCAACAAATATCTGAAGTGACCCCCCTCTCACTGGTTTATGAACTTTCTCTATACCTGGCCTGGTGAGGGAATTAACTTGAGCTGCATGTGTATCTATAAAATGACGAGTTAGGGAGGATACATTAACTGCTTCGTTATTGACATCTGAAATGTGTCACTTAGGCTATATTCACACAAACGTATGGGGGATGTATATACGGCCGACGTATATACGGACGATATACGTCCCCCATACACTCCTATGGGCGCACGGCACCCTACGGGAGCGGTACGGTGCCGCACACGTGCGGCACCGTACCGTTCCGTACCCGGGAAAAAGATAGGACCTGTCCTATCTTTTCCTGTAATACGGGGCCGTGCGCCATAGGTTGCTATGGAGAGGGGCGGGGGTGAGCTGCGCTCACCTCCTCCTCCTCTCCCCGTACACTGCCGTTGCCCGCTACGGTACGGTACGGGCGGGCAACGGCAGTGTGAATATAGCCTTAATCTGTATTTTTAATAGACAACTACTACAACCAACACATTGTACTCTGCACATCGTACATGTTGTTGCATAAATGGCATAAGTTGTATTGCAAATTATGTAAGATTTGATTGTATATGATTTATTTGTTGTATATGAAATTCAAGTATCGCCCCTTTCAATATATTTACATGCTTTGCAATATTTATGTCCACATTTATGGCAGACCGGATACTGTAACCATGTATATTTTCTGCTACTGTTATTATTACTCTTTAATAAGTTGGGTGAAACCATAGAGCCAATTGTAGTCGCCCTTTTAGCTGCGAACCTCACACCATCTGATAGAATAACATTTAGGTCATCATCTTGAAATTATATTGGTAGATTTTTGGGGATTATTTGCTTTACCGAATTGTGCACTAAAAGTGGTAGTGAATGTGATGGGCTTGGATGTACTGTTATCCCATTTCTTATTATTTTTGTTTTGTCATGAGCATAGGTCTAGATTCGTTATCTATCCGTTTTAGTTTTATTAATGCAGTTGTCATTATAACCTCTCGCCCTTAGTCTATTACTCACTATGTTGGCATCTTGCTGAAATTTGCAAATTCTCCATATGGAATATTTGCAATGACATGTTTTGGATGGCAGAAGAGGAAAGCAATGTGGAATTGCCCGAGACTTCTTTTCTATACAGTAGAAGTAGAGTGAAGTAATCAGGTGATACCTTTTTGAGGCAAACTGAGTATATTTGATGGTGAGCTTTCGAGAATACTAGTTCTCTTCGTCAGACATGATGTTATGCATGAAACAGAAAATTCACAGCATTTTATACACACTAAACAGTGATCATCAAAGGATATAAAAAAACCCTCTAAAACAACAG
Source organism: Engystomops pustulosus (assembly GCF_040894005.1). Lineage (NCBI taxonomy): Eukaryota > Metazoa > Chordata > Amphibia > Anura > Leptodactylidae > Engystomops > Engystomops pustulosus. The sequence continues at coordinate 213,432,145 of NC_092411.1, forward strand.
ATTGATAAAAACAGGGACATCTTATTTACAACAGGATGGCAATACAAACATTAACAACCTGTGAGGCGAGACACAAGAGCCCTGGCTCTTATCTGCTTGTGGCCTCCAGGTCAGAGGTAGGAGGTCATGAAGCTGGCATGAATGTTAAGACCACTTTGTAAGGTGTTGAATCTCCTCATTAATTTATACTCCCTTTCTTTCCTTTCCCTCTGTGTCTAAAAATGTCCCATTAAAATAGTAATCTGCAAGTCTTCCATAGTGTGGTCCTCTCTGGAGAAATGTGCAGCCACTGGCAGATCTTTCCTTTCATTTTTAATACCAGATCCGGGAGAGGAGGGACTGGGAATATTTCTTTTAGTCTTGTGTCTTTATGCAGAATCGGTTGGAGTTCCTTGGCAATATGATGTAGGATCTCCAGTTGTGGGCTGTAAGTGACTACTAGGGGTACTCTGGCCTCCTGTTGGGTCTCCTTATATTTGAGTAAATCATCTCCGTTGATGGCTGCTGCTTTACCTATTTGGTAGTCAGTCACTTTTGGTCTGTAGCCCAACTGGAGAAATTCAGACCTGAGCTCCAGGAGGTGTTTTTCCAGGTCGTTCTTGTCTGAACAGATATGGTTGTAGCGTATAACCTGGCTGTATATGATAGATTGTCTGGTATGTTTGGGGTGGAAGCTGTCATGTCTCAGGTAGGCCGTTCTGTCTGTTGGTTTATGGAATATTGTTGTGGTTAAGTGGCTGTCTTTAATCTGTATGGTGGTATCCAGAAGGTGTATCTTCTTGTCTGAATAGCTTAATTTCAGATTGATGGGTGGGGTGAAAGTTGTTGTAGCCCTCATGGACTTGTTAAGGAGATCGCACTGGTTTCGGACGCCATCTTGACTACTGTCCGCCATCTTAGATACAGCGGCCATGTTCCCCGACCATTGTCAAGTTAATATCATGATTCAAACTTCATTTTATGTAACCTGTTTGCTCACCTGTCAGCTAATACCCTTTGACATTTAATGAGAAGCCAGTCTGTCCTTGATTATATTATGATTCTGGAGCCACTTATCTTCTTCTTAGTATAAACAGTATCTGTGTACAAGGTCTCTGAGAACCGAGCACAATGAATTAACTTTTTTCCCAGAATGTGCTGATGTCCAATAGAATCTAAGTGCCTTATCTCCTTTCATACAACACCCAAAATGCTGATTTCTCTGTATTAAAATACAGCTGGGGTTTTTTGAAATAAACAGTGTGATTTGAGTGCATCGGAAGACCGGAGTGCGTTTTTCTTTTAGCTGCCGGCAGCCAGATGACAGAGTATCTCATCCTCCCTCAAAGGGATAATTAGGACTCACCTTACAAAAGTCAAGAGGGCTGTTGGGGCCCTGCATAAAAATCCCTATCAGACTGTAGGTACAGATCCTCTCCAAATGAGAAATAGTTGTGGGTGAGCACAAATTGTATGAGTTCTGAGACCAGTTCTGTTGGTAAGTTGTGCTTTTCCATGTGTACCCGGCATGCTGCTTTTCCATTTTTATGGGGGATGTTAGTGTATAGAGATTCCACATCCATGGCGGCCAGAATTGTACCACCAGGAAGTGGGCCTACAGTCTTGAGTTTATTTAAAAGGTCAGTAGTGTCCTGGATGTAGCTCAGAGTACTTCTGACCAGGGGTTTAAGGAGATTTTCCACCCAACCTGACATACTTTCCGTCAAGGTGCCAATGCCAGAAATAATAGGCCTTCCTGGATTGCCATCTTTGTGTATCTTGGGGAGCATATAGAAACAGCCTGGCCTGGGATCCTCTGGGATAAGAAGGTTGACCTTGTGTTGCATCTCAGTTGAAAACTTCTTGGTCAAATCAATAAGTTGCTTCTTGTAGGCCTCTGTTGGATCACTTTCAAGTTTACTATAATGAATAGGGTTGGACAGCTGTCTGTTTGCTTCCTTGATATAGTCAAAAGTATTCATTATGACTATTGCACCCCCTTTGTCTGCAGGTTTTATGATGATATCTGGGTTTACTTTCATTGATAGAATAGCCCTTTGTTCCTGCAGGGTTAGGTTATTGACTTGTTTCTTTCTTTTCCCCAGGATTTCAGTTTCCACTTTTTTTCTGAAGTGGTCAATGTATTTGTCCAGTGTTGAGTTGGTTCTAGATTTGGGGGTCCAGGTAGATCTTTTTTTTGGGTTGCTGTTGAACTGTCCTGTCTCCAAATCTGTGCTGTGAGGAGAGTCTCTGTCATGGAAATATTCTCTGAGTCTTATTTTTCAGAAAAATTCCTCCATGTCATTGCAGAGTTTAATTTTGTCCACAGATCTTGCAGGGCAGAAGGACAGACCTTTGGAGAGAACTGACATCTCATGTTTGTCAGGCTCATAGGAGGAAAGGTTCACAACACAGCTCTGGTAACCTGGCTGAGCACTTGTGCCTGTGGTGGTGGAGAATTTTTGTCTTACTATTTTAATGGGACATTTTAAGACACAGAGGGAAAGGAAAGAATGGGAGTATAAATTAATGAGGAGATTCAACACCTTGCAAAGTGGTCTTAACATTCATGCCAGCTTCATGACCTCCTACCTCTGTTATTATTGCCATCCTGTTGTAAATAAGATGTCCCTGTTTTTATCAATCTGTTGTTTTAGAGGTTTTGTTAATATCCTTTGATGATCACTGTTTAGTGTGTATAAAATGCTGTGAATTTTCTGTTTCATGCATCATCATGTCTGATGAAGAGAAGTAGTATTCTCGAAAGCTCACCATCAAATATACTCAGTCAGCCTCAAAAAGGTATCGCCTGATTTCTTCACTCTACTTCTGCTCTCCATGGCTAACACGGTACAAATCTACATTTCTACATTAATTTTATCATTTTCACAAAAAAAATACTTGATCCTACAAATATGTTAGTGAAGTTTAGGTTTATATGGTTGTTATTGAAAAATGACATAATTTTGGAAAATTCCACCTTCGAACCATCCCAAACCCACAAGAGATTATCTTTGAATCTCCTAATCCATTTAATGTGATGTCTCTGTGGGTTTAAGAGTCCCATGGGCGCTCCCCTCACTTGCAAATAATATTCTCTATCAAACATAAAGAAGTTATTCCTCAAAAGAAATTCCGTAGCCAGAACTAAAAACTCTTTCAGGGCTGCGTTGTAATGACTTTACTGTGCAAGATGTTTTTCCAAAAAATACAATCCCATATCATAGGTGATTGAGGGGTACAAAGCCACTACATCGCTAGTGGCCCAACTGTAGTTTACCCCCCACTTCATTACGTCCAATATTTGTAAAAGATGTTGAGTATCCTGCAAGTAGTTTGGTGTAAATTTTGTGAGCGGTTGTAGATATGAATCTATCTACTCACCCAACCTTTCCCCAAGGCTACCTTGGTAGATGTAAATTGGTTTTATGAAGTCAGGGAGGCGAAGTTTAACACTGAAGTCAAGCTCTCTCTGCCTTAGAACTTCCCCTTCACTGGTATTGATGGTCCTGCATCCAAATACATCATTGACCAGATCTCCTCAAGGCCAGGAGATGATGTCATTCAAATAGGAGGAGGTGTTCAGGGGCAGTTAAGCTTGACTTAAGTGAACTCTCCGCCTCCTTGACTTTATACATCCAATTAATATCTCAGTTAAAAATCGGTAATATTGGGGAAACCCAACGAAAAATAGCAATTCGGGCCCTTAGTAAATGACCCCCATTATCTTCCGTTTCTGAAAAACTTACTTGTGAAGAAGCTTTTTCACACTGTCCATATTTATGGTGCTTTTTCAAAATAGATTTTGTCCTGCGGCTTTTGTAAATATTGCAAAGCATGTAAATATATTGAAAGGGGCGATACTTGAATTTCATATAAAACAAATAAATCATATAGAATCAAATCTTACATAAATTGCATTACAACTTATGCCGTTCATTTAGCAGCCTGTACGATGTGCATAGTACAATATGTTGGTTGTAGTAGTTGTCTATTAAAGAAACGGATTAGGTGACACATTTCAGGTGTCAATAACGAAGCAGTTAATGTATCCTCCCTAACTCGTCATTTTATAGATACACATGCAGCTCAAGTTAATTCCCTCACCAGACGAGATATAGAGAAAGTTCATAAACCAGTGAGAGGGGGGTCACTTCAGATATTTGTTGAGCAGAGAATCTCTCTGGATTTTTTTTACTAGGAACGCGAAAACCTCGGGGTTTAAATCAACAACACAATTATGTTACTGAGAACTTAGAGCTAAGTGTAATTCATATATAAGACTAGATAGAACTAAACATTGTATCTGTATTTGGTTCTATGTTTACTTCACAGTAACAATAATATATAACGTTTATCTTTTCTCTCTACAAATGTTGGAGAGAACAATTGTTTAATAAGTTATACTTCATATATCAACTTTTGAAGCTATGTTTGTTCTTTCGTGTGCTGATAAAGTTTTAACAATGTCAAGGCACGCACTCCCCCCCCCCCCCCCCAGGTTAAGTCACGGGGCGGCAACTTTTAAATAGTGTGTCTGTAGTTTATATGCATAGATCAAGATTAAGGCGACCCAGGGCTGTTATTTATTTAGTGGGTGGGAGATTTCCTTTAAAAGGAACCTGTCAGAATTTGGCCTACTAAACCACTACTAGTATATTGTCAGTGTCACACACGGGGGTGTGGGAGAGTCTCTTGGGGCTAGAGTCTGTGGACTCCCTGGACCACCACGGGGGACGATGGTACTAGCTGCAACCCGGCTTCCCAAGAGCCCGCAGCAAAGCGGGATGGTTTTGCTGTGACGGGGAGCCACCAGGTGGTGGCAGCCAAGGTCGGGAAGCAGGAAGGCAGAACCTCAGGATGGCAGGACTTCAGGAAGGCAGGACCTCGGGAAGGCAGGATTTCTGGATGGCAGGACCTCTGGATGGCCGGACCTGGGGAAGGCAAGACTTCGGGAAAGCAGGACCCCGAGACATGGATCACGGGGTCACCCGTGACTGTCAGGTACCGTAACACCTTCTACTTTTTGTTTCTTTCAGGGCCCATTGTGGTGACATTATCCAGAAAATCAACTTTCAAGTGAGAGCTAAATTGGTTGAGTAAAGTCATGGAGACAGAGAGAGTTCAGCATTGAAGTCAAGATGTGGAGCTGTGAGCGCCTCCTCCTCTGTGATTGACCTCATGCATCGGACTTCCGGACATCTGGTTATTGAGGTCTCTGGATGCAGGATCATCATTTACAGTGCAGGGGCCTTTCTGAGGAACAGAGAGCTTGACTTTAACTGTGTTAAAGGAAACCTACCACTTGTAGTGGCAGGTTTCCGATGGCAATACCGAGCACCAGCTCAGGGTGAGCTGGTGCCGGAGCTTATTTTAGTTAGTGTTTTAAACCGCGGTATCGCGGTTTAAAACACTTTTTAAACTTTATAGCCGGCACAGGCAGGTACGCGCTCGGCGCTTACCGTGCGCACGGCTACATAGGAAATGAATGAGAGCCGTGCGCATGGTAAGTGCCGAGCGCGTACCTCCATGCGCCGGCTATAAAGTTTAAAAAGTGTTTTAAACCGCGATACCGCGGTTTAAAACACTAACTAAAATAAGCTCCGGCACCAGCTCACCCTGAGCTGGTGCTCGGTATTGCCATCGGAAACCTGCCACTTCAAGTGGTAGGTTTCCTTTAAACTCTCTGCCTCCTTTACGTTATATATAATATGTATAGTCTCAGGCCAACGGGGGCACTAAGGCAATTCTTTTTATTTTATAAGTAAATATTCATGTACATTTATATACAATTATGAATATGTGTGTGTTTTAATCTATGGGGCAGATTTACTTACTCTGCGGTGGATTCGGGTCCGGCCGGGATTCATTAAGGCAGTTCCTCCGACGTCCACCAGGTGGCGCTTCTGCGCTGAAGAGCATCGGAACGCACTCAAGTTCACCGGCCTATTCCTAGTGAAGGTAAGTGCAAGCTCCGCGACACTTTTTTTTTAAAAAATGCGGCGGTTTTTCCGAATCCGTCGGGCTTTCGTTCGCCCACGCCCCCCGATTTCCGTCGCGTGCATGCCAGTGCCAATGTGCCACACTCGCGTGCGCCAAAATCCTGGGCCAATTCAGGGGAAATCGGTGCAAATCGGAAATATTTGGGTAACACGTCGGGAAAACGCGAATCGGCCCTTAGTAAATGACCCCCTATATGTCCCCCATGAGAAAAGACTCCTGGTTGAAATTTTTACTGTTTTATTCATATATTCTATATTTTACAGGGAAAAACAACCCCCTGTGTGGGTACCTGCACCTCTGCCAAAAGACAGTGGGCGGTCAGGATATAGACTGATCTGGCAAGCTCTGTGTAGCGCTGCATAATCTGTGTGCGCCATATAAATAAAGGAATTATTGTAATTATTAGTTAATAAGCTTGATTGCTCTTCTCTCCAAAACTGTACACAATATTGCACGTGTGGTCTGACCAGTGAGTTGTATAAGGGCATACAATTCAGATTCCTCTTTAGAAACTGTCAGGATTCAGGATGCGTGGATCCACTGGACCACCGCAGGAGGGGGTACTAGCCGACACCTGGGACCGGAGGCAGGGTGGTCTTGCTGCGGCAGGGTACCACCAGGTCGTTCCGAGGTTGAGGTACCTTAGCAGGAGACAGTCTTGAGGTCAGGTCCAGGCACAGGGTCAGCGCAGGCGGCAGAGATGCAATGTCAAGTCCAATTTGGGGTCAACAACAGGAGGTCCAGGTAGATGGGAATGGGAACACAGGCACATGGGAACTCGGGAGCAGGATACACGGAACATGCAGGAGACAAGGGAACGCGCAGGAGACACAGGAACGCACGAGATACGGGAACGCAGGAATATTGCTGGGGAGCCTTTTCGTCGGCTGTGAGGCACAAGGATCCGTCAGGAAACATAGAAAGGGGCTGGAATTTATAATGACAAGCAGCTGGCCAGCGCCAATTAGCAGAGCGCTGGCGGACATTGGTGGGATCGACCCTGGAGCCAGGACAGGTGAGTGAGAGGCAGGGGCACTTGTGACAGAAACATCCCCTTATTTTATTTGTCTTATTGGCTCAGCTCACAAAAATTATGCTTACCATACACCAATACCAAGTTTTTTCTGCTACAGTTTTACCGAGTGAATGCTTAACCCCATAGCGCAATAAGACGTACCTGTACGTTTTATTGCGCATGGGGTAGTATGAAGAGGGTTCACAGGCTGAGCCCTCTTCATACACGCCGGGTGCTTGCTTCACAATGAAGCAAGCACCCGTCGCTAACACCCGCGATCGGTGCTTGTACCGATCGCGGGTGTTAACCCTTTCATTGCCGCCGGCAAAGCTGCCGGCGGCATTAACGAGCCGGCGGCGCGTGGGCGCCGCCATCTTGGCTCCGATCGCCGCTCCCCGTGACGTCATCGGGGAGCGGCGATCCGTTGCCATGACAGCCTCGGATTACACAGTGATCCGAGGCTATCATGTTTTAGGCCATCTATTACAATGTGCGATCTGCACATTGTAATAGATGGTGTGCAAAATCCCTATATACTGCCATACTGTAGTATGGCAGTATATGGTAGGATCAATCAGACAACCTAGGGTTAAAGTACCCTAGGGAATCTGAAAAATAGTAAAAAATTTTAATAAAAAAAAATAAAAAATAAAAAATTATATTAAAAAAACCTAAAAATTCAAATCACCCCCCTTTCCCTAGAACTGATATAAATATAAATAAACAGTAAAAATCATAAACACATTAGGTATCAGCGTGTCCGAAAATGCCCGATCTATCAAAATATAAGAATGTTTTTTTACTGCGTTTAACCCCGTAACGGAAAATAGTGCCCAAAGTCGCAAATGCCATTTTTTTGCCATTTTGAAAAATATAAAAAAATCAATAAAAAGTGATCAAAAGGTCGTACAATTCTAAAAATAAAAGCATTGAAAACGTCATCAAAAGTCGCAAAAAATGACACCACCCACAGCTCCATACACCAAAGTATGAAAAAGTTATTAGCGCAAGAAGACGGCAAAATGAAGAATTTTTTTTTTGTACAGGAGGTTTTAATTTTTGTAAATGTATGAAAACATTATACAACCTATACAAATTTGGTATCCATGTGATCGTATTGACCCAATGAATAAATTAGACATGCGTTTTTTCACCATTTTCACTGCATTCAGAATTTTTTTCCAGCTTCCCAGTATATGGCATAGACAATTAAATGCCATCACTATGAAGTGCAATTTGTTACGCAGAAAACAAGCCATCACACAGCTCTCTACATGGAAAAATAAAAAAGTTATAGATTTTTGAAGGTGGGGTGTGAAAAATAAAGACGCAAAAACGAAAAAGGGCCTGGTCCTTAAGGGGTTAAAACATAACTGTATTATATTGCAAATGCGAACAGTATATTGTTTTCTATCCTCCAAAAAATATACAACATATACAAATAGATATACATCGGGGTAACAAATTGCACTTCAAAATGGTGGCATTTAATATTACAAGCCGTCTACTGGGAAGCGGAAAAAAATTCCAAATGCAGTGAAAATGGTGAAAAAACGCATTTGCGCCGTTTTCTTGTGGGCTTGGATTTTACAGCTTTCACTGTGCGCCCCAAATGACATGTCTACTTTATTCTTTGGGTCAGTACGATCATGGGGATAACAAATTTGTATAGGTTTTATAATATTTTCATACATTTACAAAAATTAAAACCTCCTGTACAAAATCTTTTTTTTTTTATTTTGCCATCTTCTGGCGCTTATAACTTTATTATACTTTGTTTTACGGAGCTGTGAATGGTGTCATTTTTTGCGACATTTGATAATATTTTTAATGATACAATTTTTAGGAATGTACAACCTTTTTTGATCACTTTTTTTTAGATTTTTTTTAGATTTTTCAAAATGGCAAAAAAGTGCCATTTTCGACTTTAGGCGCTATTTTCTGGGGTAAAACACAATGAAAAACCGTTAGTATATTTTGATAGCATTTTCGGAGGCGTCGATACCTAATGTGTTTATGATTTTTACTGTTTATTTATATCAGTTCTAGGGACATGGGAGTGATTTGAAATTTTAGGTTTTTTTATTATAATTTATTATTATTTTTTTCAACTTTTTTTTATTTTTCTTTTTACTATTTTTCAGACTATTTTCCTCCTCATTCATTACAATGTGCTGATGGCACATTGTAATGAAGGGGTTAAAACGAGACAGCCTCGGGTCTTCAGAAGACCCGAGACTGTCATGGCGACGGATCGCCACTTCCTGATGACATCACAGGGAGCGACGATCCTAGGCATCCTTTTTGAAGCTGTTTTACGCAGCAAAAACTTACCGGTTATGGTGAGGGCTCAGCCAGTTAGCCCTCTCCATGCATCGGGACCCGTATTCACAGCGGGCGGTCGTGAAGCGGTTAAAAAGACGCAATTTTTTGTGCAACTCAAACCATAAGCATTCCTACGCATGGTAAGGATTGTAGTGTTTTTTGGGCAATTATTTGTGCCTTTTGAGGTGCATATTAATGTTAAATCAGGCGCAAACAACTGGAAGCAGGAGAAGTACAAAGACACAAACCAGGTTACCACTACAACGCCTGCGCACTACTTGAAAAAGGTACAAAAAATTGAGCAAATACCCAAATGCACTCAAAAAGTCACTAATAGAAACAAAAAACAGCATCAGTGTGCCCATAATGTACGACCACTCAGGCACACTTTAATGTGCATGCGTGACAATTAATGTACATCAGTTTACCACTAGAGGGCTCCCTTTTACCACTGATTGTTTTTGCTTGATAGTGTCTAGCTGCCCTTAGCCCGTTAAAGCTTGCTATAAGCTTCGGAGCTATCATTCCTGTTATTGCAATTTCTCAAATGCCATTACTTCTATTCGCCGTTGGTATGGTGCTGCTGTATCACCAATCCTGCTGTAAGAGCCACTTGGGTCATGTGGTGTCATTGTGACCTGATAAAATCACATGGATTGTGTATGTGACTCCTAGGAGTATAGCACATGGACTATCCAAAGAGGGGATCTCTAAACCCATCTTGACGACAAGGAATGGTTCTGTCATACAGTAATATTAATAATAGTGATGCCACTACAGGCACCAGATCACACAATCACACACTGCAAATTTTAACACCCCCAACCGTCCAGGTCCAACATGACAGTCCTGCATTTCCCAGCTCTGTGCCGCCCAGCGGGGGCTGATTACAGTGATGGTGCAGAATGCTTTCAGGTCCCTGCATTATCTGTGTAACTCTGCTTCTGCTGTATGTAGCCGAGGCTGCATGTGATGATGTCGTCCCTGCCTGCTAGATTCACTGCTACATACAGCAGCAGGAGAGAAGAGAGAATCTCTGCAGGGAAACAGGAAAAAGGCAAGTATATGTATATTATTTTAATGGGGGATCACAATATGAAGGCAAGCTGCGGGGAGTGGGTGGGTGGACAAAATACGATGGGAAGCTGCTTGAGGTTGAGCTTCTGGTGGGTACAAAATAAAAGGGGAGTTGTTGGGGGTACAAAATAAGAGGTGGAGCTGCTGAGGGAGCAAAATAAGAGGTGGAGCTGCTGGGGGGTCAAAATATGCCCTGGCAACACTAGTACAATTGATATGGGGACCCGAGTGGGCCCCTGCAGTACCCCGGGCCCTGGAACTTGCCCGGGTTAGCCGGGTGCTGGCGCCGGGCCTGTCACCAGTACTTTGAAGCAAAATACAGGGAGTTCCTGACTTAAGAACACCGATTTACAGACAACCCCTTGTTACAAACTGACCTCTGTGGCCACTGTGACCTCTGCTTAAATTCTCTGGATGCTGGTAAATTACTATACTTTAGCCCCTGACATCAATGGGCTACAAAAGAGTTAGCAAAAAACTTACAAAACCTATGAGTTCCGACTTACGTACAAATTCAACTTAATAACAAACTGAAAGAAGCTATGGTAACCCGGAGACTGTCTGTATACTTTATACAAATGTTTTATTCATAAATTCATATTCAGTAACTCACTAAAATGAATATACCCTTCACAAAATGTCTTGATAAGGCCAGGGGAGAAACAACAGCAGAATCTGTCACCCCCAGTAATATGCTGCATACCACTTACGCTGTCAGGACAGCCCATGCACAATACTATGTTTGGCGGACAGCTAAATCAAGTACACGCGGTCCCCTACTTAAGGACACCCGACTTACAGACAACCCATAGTTCCAGACAGACCCCTGCAATGATCAGCTGTAAGGTGTCTGTAATGAAGCTTTGTTGATAATCCTTGGTCCCATTACAGCAAAAAATGTTTAAATTCCAATTGTCACTGGGGCCAAACATTTTTTTGTCTGGATCTACAATTATAAAATATTTCAACTTAAGAACAAACCTCCGGACTCTATCTTGTACGTAACCCGGGGACTGCCTGTAATAGTGCGGAGCTATCAGTAAATAGAATACTGTACATAATGTTTGGACTGGACCCATACAATGTGTATTGATGAAATATAAATCTACACACGTACAAAAAAATGGATTGTACTTTGTATTCCATACAGTGTATTGGAAGCTGGAAAAAATTTTTATAGTAAATCGGGTGGGCTGGGGGTTCATACCTGGCTCCCAATCCCAACATGCCCCCAGCCATGCATGATAAACGGGCAACAAGGAACTGGCAATAAAAAGAGAGTCCTATTGGTGCTATAAACAAGCTCTATAGGAAAGCACTATGGACTCAACGGAGTGTCCACATCAATAAAAATTTACTCTACTCTGAATAAAATCAGGTTCATTTAATAGGATAAAACCAAAAAGTAGTCAAAGGTAAAATACAATTACAATTGCATGAAACAATTTATTGTCCCTGTTAACGCGTTTTGGGGTGGTACCCCTTTATCAAAACAAGCGGACTGATGTAGATAGTGATAGGCAAACATATAAAGGTTAACAGGTACAATACATTGTTTCATGCAATTGTAATTGTATTTTACCTTTAACTACTTTTTGGGTTTTATTGATGTGGACACTATGTTGAGTCCATAGTGCTTTCCTATAGTGCTTGTTTATAGCGCCAATAGGACTGGCCTTTGATTGCAAGTTCCTTTTTGCCCCTTTGTCTTGTCTTGTATTACTATTTCCGGCACCCCATGATATTGGGGTCTTCGGCTATTTTTTGGGCTACTGGCAGCTGATTTAAGAACACTGTTTTGAAATCAAATATTGTGGACCAGCAAATTTCGTCGACCATTGGAAATCCTACTCAATTCCTGATTGGAATATTTTGCTCCTATCTAAGAAACAATAAGGTGAGCAGCGCTGCTGTGGGACATTGATTTTAATTTTGGACCTTGTCGTGAAGTATTACCCGAGGCACCTCCTCTGTTTTGTCGCTTTTCTTCCTTGTACGAGGCTCACAACTGACTGGGATGGAGAGGTTTACATGCCTTCCCTCCAGAAAACTTGTGGAGAAGGCATAGTTAATCCCCACCATTGTAATTTTAACAACCATTTAAGATGATAGAACTGCTATCAAACACATAAGATAAGATACAATATTGCCAAAAAATACTGAAATTACTTTGCCAAAATCACAGCGTGTAAGACCCTTCCTTTTTGCTCTAGTGTATACTGGTGCTCACTCAGCAGTCAATACATTGGCCATTACAGAAGAGCTGTGCTTACAGTTATGCTCTTACTAAGTGATGTGCATTAAACTAAATGTTTGTTGTCTCTTCTCTTCAAGAAGGAAGATACAATATGAATACAGGACACAGTTAAATGGATTATCAAATTACATTAACGGCAAAATAGCAGCGAAAGAAAAATTCTGCTTGTCATTTCCCTGCAATTACCCTTATGTCAAGTGTGTGTTGCTTAAGACTGAGCTATGGTGAGCTTAGTTCTTAACCTACAGCCATTCAGCGTTTCAGGGCCTTGTGTAACGCAGTGATGTAATTTCAGCCCATACCTGTTATTTTTATATTTTGACAGCTTCATTACCGAAACTCCAACCAAGTTTACATTGAGTTCTAGTAAACACTAAACACCCACAGGTTCTTATCTACCAGTGATTTAGTGTCCCAAAATTACTTTAAATCAGAAAAATAACTGTGGAAAATTAAATTGTATGTTCACAAATGCCAGAAGTATCACAGGCAAAATGGGCGAACTTGAGGCTCTGATATTAGAAGAACAGTTAGATGTTGTTGGTGTAGCAGAGACATGGCTTGATGCATCGCATTGGGGTGTTAATATTCAAGGTTTTACACTCCTTCGGAAAGACAGGGCAAATAGGAGGGGTGGTTGTGTATGTCTGTATGTCAGAAGAGACTTAAAAGCGGTTGTGAATGAGTCAGTGGTCTCAGAGTGTGAGGAGGCTGAAACTTTGTGGGTTGAAATTCAAAGGCAAGAGAGCTTTGAGAAAATTATTTTTGGTGTAATTTATAGACCCCCTAACATCTCTGAGGAAATAGAGGGTCACCTATATAAACAGATGGAGCGGGCTGCACAGGAGGGGACCGTAGTGATAATGGGAGACTTTAACTTTCCAAATATAAATTGGGGTCAGGGCTCGTCTTCATCTGTGAAGGGGAGACATTTTATGAACATTCTTCAGGATAATTTTATGGTGCAGCTTGTAGAAGATCCCACAAGAGGTGACGCATTGTTGGACCTTGTGATTTCTAACAATGCGGAGATTGTCCAAAATGTCAGTGTCCAGGAACCCCTTGGGAACAGCGATCATAATATAATTATTTTCCACTTAAACTTTAAAAAGCAGAAACAGGTGGGAAAATCGAAAACTTTGAATTTTAAGCGGGCTAATTTCCAAAAATTCAGGGCTGCAATACAGAATATAGACTGGGATCAGATACTGTCACATGGTGATACTAATGTTAAATGGGAGAAATTCAAATCTATCCTGGGTTTTTATACTTCTAAATTTATTCCAATAGGTAACAAGTATAGACGGGCTAGATTACACCCCGCGTGGCTTACAGCTACAGTTAAAAGGGCAATTAATGAGAAAAAGAGGGCATTTAAAAAATATAAATCTGACGGGTCACCTGAGGCTTTCAATACTTACAAAAAACTTACCAAAATCTGTAAAAAGGAAATCAAATCAGCCAAAATACAAAATGAAAGACAGGTAGCTAAAGATAGCAAAACAAATCCAAAGAAATTTTTTAGGTATATCAATGCAAAAAAAAATGGGTCACAACAGGTTGGACCCCTTTATTCTGAAAATGGGGCATCGGTGACTGGAGACCAAGAGAAGGCAGAGATATTTAATAGGTATTTTAGCTCCGTTTATACAATAGAAGAAAGAACTTCTGACTTGGGTGGTGCCAGTGCGGGTCATGCATCCTGTAATATAGTAGACTGGCTGCATGTAGGCATTATCCAATCTAAGCTCAATAAAATCAATGTGTACAAAGCTCCTGGACCAGATGGGTTACACCCCAGAGTTCTTAAAGAACTCAGTTCTGTTATTGCTGTACCACTGTCTAAAATCTTCAGGGATTCCTTAATGTCTGGTGTGGTGCCAAGTGACTGGCGCAAAGCAAATGTGGTGCCAATATATAAAAAGGGCTCTAGAACTTCGCCAGGCAATTACAGGCCTGTAAGCTTAACTTCCATTGTGGGGAAAGTGTTGGAAGGGTTAGTAAAAGACTACATACTGGAGTATGTGACATCAAATAGTATAATAAGTGACAGCCAGCATGGGTTTACTAAGAATAGAAGTTGTCAAACTAACCTTATCTGCTTCTATGAAGAGTTGAGCAGGTGCCTGGATGGAGGAGCAGCTGTGGATATTGTGTTCTTGGACTTTGCAAAGGCATTTGACACTGTCCCTCATAGACGCCTGATGGGTAAAATTAGGGCTATTGGGCTCTAGAACTTCGCCAGGCAATTACAGGCCTGTAAGCTTAACTTCCATTGTGGGGAAAGTGTTGGAAGGGTTAGTAAAAGACTACATACTGGAGTATGTGGCATCAAATAGTATAATAAGTGACAGCCAGCATGGGTTTACTAAGAATAGAAGTTGTCAAACTAACCTTATCTGCTTCTATGAAGAGTTGAGCAGGTGCCTGGATGGAGGAGCAGCTGTGGATATTGTGTTCTTGGACTTTGCAAAGGCATTTGACACTGTCCCTCATAGACGCCTGATGGGTAAAATTAGGGCTATTGGTTTGGCAGAAATCATTTGCAATTGGATTGAAAACTGGCTGAAGGATCGTATCCAGAGAGTTGTGGTCAATGATTCCTACTCGGAATGGTCACCAGTTATGAGTGGTGTACCTCAGGGTTCTGTGCTTGGCCCACTACTATTTAATATATTTATTAATGATATAGAGGTAGGAATTAATAGCACTGTGTCTATTTTTGCAGATGACACCAAACTGTGTAGTGTAATACAATCTATGGAGGATGTTCATAGGCTGCAGGGTGACTTGGACAAACTGAATGTTTGGTCATCCACTTGGCAAATGAGGTTTAATGTGGATAAATGTAATGTTATGCACCTGGGGGCCAATAATCCAAAGGCAAAATATGTCCTTGGGGGAGTAAATCTGGGAGAGTCCCTTGTTGAGAAGGACCTGGGGGTACTAGTAGATCATAAATTGAATAACAGCATGCAATATCAATCAGCTGCCTCTAAAGCTAGTAGGATCAAGTCATGTATCAAAAGTGGAATGGACTCTCGTGATAGGGATGTAATATTACCACTATACAAGGCACTGTTTCGGCCACACCTGGAATATGCTGTTCAGTTCTGGGCACCGGTCCATAAAAAGGATGCCCTGGAGCTGGAGAGGGTTCAACGTAGAGCCACAAAACTGATAAGGGGTATGGAGGGTCTTAGTTTTGAGGAAAGATTAAAACAACTAGATTTATTTAGTCTGGAAAAGAGACGACTACGAGGGGACATGATTAATTTATATAAATATATGAATGGTCCATACAAAAAATATGGTGGTAAGTTGTTCCAGATTAAATCAAATCAAAAGACGAGGGGGCACTGTCTCCGTTTGGAGAAACCAAGGTTTAATCACCGGAGGCGACAGGGCTTTTTTACTATGAGAACTGTCAATCTGTGGAATAGCCTGCCTCAGGCGCTGGTCACAGCAGGGACAGCGGAGAGCTTCAAGAAGGGTCTAGATGCCTTTTTACACCTAAATAACATTGATTGTTATGCTATATAGAATTGTTTCCCCTAAATCTCTTCCTCATCCAATCCCTACCCTTCCTTGGTTGAACTTGATGGACAAGTGTCTTTTTTCAACCGTACAAACTATGAAACTATGAAACCGCCCCTTTAGCAAATCCGTCTGTTCCCGCTACAAGGAAAAAAACATTATAATTACACAGCAAGAGATCCGATGAGACGCATTGGACCCATCTCTGGTACTCCCCGCACATGCACAGTAAATCACAAGTATCATTGTGCCAGCACCATACCCACTGCACATGCGCTGCGAAGCTGGGGTGTAATGCACTGGCTCCACTGTGCAGGCCTGGGGAGCACCGGAACGAGGAAAGTATAAAGCTTTTTATTTTAATAGCAGCATATAGGGGCTTGCTAGAGAGCGATTTGGGACACTAAACCGCAGGTCCATAAGGTGGCGTGTGTCCCCCATAACACTGACAGGTCCTCTTTAAATCCTTAGTTACATGAAACAGCACATATTCAGTGTTCACAGATATCAATTCATCTGGCCCGGCAAGTGTAGAAAAAGCCTAGTGGTTCTACCTCCTCCCAAATAATTCCACTAGTAAAAGCCACAGTGTAAACCCTCCTGACATGTACATGTTTACCCAAGGATGAAAACAAATACTATAAATGATCATATTTTATTGCTGTAAAATATTACGATTCTTTTTTTTGTGACTTTATTTTTGTTTGGTTTTCAAAATTTAATACAAAGAACAGCGCATATGTGCATCATATTGAATATTATGACATTATGAAACATAATACTGTACTTTGTTGACATATGCTACATTACATATGCAGTATAAACATATAAGAACAAATGAAATTAAAAGGTAACAGTGCCTGTTATTTGGTATACATTGAAGGTATTTGTTGAGGAGTAACCAGAGTCTAAGTGGAACCTGGTCTTCACCAGAGCCCGCCACAAAGCGGGATGGTCTTGCTGTGGCGGGGTGCCACCAGGTTGTTCCACGGGTGCGACTAGGCCCACGGTGGCAGCCAAGGTAGTGGAAATATGCAGGACACAATCAGAGCCTGGGGTGACAGCTTAGGACAGTGGTGGCGAACCTGCGGCACTCAGAGCCCTTTCTGTGGGCACCCGGGCCATTGCCCCAGCACACCAGCCAGGACTCAAAGAATCTTCCTGCAATTCCAAGCAACTTAAAAGATGCTGCTTTCAGAAAGAAGCTAACATTTTCCATCTTTCTACTGTGTTGCTCTCCTCAGGAGGCCAATATGATTGAAAGTTGTTGAAGAACAGGGAGCACAGAGGAACTGCTTTAATTTTTGGTTGGCACCTCGCAATAAATAAGGGGGGTTTTGGGTTGCTTTTTGGGCACTCGGCTGCTAAAAGGTTTGCCACCACTAGCTTAGGAGGAACGCTGGAACTCACGGCAGGAACACAGGGGCAGGCACACGGAACAGGCAGGAACGGACTGGCACGCGGAACAGGAACTCAGGAACTGGCAGGCAGTAACGGATGACGGGAACACAGAGAAACACCGCATGCGGCCTAGTCGGACGGGAAGCAGGCTCGTGGAGAGGTAAGACTGGGGGGCGCCGCGTCACACAGGGAGGCACGGGTGTGCCCACCAACTGCGACAAGGATCGTGGGTGCATCCGTGACATTAATATAACTCCAGAATATTAATATTCCTCCATCAGGAAATATATTAAGGTCATACAGATTAAGGTCACATTTGCATACATTTTTCATATTTTCTCTAGATGACACAATTATTGGAAGGTGACTTAACATTTTAATTTCTGGTATAAGATATTGTGTAAAATATTAGAACTTGTATCAATATTTTTCTAGTAAAGGAAGGGTCATAAGGATTTTCTCTCATTGCAACTGGGAGGCCATTTTTTTAGCCTGTAACATGGCTCAGCTAAAGAATCAGGGCCACGTTTATTAAACTGGCTGTGTCATTTTTGCCCTTTTTGGTTAAGGGTGGAGCCTGTGGTCCCACATCATGGTGACTGGTTGGAAGCACCACCTAAGACTCCATTTGCAGTGTATGCAGCCATACTGCATGTGAAGGAAAGTGTATGTTGGCCTGCAGCGGAGCACTTTGTAGAAGAACAAAACCAGTGATACTGAGGTACTGTGGATATATTTCTGACCTAAGGATGTCACCGTGGTAGATGTAGAAAAATAGTTTTTTGGTGTCTTTTGGTGGTTTTGTTCTCATTTCCACTGTGTATACAGTGTAGTGCAATCAAATAATTTTTTTGAATTGCTTTTTGAAATGGTTTACATTCAAGACTTGTAGTGCTTGTTCCCGACTGCAAGTGTTTCAGTTTAAATGGTATTTTTTTTTCGAACAAGCCCCTCCCCATCGAGTATTAAAACGTAATCTAGCCTTAGGGATAATGTAAAGGTTTGTGTGTGATGAAATAGCTTTTTTTTAGCTTCATAATACAGTTAACTATTTAGGTAGGAACAGCAATAGTCACTATATGTTGATTCTATATATCACATCACTCTTTTTTTGTGTCTAACTATTTCATATATAAATATCTAACTTACATACGCTATATCTAATTTGCGAACTAATATCTCAAGACTCTGATCTTTCTCCATCTCATCTCTCTTTTTCTATGTCATATTATTAAAAGAATCTTCAGAAGTTAAATTAAAGTTTAGGTAAACCTGTTACTATGATAATTTAAACACATGGTCAGCACACAGCAACAGGAGAGAGGAAGCTCATATGTACAAGAATAACACAGAGTAATGAGGAAGTGTCTGTTCTGCACCATGTGACTGCTCATCTAGTGTCCGCTAGTGATGCAAAATCAGTCTCTTTATAGTGCACTTGATCTTTAGGCTCTGCTCACCATAAAGAGCCAGCTCTTCTGGCTCCTGAACGGCTCCCTATGTAATTACATAGGGAATCGTTTTCAGGCAGCCAGCCATCCATCCCCCTCCACTTTTAATTCAGAAATTTGTAGGTAAAAGGGGGCGTGATCATGAAATCGGGATGGGGCTATCTTAATGGAGGCAGTGCTAATTGAGACATCAGCTCTCAGGGCAGAGAGAACTCCTCTCATTCACGACCCATCACTAGAGTCCGCCAACAGAGCTTACACTGAGTAGATGTTGCAGTGATAGCAAAAAAAAAAAAAGCAAAAAAACTGAGTAAGATTGCAAAGTAAGTGGTTAAAAGTCATAGTTATCTTATTAGAATCACTAAGGGATTAAGATTTGAGGACATTCTATGCAACTCTCTTCTCCCACTCTTGACATAGACAATTGCCTTCAGATAACCCCAAAGATAAAAGTCTAAAGGTAGTCAGCCTGAAAGTCTATGCTAGCATTTCTTCTGTAGTGTTGCTATCAGTGTGTCAAGAGTGGGAGAAGAGGGTTGCATTGACAATCCAACACAATGGGTAGCACTTTGAACACCTTTTGTAAGTCATCATAAACTTATAAATAACTCATGAAAGAATTATGTTACGTTAAAACCAAGTACACCATTGTTTTTATTGTGAAGTTCTCATTAAGTTTGATGTGTTACAGGACCCTCTTCCTGTAATAAAGTTGATTGCAAAATGTCCGACTTTAAAATGGTTGCCATGGTCAACACCCATCTTGAAAAGTTTCCCCCCTCCCATACACCAATGTGCCACAAACAGGAAGTTGATATCAGCAACCATTCCCATTTTATTTAGGTGTATCCATATTGTTTTTGTTGCTATGGCAGTTGCTCAACAGTTTTGATTTATAGCCAAGATGAATTTTTAATGGAAGCGATATACATTTGTCAAAGATCTATGAAACTAGGACTGCAATATTTCCCAAAGTGGTATAAAATGTGTGTGAAAAGGTCTTAGATGGATTAATGGATAAACTGAGTGATGGGCATGGAAAACATTAACAGCTATACACTGTATCAGTCAGCAATACAGATAGAAATACTGCTAACCATGCTGAGCCGCACTTAGAGCTCATTCATCAAATACACAGGATGCAATTCAAGCTCCCAGGTACTAAACACCCAATTGTGCTTCCCCGTCCCTGATCTTTTTTTATGCATTTTGGGGACCCTTTTATTTGTCCCACTTTATTATTAGTATCCCGAATGCAGGGCCATATTTAGAGCTCACATGGCCCTAGTTACTAAGACTGAACACACTCCCATTAAAGGGCATATAACGTGTCCTACTTAGAAGTTCCTATTCTTTTATAACTCTATATGCCTCAATTGCAGCAATATCAGTAGGTACAGAAAGTATTCAGAACCCTCTACATTTTCCACTCTTTGTTTCATTGCAGCCAATTGAGAAGATCAAAAAAAGCTCTTTTTTTGCTTATTAATGTACACTCTGCACCCCATCTTGACAGAAAAAAAACAGAAAATGTACAACAAGAAAAACTGAAATATCACATGGGTCATAAATATTGCTACGATACTTATATTTAACTCACATGCTGTCCATTTCCTTTTGATCCTCCTTGAGATGGTTCTAATCCTTCATAGGAGTCCATCTGTGTTTAATTAAACTTGATTTGGAAAGGCACACAGCTGTCTATATAAGACCTCTCAGCTCACAGCTCATGTCAGAGCACTTGAGAATCATGAGGTCTATGGAACTGCCCAATCAGCTCAATCAGTGTCCAACTACAGGCCTTTATGTTGGAGAAACAGGTCAAAGACTCCATCAACGTATGAACTCACACAGAGCTGATATTAAAAATGAAAGGAAAGATCTGCCAGTGGCTGCACATTTCTCCAGAGAGGATCACACTATGGAAGATTTGCAGATTATTATTTTAATGGGACATTTTAAGACACAGAGGGAAAGGAAAGAATAGGAGTATAAATTAATGAGGAGATTCAACACCTTGCAAAGTGGTCTTAACAGTCACGCCAGCTTCATAACCTCCTACCTCTGACCTGGAGGCCACAAGCAGATAAGAGCCAGGGCTCATGTGTCTCGCCTCATAGGTTTTTAATGTTTTTATTTCCATCCTGTTGTAAATAAGATGTCCCTGTTTTTATCAATCTGTTGTTTTAGAGGTTTTGTTAATATCCTTTGATGATCACTGTTTAGTGTGTATAAAATGCCGTGAATTTTCTGTTTCATGCATAACATCATGTTTGACGAAGAGAACTAGTATTCTCGAAAGCTCACCATCAAATATACTCAGTTTGCCTCAAAAAGGTATCGCCTGATTTCTTCACTCTTCTGCTCTCCATGGCTAACACGGTACAAATCTATACTACTAGCAATCAGCTCAAAGACAGAATTGTGGCAAGGTACATATCTGGCCAAATTTACAAAAGAATTTCTGCAGCACTCAAGGTTCCTAAGAGCACACTGGCCTCCATAATCCTTAAATGGAAGTAGAATGGGACAACTGCACAAGAGATGCAGGAGGGAGATGGGAGAAAGTTGCACAAAGTCAACTATCACTGCAGTCCTCCACCAGTCGGGGCTTTATGGCAGAGTGTCCTGACGTAAGCCTCTCTTCAAACATATGAAAGCCACATACAGTTTGCAAACAAATACATGAACAACTCCCAGACTATGAGAAATAAGATTCTCTGATGAGACGAAGTTTGAACTTTTGGTGTTCATTTTAAGCGGTATGTATGGATAAAATCAGGCACTGCTCATCACCAGCCAAATACAAATCAGTGAAACATAATGGTGGCAGCATCATGTTTTTCAGTTGCAGAGACAGGACGACTGGTTGCAATGAAAACCTCTTCCAGAGTGCTCTGGACCTCAGACTGGGCAATGACCCTAAGCACACAGCTAAAACAAAAAGCAGTGGCTTCAGAACAATTCTGTGACCATTCCTGACTGACCCAGCCACAGCCCTGACTTAAACCCAGTTGAGCAGGACCGCAATCATTACTCCCCTTTCTGCACTCATTTAAGCTTCATTTCCCTTCCCCTATATACTATAAATCCAATTTCTCAACTTCCACGTAGTAGGACTCTCTGGGTGCCCTTTTGATTTCTTTTTTTTAACATTGTATTAACTACATCTGTAAATGTATGACTAAGCACAGGTCCTCAAGTGCATAATTTTAAATACAGTCCTATCTGGATGCAATAATGTGCAATAATGCTATCCAATTTTTATTGCATGTAGTAATTTCAAGTTAGGATAAGCCATCAATGGCTCTCTTATATGGAATCATATGGACTCAATTGCATAGATCATGTCCATATTTGTTAACCGTCTAAAAGTTTTCAACTTTATGTGAGCTTCAAGCACAGTTTCCTTGTGTATACTCTAAGCTCTATCAGATGATCTTGTTGTAAGAAAATAAAGGATATTCTGGATATGGGCAAATAGTAACTACTCCTTTGATGAAATTCAGAGAAAGAACAGTAGATAGTGAGGACAGTATAACAAAAACATGACAGCACCATCTTGGTTTATTTTATGTTAACAATTTTATCAAAATCATTATTCATTTGCATACTCTTAGAAAATAAAAAAAATTCTCATATTGTTTACAAAAATATGCTATTTATACACACATGGGTTTTTCATTAAAAGCTTTGTTTTAAGTCACTTTGTGGTATCAAGAAACTAGATATTAAACAAAAACACTTGGATGATTGCATCTGCTTGTGCTCAACATTAGACATTATATAAATGGAATTGCAAATACACCATAACATACAACATATACCTCCAAGGGGCAGAACGATATAGGGTACACAATACATTGTTACATACAATGAATTTTCAGCATAAAAACTATATTTCACTCTTTATTGCTTAAATAGTCACTAACTTTTCAACAAATGTTGCACAAGTCAGTAGAACACGTTAACACAGGTTATGATATAAGAGTAAAAGTCTAATTCCTCTTTCTCCACTTTGGCTCTTATCATTCTCCCTTCTTCCCCCTTAAACCGCTTTACACTCTGTAAGTTTCTGTCCATCTAACTAGCAGAGATTTCAAACTTCAGATAGCATAGGAGATCTATGCAGAGGTAATGTGAAAATCGAGTCACAGTAGCTAGGTCTGATCTCAGCAGCATTGAGGTAACCTCAAACTTAAAGAGACTGCTAAATAAGAGAGCTGCTAGAAAATAAAGATGACAAGACATACTGAAACTGAAATATCTCCCCCGCAAACACTGGGCTTCTGATTTCTGCAAGGTTTGTTGAAAGGAGAGTTACACTTTAAGGAACTTTTTTTATTTCCTTACTAAAAATTTGAACATCTACTTAGTTTTTTGACTACTGTAAATCTAAATTGCACAGAAATTGACTGCGCTATTACACTATGGTCAAATATACTGTGCATTAGTAACTGCCGACCCTAAAAAAAAAAAAAGATGGGAGATTTATTAAAAGTGTCTGAAAGCATGATTGGTCTAG
The DNA here is from genome assembly GCF_040894005.1 of Engystomops pustulosus. Taxonomy (NCBI): domain Eukaryota; kingdom Metazoa; phylum Chordata; class Amphibia; order Anura; family Leptodactylidae; genus Engystomops; species Engystomops pustulosus. The sequence continues at coordinate 213,455,715 of NC_092411.1, forward strand.
TTGCTTATGGAAACCAATCAGAGCTCAACTTTGATTTTTAAACAGCTTTTTGGCAGTTCTGATTAATTGCCATGGGCAACTAGAACAGTTCTATTCTGACACTTCTTATAAATCTCCCCAAATATGTCGGATATAATTTGTAATTATGGGTGAAATTTATCAGTGCCTCTAAGTAAGTTCTCGGGTGCAGCTGCCTAACCGAATACATCAAGAGGTTAGAGCCTCTGGATGCATCAGGCAGTGCGGGAGGGGGATAACTTTATCATAGGCTGGTACACGATAAATGTCCCCCTATGTCTATGTATCTGAATAAGGAGGTAACCCAATATGATGCTAAGATTATATGCAACTTTCATGATAAATAAATCCTAAAACACTGGGAAAAATTTACCAAGAATTTACGGAGTAATTCTGTTTTTGGAAAAAAAAAAAAATGCACAAGCCTGTACCACATCTGTACTCCAAAAAAAGGAGTATAGCTTTGTGGAACCAAGATAGAACTTGGCTGGAAAGTGCTTGGCTTTATATGCAACCTTGTGGACCAAAAGATACACTATCAAAGATTGATCATCCAACGACAATAAAGTGATGCATTTGGCACATTTTACAAAATGTAGTCCAATGATGGTGAACCTTTTAGAGACCAAGTGCCCAAACTACAACCAAACCAACTTACATATATTGAAACGTATTGCTCTGTGCTCTGTCACAACTTTCAATCATATTGACGTCAATAGAATTGAAATGAGGGGAATTTGAATTATCTCTATAATTTCCCTATAGCCCTACAGTCAAACAGGAAGAATGGCTGGGCCCAGAACATGATCTCCAATGATGATCTAACCCTTTGTGCACCTTCTCACTTCTCCTGTAGTCCCAGGAAGGCCAGGATGTAACTCCCAAGTACAGCACATGCTAGGCCAGTGGTGGCAAACCTTTGTCTCTCGGAACATACCTCTAAAAGGTTCACTCTCTCTGTCCTAGGCTGTATGGACTGCAGGAGGAAGCCTTGAGTTCTCTGCTGGATGTGGTGGTCTGCCTGCCCACAGATAGCTCTCAGTGGCACCTCTGACATCTGTGCTATAGATCACTAGCGCTGATCTAGTCTAACTATTGGACATTATTAGAAAAACTAGCCCATTGTCCTGATATCTAAACAGACTCATCAGTATTTGCAAGCCAAACCAGACAGAAGATGTACGAATCTACAATCGGATCCACTCATGGTCTTTGCTTACAGATACTGCTGCATAGAAGTGATGCAAATAGTACAGTGTGACCCATATAAACTGAGAACACAACTAAATAGAACACAATCTCCTTCTGTCATTACCTGAACACCAACCAAAGATCTGTAGTGTCAAACTATTCAATGAATGATAACAATATCAAGCGATAAATATCAGTTAAATAAGCAATATACAAAACAGTAGGGTAGTTGTCACCCAGCCACTTCCAATATCTCTTCTTGTATAACAGGAAGAAATCTGCACAGAGTAGATAACACTAGGGTTTGCCTCTTAATGCACATTGAGAAAGTAAAAATATGAAAAATAATATAATACACAAACGTACATAAAAAGAAATATTGTACTGATACGCATAAATAGAAATATATGATTCAAGGAATATATTACAATGAAAAATTCTGCAAAATATTTTTGGATTGTACCACTAAATATATGTAAACTTTAGATGCTAAATGAATATGTTCACCTATGAATGTCTACAGTTTATATTCTGTAATACCAACTTCCATATAAAAAGTGTTCTGGTAGGAATTTATCAGGGCTTGTACGCCAGTTTTCTCCCCCTTCGCACCACCACCACACCAAGTGGGCGTGAGTAGGGGTGTGGCCGCACCTGTGCACACGCTACAACCAGCCACCTTTCAAGCTGAACGGTCACTGGGTAATGGCGTAACTCTGCGCCAGATAGGGTGTAGTTGTAGGTTACTGATCCCCCTGTACAGACTATATTATAGTCCAGAGCAGATTTCACAATTCTACAGACTGTTTAGTTGAAATCTCCAAGCATCTTGTATTGGGAAAGCACCTTACTTAAGGATTCACATTCTTTGCCTTTCATCAGTGTAACCTGTTGTAAATAGGTTGTAAAAGTCACTCATCTAGTATGTAGAAAGCCAAAGACAAAAATGTGAATACAGCTCTGGGTGTCATAGGCTGTTTAGCAGCCAGAACTTTCTTTGCAATTGGAATAAATAATGTTATTCAAAAGGTGAACATAACTTTTAAAAGGCAAATACTGGTCTCAGAAACAGTTCATGTGCTCTTAGGATTCTGTTCTACATGGTAAGATAATCCTTTAGTGCACGTACTGTATTAAATGAATATGCTTGCCATTGCTTGTAGTGCATTTAATATTTCCCTATTGCCGTACAGCAAACATCTGTCTGCAGTTTTATAATAATTTTGGAAAAAACGGTCAGGGAATATACTGCAGGAAATGCATTGATTTCTAAAAAAATATCCATATGTGAAACCACCCTAGAAGTATTTTCTTTGGAAATGACGCTCATAAGTTCCACAAATGATAGCTAAGCAGTAAAGGCCATTAGTCCAAAGATTTTACATGAAAACTTAATAAGGAGCATTTTATAGGTTTTCACTGAAATCTCCATGGACTACACCAGTCTTTACCTGACCGGACTATAAAACTAGAGCAAATGGTAAATTAATGTGCTGAAAGACAGGGGTTGCTACAGAGTGATACGTGTGTATCTGGTGTGCAAACGCCTTTGTATTCAAAGATAAAACATTTGGTCCAGCTCCGTATTTACAGTTGCCTCTTCTTAACACAAGAAGATATTCCTTTGGTTGAATTTATTTTTAATAGTTTTTGTCCCTGGAAGTATTTAGGTGCATTTTTCAGTTTCTTCCCCCATTTTCTGAACCCTGGAATAGGTTTTACATGAAGATTTGAAGCAGCCGGGAGGCCAAGAGATGGGCCAGGAGAAGCTGCATGGAATGCAACCTTGAACGTTCTTCTCAAAGAAGGAAAATACAGGAAACCACCAAGTTCTACAGAGAAGATTAGTTGCAGATGAAGTCTTTAATGCCTGAAACATAGAGAAATATTCACCATAAGAATGGAGGCAAACACTTTTGCTTTTACAAATTCTATTTAATATATGAATACTTTTATCGGAGAACTATTCTTGATAGTTTCTAGAGACAAAAGTTATCATCCTAGTTGACTGATGCAAACACTAGAGGGCCTATCAGGAAATGGCTCATTTACAGATCCCTAGTGGTGGCAACAGGTACAGGTACTAAGAAAGCTCCTGAACATGAACCTATTGTGGATCTGTATCACAGCCGGCATGCTACAACTGTATGCTCCAATTTATAGAATACCAGATACAGGCACATATAAACCTACACACACAGGACAAGATGATCCAATAACACAAAGCACATTGTGTCTTTTTTAATGGCTAAATCATAAAACGCGACAACTGATTTAATGCAGAATCCCCTTTACAGTTTTTCCCTTGCACAGAAGTGCCCAAGCTTAGCCCCTACAGGAGCATGGCAAGCCATAACTCAAAAAGTGCAATTTTCTGGTAAGGTGGCAAAGAGTGGTATCCTGCACAATGTGGGTGAGGAGGAGGTGTTTCACTTCAACCTGCATATTTATTGTACTCAGATTTCATCCCACTGTCGAATGAATTTATAATACAGAGTCTCCTCTCACTAAAGTTACCACTTAGGATGTTCAATTCACTGCTGTACTAAAACCTAAAATAGCCCCCACACGATTTGTTTCACCACCTAACCAAACGTTCATAGGGATATTATAGCCCCAGCACCCTTGAGGACGCCACGTAAGTGGTGAAATATGTTGGGGGGGGGGGGGGGCACTATCTTAGGTTTTAGTACAGCAGTGAATTGAACATCCAAGTTGATGCCTTTAGTGAGAGAAGTCTCAATGTCATGAATCCATCAGACAGCGAGATAGAAAGTGGTAGTGTATGTAAATGAAATTTGAGTAGTCAGTTGTGATGTATGACAACACCAATACCACTGTTCTTGTCATGTCAATTACGAGTCAATGAGGCTTTGTGATCCACAGTAATAGACAGTAATATTTACCTATTACAATAGTATTGGTCAATTTATTCACTAGCTGATAATTTTACCATTTTGGATAGTACGTACAGATCAATAAAAGTTAAAATATAGTGACTAATGGGTGAAGGCGTCTGCTGTTTCTATTCACAGACAGCAGGGCAAGATATTTGAAACAGTGAAGGACTGAACCCAATATGACAACATGTAATACAGTTCTTCTTACCTTTTCATTAGCCATGGCGTGATACCACCAGAAGAGTCGTGTGGTTATAAAGTAAGCCACAATGACATCAACAGTGTAGTGTTCATGTGCAACTAAAATGCAGATCACTCCAGATGCGCTCAGCAGCCAGCAGATTATGTGATACCACCAAAAGTGACGAGGAGAATCTGCAAAAAAAGATTCACTACTATCACTATGAAACCCATCCTGTTCCAATGTCAACACTTTATATCTTGGCACCATCTGAAAACTCTGCAGCAGTATACAAGGAGAGCTGGATTCCCAAGCTGTTTACAACTAAAGAATAATTTGACTGCCTCCCTGTCAAAATCTTAGGTTAGTTCATAACACTGTTTCTACAAGGAACCTGGTAAGTCTCCAGATCCTATTATGTTCTGCCAAGTACAAGTGCAGCAATGATGTAATATCACAAGACACTGTTTTCTCTTTAGTCAAATAGCCTGCAGTGATCCTCGGCCAAGTATATAAGTGTGCCTGCCATCATCAAACATCTGAGATACCTATACTGGGTGAAGGGTTCATATACTTGACGTTAATCATTTTCTATTCAGAACATTGACATTTATATAGTAACTTTCATCTATACTTCACAGCCTGTAATAAAATGTTTATCGCCAATCATGTAATATAATCGTCCTGTAATTGCGCACAGTCTGTATGCACTGGCACATAAGGCAATAGACAGTCTCCGCAGTCAATCATTAGTTTACAACGCACCTCCACTAGATACTCAGGTTTGACTGGAGACAAGCCGTACTTGTCAGGGTCAGGAGTATACTGCCGCTTACAAGATCTGTGCAAACAAGAACTGGTCTAGCGACCCTTTGTGCTTGTAGCATCAAACAATAGGGAATGAACACTATGGTCGCCAGTAGATTGATTTCTCGGTCTGAGCAGGACTAAAGGGTCAAAAGTCAGTGGAAATGCCTCACAGGTAGTTTTACCTATGATTAGAATTGGGGTTCTGTAAATTATATGGATGGATTAAAGGGGTTGTGTAGTTAAACATGTTTCCTCTATTCACAGGATATGGTATAAAATGTCTGTTCACTGTGGGTCCAATCACTGCGATTCCTGGTAAACAGCAGAATGTGGAAATTGGAATTCCCTTGACCTGTCCCACACAGAATAGGACTTCCAGGAGATTATAAGTTGCCCTGAAAGTCATATAGAAGTGAATGAACCACAGGTATTTCCATCCTCTGATCAATTCACTACTATAGGACTTCCAGGACAGTGCTGCCAATTCCTTAATAACTCACCTACTTATACAAAACCCCATGCTATGGAAAGGAACAGAAGAAGTCTAGCTGTTAATGAATGTGGCATACAGCAGACACACCACCCGATTATACATGGTGAATACAGTGGCTGAATTCTGTCAAAACAACTCTGTCAGTGAAAGAACTATTAATCATACATCACATCTTATGCACAGCGGAGTCTTCTACTGACTTGGCATACAGATAGGCCATCATTAGTTAATAAGTGGGGGGGGGGCAGCCCTCACATCGAGCATTTGCTCTGCCCCCTGAAGCATCAACTGAAAGGTGAATAGGAATGACGGCTGTACTTGTAGCGTCTGACTACAAAATGGACATAGCTTCCAGCTCTGTTTCCCGCTGGGGCGAATAGCTCATTGGTATAAATGCCCTAGGATAGACCCCATTGCGAAAGCAAGTAATGATAGGCTAAGTGAATGTCCTTGAAAAATGCTACTACTTTGACCCCACTATCTATGCACTTAACTTACTTAAAAATATAAAAAGGTGAAAGTCCTTGAACAAAGAAAACTCTCAATGACTGCAATAGAAGCTGTTTAGATCATTATCAAGGAAGATACATAGCAACAAGTGTCAATGGACCAGACATCATAAGCACATAGGTCATGATGAAGACAACCACATCAACCAATATGGAGCTAAATCTGTGCCTGCTAAGAAAAAACAATTACACCTTGAGGCAAAAATTATTTTAATCCTGAAATATCACTTCATCTTCTAGAGAACATGTGCCTATAAAAAGAAATCATTACTTCATTTTACATCCTGAATTTCATAGCAGTGATAAGTGACTTGGCTTGGAAGATAATATTCATCTAATGGTTCTGGATGCTGCATAAATGGTGTTCTGGTTTTTAGAAATAACATTTTGAAAGAAATCAGATCCAATCATTGCTGTGATGTCTACAGCCTCATAATCATTAGCACCAGTTCAAGAAAGGGCATGACTGCTAATGTGTGCACCACAATGCTATTACACTTGGCACAGAGGTGCCATAACTGGAGTGAGTGCACTGCACAGCTGATGGATGCAGATTATTATATATTAGTCTTCTGATTTCTGTGCCAACTCTCCAGACAGACAGGGGCAGATTTAGGTTACCTGCACATAAACGTCTACCATAGTCGGGCATCAAACAAACAATGGATCAGTGGTCCGTACTTGCAGTCCACGTCTTATGTGTGCTTTCAGGTGCTGGGATCCATTGGTATCAACGTGTCAGTGTGCACGTAGCCTTACTAAATGAGACATGCACCATATTTATCATTTATTTTATGCAGTTAATACTGTTTTTTCCTTAAATTGTGTTAGTAGTGGGAAATTCCCCTTTAACAGAACTTGGAAGTCAGGTAGAGTTCTCAAGGAATTTGAGAAAATTTGCAGCTCCTGAGAATGGTCTAGGCTTCAGACAGAATCATGTGTGAGGCCTTAAATATTGAGAACTGCAAGGGTTGCCTGCTAACCCAATTTAGTTTAGTCACAGTCCCACCACTCTTTGGACTGATGGCTTATCCGGGGATGAAGACAGTTGTCAACAAGTCAATACTTGCTGTTCAGGTCCTGTACTGGAAGTAATGATACTCCACAATGTCAGTGATAGTAACAAGTGTCTGCGATGTGTTAAAGGACACATTTTACAGGTAAAACATGTATACGCTTACATTCTTTGATGAATAGGTAGGTGAGAGTAAGAATGACAGTATGGCCACTATACAGAAAGTCCCCACATAAAATATGAGATCCAGTTATCGTCAATCCACCTCCTGTTATTAGGCGTAAGATCCTTTGTGCTTTGGCGTAGGAATCTCCATTCAACTAAAACAGAAAAAGAAATAGAACATAAAAAAAATAGGTCAGAAAGGAGAGAGTGCCCACTTATTTCATATTAAAAGATAAGCCAAGATGTAGTATGGCTACTGTATTTTATTACAATATAAACTAGAGGAGTAGAAATCAATGTCTGTATTGTAAGATTGTTACTTATCACAATTCACATTACTTAAGTTACCTATTAACCGCCACTTCAAAAGGGAACCAGTCTCCAGCAAACCCCCCAAACCACACACAGTACCTTTAAGATGTCTTTATACGTTCCACTGATGGCTCTGTCCATGGGATTAGAACCACCATTCTTCTGATGACTGATTGATTAGTAAAGACCCAGTCATGGGTCCTGCATGCAGTCAAGATACCCCGCTTCCTAACTGATGCAGACACCGTTACCCCAGTCCCCATCATAAATGAAGACATTGGGGCTCATTTACTTACCCGGTCCTGCCGCGATCCAGTGGCGCGTTCTCCGACGAGGATCTTCCGGCGATTCACTAAGGTTGTGCGCCCGATGTCCACCAGGTGTTCGCAAAACTCGGCGGAAAAACCCAATTCTGACCCTTAGTAAATGTGCCCCATTGAGAATGAAAGACCTTGGTGTTAAGCTGAAGAGAATTCCGAAGAGGGGGTGAATAAGAAGGTTGAGAGAAAAGCTGGCTGTGTGTGACTGGCTCAGCTACATAATTAAACATTCCCTCAGGAAGGGAGAGACGCTGGATGTGTGAAGAGAAATAAATCTCATCACCGACTCCACCCACAGGAATTCTCTTCAGCATCACACAGAGGTCGCTTTCTTTCAACATATCCATTCATAAGGAGGGTGGGTTAGCAATAAGCCTTAGGCGGCAGGGTAGCTTTATTGTATGCATTGATAATGGTTTTTTAAAAAATGTCATGGGATGGTTCATGGCACTTGTGCAATTCATGGACCCATAGTGGTGAACCCTCACACTGATGTACATGTTAACGCAACAGGGTCATGGACCTCTGTTTATCTCCTAGCACAATAAAAAAATGACTATTTTTTATGAACTCACTTGACAACTAATGTCGAAGGTGGTTTCATACTAGAAATCCAGTATAGCCCTGATCCTTTATACTGCTTTGTACTAAAACCTCCTCATACCAGCAAGTTTTTTTCAGGTTGACAATGTATTGTTATCTTACATTATCTCCTGTCAAAGGAGGAAAGAGCAGGACTGAGCAGAACAGTGACAACTCATTGATGATATACTGTACGTATGTGGAGAGCAACAAAAATCAGACCCAAGCAAAGGATGCAGAAGTAGCTAGATCATTCAGAACTCACACTAGATATAGCTAAAAGAAACCCAGAAAGTAAAAAACTTTCATAAACTGGATTATAGATGCCAAATCTGAACTATACAATACCTCTAATCAGAAAAGTGTATATAGAGAGATTTTAGATGTTCCAGCCTCTGCTGCTTTAACAGGGCATGATCCTTCTCATCTCAACACCAAATGACTTTTCTATGTGCCAGACCCTGGCAAGTGCTGCTCAGAGATGTATGGACCTGCTCAGGGTTAATGAAGCACACAAGACAGAGCTGACAGGGACTGTGCAAGTAGTTTCACCTGAGAGAGTTCTATTACTACAAAATCCCTAAAGAAAGTGTAATAAAAATAAGAAAAGTAACTCATTTATTTTTACACTTCATGCCCCCAACCCGAAAACTGCTTTTCCTCTGCAGGCACGATTCATGTTGAATAGTAAACCAAAGAGACAGCTCTAGCAGTCCTGTATGCATGACCAGTTTTACAGGTAGTGGGGCGAGGATGCTGGGGATGTAATGTCCAGATTATTATCTGCAGGCAACATGCACACGGCAGAGCCATGTGCAGGAGGCCGTACGGTAATACACGCAGTCCAATTAGTTCTAAACCACAGGCACATGTCCATCGTATGATTATCTTTACAGTACTATATTTCATGGTTATATTATCATTATATATCTAATAAACTTAACTGGATAAAACACAGATATTGGAAAAGGACTGTAATACAGCCATATGTGTATGGGTCCAAAAAAGACAAAAAACACATACTATCTGGCCTTACCTTTGGGGCACATTGGAAGTGCATTCCAGGTACAGGGAGGGTGGTAACATACATTGTGATACATCTGTACAAGTATAAAGTCCCAACAATAAAAAAGAACCTGCGGCCAACGATAGATCTGTCAACACAAAAGAAGGAAGAAAAGTAAGCTTCAAAGCACAAATCAAAACATTTTTGCTAGGAAGGAAACAAATGTGTGAAAATGAATGCTGAACATGTAAACTTTACAAAAGCAGATATCTGAACTACTCATGTAGGAGTTCAACATTTGCATCAATTTATTGGAAAAAACAAAAAAAAAACAAAAAAAAAACAAAACACTATTCCGACAAAAGGAAGATGAACAGAAGGTCTCCTATCCATTCTCCATTGACTATAGAGTTCAATGCATCTTCAGATACACTTCTGTCATTTATAATGGAATCCAAAGGCAGACTGGTACACAATTTTATCCAAAATTAATAACAATTAATTTACTGTTCCTAACATAAGGGCTCGTTCAGATGGCTGTGTGCTCACCAAATCATGGGCGAGCACAGGGCCAGGAGGAGGAGGGGCGAGTGCCTCCAAACAGAGACGAGCGGCTACGCTGACTCGGTCACAATGCAGTGACATACCGTGTGAATACCGCATCATGACCAAGTCTATGGGGGCTGTGATCGGGTCGCATGATGCGAGATCACTACCTCCATAACGGCCGTCTGGATGAGCCCCAAAATGTTCGGGGCTGTACATAAATCAATTTCATTTGGTTGGCAGTTTGTAAATAAGAGTATTTGTTGTCTTATTACAAGTGGCTCCTGTCGATCACTTTAATACATTTTTTTTAATTTCAGGATTTGATGTTTTGGGCATTTTAATTTTTTTTTTTTCACTACTAGGTAAGCACTTACCATCCAGGATATTACCGTATATACTCGAGTATAAGCCGACCCGAGTATAAGCCGAGGCCCCTAATTTTACCACAAAATGCTGGGAAAACCTATTGACTCGAGTATAAGCCGAGAGTGGGAAATGCATTGGTCACAGCCTCCAAAGTATATAGCCAGCCAGCCCCTGCTCCAGTGTATATAGCCAGCCAGCCCCTGCCCCAGTGTATATAGCCTGCCAGACCCTGCCCCATTGTATATAGCCTGCCAGACCCTGCCCCAGTGTATATAGCCTGCCAGACCCTGACCCTGTGTATATAGCCTGCCAGCCCCTGACCCTGTGTATATAGCCTGCCAGACCCTGCCCCATTGTATATAGCCTGCAGCCGCTGCAGGACAGATCGCACAGAAGATATACAGGGGTCGCCGGAAAGGTGAGTTTAGATATATTTATTTTTTTGACTCGAGTATAAGCCGAGTTTGGGTTTTTCAGCACATTTTTTGTGCTGAAAAACTAGGCTTATACTCGAGTATATAAGGTAACCAAATTTGAGACTCTTAGGCGCTGCGGGCACAATTGACCAGAGCACATAAGTGGTAAAAAGCTGGAATCAACATTCTTACTGATACTACTGTGGCTGTTACTGGCATCTGTATAACACAGTTGCCCCCATCTGCATATGATGCAGGCGCAGCTCCTGAACCAGCATCATATTCCAGTTCCACACCATCCAGTGTATATTACACTGGGTAGACGTGGTTTAACCGTGTGAGAAAATGATTCTGTAAAAACACCATTCAATAGGTGTAATGCTCATACCTGGAGTAGATTTATCCACTATGAAAGCCCAAAGACTCCAAAGCCTAAAAGTTTTGAAGAGGTTTTTTGGCTCAAGTCAACTCATGATTTATCGCTAGAGTTCTTCATAAGGATTTCGGTGCAGAAAACAATTTAAAACCCAGCCAAAATAAACTAAGCTTAGGCCAAAAGAGCCAACATCCAAGAAAATTATGTTTTTTTTTCTCTACATCAGCGGTGGCGAACCTATGGCACGCGTGCCAGAGAGGGCACGCAGAGCCCTCTCTGCAGGCACGCGTACCATCTCCCCATTCTTATCAAAGTCGGAGCTCCGGCTCTGTCCTGAAGTGAGACAAGAGCAGCCGATCAGTGCCAGCCCCTCCTCCTCTCCAGCCCGGGAAGTGGGAAGAGAACAGAGTGAGGCAGCTCACAGAACGGAGCTGACAGCAGCAGAGCAGAGATACAAGGTCAGGAGCTGCTGGGGCTGCTCACACACAAAGATGTGCACACTTACAGAGGTCCTGGCAGGTGACACTAAACCAACTATAAATACTTGTGGTTTAATGTCCCAAATCCCCCTATGTGACAGTCTGTGGCCACATTGCCTGTATCTGAAGTGCTCATCACCTGCAGATGGCGGCCAGTGAAGCCAGGACAACCCCACAGTAAGCACCCTATGTACAATGTAAGTGGGTGCTATGCTGCATCACTGGCCGGGTCGTGCAGGTGATGAGCGCTGCGGACAGAGGCTGTGTGGCTGAGTGGCTGTGGACAGCTCTCATATGGGTGATCCCAAATCCACCTGTGCATCCACCCCACAACAACCACTTTGCCCTACAAACCACCTCCCAAAAATGCTACTTTTTTGCCATTTTGCAACATGTAATAAAATGTTATGAAAAGTGGTCAAATGAGTGTCCAGTCCTCAAAATGGTAGCACTGAAAGCGTCATCTCACATCACAAAAAATTACACCACAAACAGCTCTGTACACTAAAGCAGTGATTTTCAACCAGTGTGCCGCGACACATGGTCGGGTGTGCCGCGGGAAAAGTTCCCCAAACTATGGTGCCCCCTGTGTTTTGTTTCCCGGTAATGCGCAGCGATGCACAGTCACGGCTTCTTACAATGTAGGAGACGTGTACAATAACACATGCGCAAGCTTTGAACCTCGCTCGACAAAATGACGTCACCAAGGCCGGTGCATCATCCTGAGAGCGGAGAGACTCTCGCATTTGCCCACCGCCAAGGTAATGCCCGCCAATAATGCTGACTATATGAGCTTTTGCCTGAGTATATGGACTGTTGGCAGAATACTCAGCATATGAGCTGGTACTTGTAGTACTCCGGCAGTATACTGCATATAACAATGAGAAATGTAAAATGAGAAATACTATAGTCATGAGGCTGGAGTACTACAAGTACCAGCTCATATGCTGAGTATATGAGCTGGCACTTATACTCTGGTCTCATGGCCATAGTACTTCTAATTGTACTCCTTTATTTTGCAGTCTATGAGCCACATAATAATCAGCACCATATACTAAAAACAGGGAGAAACTGAGAACTGTTGAGGAAGAGCTTTGTGTGTGTCTTTCCACCATTCCTGCCAGGATATCCCTTTTGTGTTTATCGTAACAGGCCCAGGTTTCACACTGAGTGAGTAAAATAAATTTAGAATCTATATTATTAACTATATGTATAATGTGACTGTTTTAGTGACATTTTGTGCTATTTTGGTTGGAGGTGTGCCCCAGGATTTTCTAAGTATAAAAAGTGTGCCGCGGCTCAAAAAAAGTTGAAAATCACTGCACTAAAGTATGAAAAAGCGCCCAAAAAATTTGCACCAGAAGATGGCAAAATGACTTTTTTTTTTAGTACAGGAGGTTTTAATTTTTGTAAATGTATACAAACATTATTGAACCCATGTAAATATATTATCCCTGTGATCGTACCCACCCACAGAACATGTCGTTTGGGGTACACAGTGGAAGCTGTAAAATCTAAGCCCACAAGAATTTGTCACAAAGGCATTTTTTTAACCAATTTTACTGCATTTGGAATTTTTTACCACTTCCGAGGACAGGGAATTGGATACTAAATACCATCACTATGAAGTGCAATTTTTTACGCAGAGCTCTTTCAGGGTGGGGAGTAAAAAATGGAAACGCAAAAACAAAAAGGGGGTAAAGATGGAAATATTTGGTCCATGAGCAATCTAACTCACACTCCCCTAGTCCCTGCATCTACTCAGGACTACTGTCACTGTATGGGGGTAATGATAATCAGTATATGGCGGTAATATACCTCACTGAATGGCAGTAATATGATATTCATTGCTATATTTGTATAGCATAGTATAGCAGTACTACGGGTAACATTGGCCTTTCTATAGTCTTTATTACCAGAATGATGCTATCTATGTATGTGGTTGTAAAGGTGGCATCATCATATGGCAGTATTATTTGTCTTATTGTTAGGTGGTATTGTGGCACCATTGGGCTAAATTTCTGTGCTGGCACGTCGCGATAGAAACGTTGGCTTTGGTTTGCAGTTTGGGCACTCGGTCTCTCAAAGGTTCGCCATCACTGCTCTACATCTATGTTTTTAGAAGAAATATGCATTGAAAAAATGTTACATTCAGACGATGTTCAGGTTTCGTAATACAGGTCACTACAGTCCAAGTTGGTTAAGTACTTTATAGTCACCTTAACAAATTCAATGACCTCCAATTGAGAACTCATTTGATGTCCTGGGACAGGTCCAAGTAGGTGTTCTAGAAAGCACCTAGGGGCGGGTGGTGTGTATCTACACCATCCATAAAAGAAAGTACCCCCCTTGGCCATTTTTCGTTGTCTGGAGGATTATTACAACCACAGATCACACATCAAAGCAGAAAGAATCTGAAAGTGCTAGCCAACTATCCTGATTGGTTCAGCACAAGTCAATTAACTAATTCACTTGATTCCTTATACTTGTTGTACTCCACCTGTAACTTGTACTCTGCCAACTGTACATATATTCCCTTGTGTATATTGTATTGTCCAGTGTGTGCTCAAAGGAAATCCACCACCAGGATGAAGCATAGTAAACCAAGCACACGGACATACTGGAGTATGAACCCTATGGTAGGATCTGCTCTTCTTTAAGTTTCTATGCCCTTGTTTTTAAGTTAAAAAAGGCTTTAAAGTTATGCAAATTAGATGGAGGGGCTCTTGGCCCCATTAACACCTATGGAGCCCAAAGCCCCTTAAAATTTTAAAAGCCTTTTTTTAGAAAAACAAAAAAAAAAGTACAAGAACAGCAGATCTTGCCAGAGAGGGCACACGCCAATATGTCAGTGGACTTGGTTTACAATCCTGGATCCTGGTGGTAGATGTCCTTTAAGGCAATTAAGTATATAAATTTAACCTGTGTTGTTCTTTTATCCCAATCCACAAATCCCCACATCTGTGTCTTGGTTATACCGAATCTACCAGGGTTGTCCTCTAGGTTACGCACACGGGTTACGATAACTCTAGGTTGTCCTCTAGGTTACGCACAGGGGTTATGATAACTAATTGATCTTGCAAGCCCTTAAGAGTTCCGGCATATCACATACAGTTTGCGTCATTGACATCTTCACTCATTCTTGGCTCAGAAGTCCACTAGTTGGGACTAATCAGTGGTGGTCTATCTCTATATTCCCACTAATATAAGGAAGATTGATCCCGCTCTATACCATGCTGCAGGGAATTAGACTGCATTTTCACTGTGACAGTTTGCCTTTAATTACTAAAAAAAATAGTGAATTCTTAAATAGGGAGTGTTACTTACTTATATCGGAGGAAAAGCCACTGGATAAACCATATTCCAGCTAGAATCATTCCGTTAATTTCTGAGACAGAAAATGCCCATGTTATTCGATCAATGTAGTCAAAGAACTTGTCCGGTAATGGTGGGCTCACTTCCTTAGGAGGAACCCTTTCATGAACAACTGTTATCATAACTGTGGTGAGGACCATATTGAAGAGAGCATAGACAAATGCAATCCCAGTTTTCCACCATTCTAGAGGGTATTTATTTTTAGAGTCTTCTGGCACAGTGATCTGAATATAGTCAGAATACTTCTTTGTTCCTTTCCGTAGACCGTTGGGTAAGCCTTTGGATTTAGATTTCACATTTTTGTCATCTTCACTATTGGAAGACACAGATCTTGGAAAGCCATTCAAAGTCTCGCTGCGTGGAGCTTCTTTATGTACATCAATAACTGTTGTCTCAATAGGATCCATTGGAGCCAGTTTAGGGATAACAAACAATATAAAATCACCTAGAAATAAAATAAAGGAAACATGTCACTAATAATCACACATGTGATAATGATGACCTGCATTTTACTTAAAGACAGCCTGTCAGGGTGATTTGGAACACTGAACCACCCACAAGTCCTTATGGACCGGTGGTTTTCACACCTCTAGAAATCATCATACTGAGTTCACACAGTTTGGATTGCACCTCAAAACACAATCAAAACATAGTCTCCAACCATTATCACATGCGGAGGTTAAATTGCATTTGCTAAATGCGATGGAAACGCAAAGTTACCTCAACTTGTATTCACGGGGGAAAACATTGTATTTTAAGACGCAATCCCATGAAACGGCCTCAGGCTTTCTTAGAATAGTAACAGCATCCTGGAACTCCAATTGGGGAACCATTACCTTACAAAAAATGTGAAATCAAGCTAAAGGCTTGATGGTCCATGATCAGAGTTGTCTTTGGGGACACCCTAGTGCCAAGGTCAGCATATAGGGGTTAAAGGGCTGGACATTGACTTTGGGCTGATTCACATGGCAGGTTTTCAATTGAGTGTGCTGTGTGCTTTTTAGCACGAACACATTATACTATGTGCAAAAAATATCTTGGAATTTATTCTTGTAAGATCCTGCACCGGTGCATGAGATGTCCAGAATTAAAATGCTCAAATTAAATCTATGCCAGGTCCTGTCTAAAAGCAATTTTTTGATGCCTTATATACCACTGGCTTACTGGTGTACAAGGCATGATAAACGCCGCCCTATAAATCAGTACATGCCCTTTGAGAGCAGTCAGTTTTTCCACACATTCATTGCTGTTGAAAACCTTGGGCACTTTTATCAGTTTGGCTTTTTAAAGCAATACTTGATGCAAAACAGACATTAAGAACTAACAAAAAAAAAACCTGGCATAAAAGTAATGAAAGATTTTCAGTTTTCTACTGCAACCGTGTGAAATCAGCCAAACAAGTAGCATTGTAAAAGCGCTATTTTGCATACTGTTCCCAGTGGGTGTTACCCTAAAGCAGTGGTGGAGAACCTATGGCACAGATTCCAGAGATGGCACTCAGAGTCCCCTCTGCAGGCACCCAGGCTTTCAACCCAGCACAGAGTTCACCAGACAAGACTCATGGCCTCCTCTAGTAGTCTTAGGATGTGCCACGATCATTATAAAGCGACACATCTATGGCTGTCTGGGACAACAGGAGGAGCAAGAAGGTGTGGATAGAGTTGTATCATTGGAGCTTCTGCTCTGGGCCCCACAATTATTCCTGTCCAGGGGACCCTGAAGAACAGTAATTTGAATTTTTCGTCCTTCTTGATGATGTCCTCACAACAACCTTATCATTGAAAGCGCTAACAAAGTAGGAAGCAATAAGTTACTGCTTAAATTGCCATGTTGCCACTTTGCGATAAATCTTTCCACTGAATTTTATAGGATATTTGGTGAAAATAATCATACAGCCAATTTATTTTATGTTATGTTGTGCCAGCCTATAGAGCTATAGGATGCTTACATTTCAAACATGCTTTTAACTAACCACTCAAGTAGACTTACATAGAGTGTACAGTCATTAATTCTCATTAATAATACAGTAAAGTGTTACTGAAGGCTGAGAATTTAAATGTAGTCACAATACAACTCCAGAAAAAAATATTCTACATCAGTCCCAGTCGGGTTAGGGGTAAGATCCAACTGTTCTTCCTGTACCGGCAATCATTCTGTTACAACAATCATGGGACAAGGTGTAAGAGGATGCAGGACGTAACTTTGTCCTGAACACTTTCTCCTCTATCTTTCCAGAATTAATGGGAAGACAGAGTCTACAGAGCAGGGAAGCTACAATGCGGATGTCATGATTGGTTGCTACTTGTTGATGCAAATAGGTCGCATGCCAATGTTACAATGTTCTCCCTGGTTCTCAGTACTGATTGTAATCCAATAACTTGTTTTGACATGTGTTCCAAACAATGAAAAATCGTGAACTAGCCTAATTTTTAATGGGTTATTTAGCCCCTAATGATATTCTTAGGCAAACATATTTTTGTCATTACTTTTATTTGCCCCTTACTAGGCACTTATTGAAACGTTGTGATGGTTTCCACCAATGTCATTTATCTCAACAATAAGACATTTCTGAAAAGCAAAGTTTGACTGATGCCTCAACAATGTAAAATGCTCAGTGCTACAGAAAGATTTTTCATTTTGACTCGAGAATGACAGCGTTGACATACATGTAGAAACAAGTACAAGTACAAAACGTACCGCTCAGATGTTACCTGGTTAATCTGACAGGTGCATGTAGACAGATGGTCATTTGTAACAGTATTTCAAGGGCTAGAATTAGTATGTTGAAAGATGGTTCATTTATACATCTACAGAGCAGGTATTGCGTCTTCCTGTCCCTTATCTGCTAGATGGTTGTAAATCTCCATACAGACCAGGCCTCATTCAGGTGTATAGATTCTACTAGACGTTACAGTGATAAAGGTTAGGTATATTGTGCATGTGTCATACTACAATTATATGACATCACATGAGGCACAGATTGGATCTCGGCACGACAACATTCCATTTACGAAAGCTTTGGAAACTTCTCAGAGTAAATAGGTTCAAAATCTCTGCTTGGAGTAAATTTTTCCCTTATCCTAAAGGGACTTTTCATTACTCAAATGTATCCCCTATCTGTATAATATGGGAAACAAGCATGAACCCAGAGAGCCCAACTGCCAGAACCAAGCCATTGGAAAAATAAAAGGACCACAAGTCCCGCTCAACAGCCTCTAAGCCACGCCACAAGTCGAATAGCAATCAATGGAGCAACAGCACAGCCATCGATACGAGCGAGTATACAATACAGCTCAGATTTGGGGTCCAAGCCCTTATTCCACCCACATTTTTTTGAACAAACCGATAACTTAGGGGTAGGGTATAACAATGAGTAACAGTTGTTAGATTTCTACCTACCAGCTCTAAAACAATTACAGATTGAGACTTCAGAGAAAAAAAACTAGCAGAAAATAAAGATTACCAGGCACACAATGCACCAAAACAGGGTTATGCTCTATCTATACACCCTTATTGAATGATCGAATTAATGTTTGCCGAAAAGTGTACAAGTGCGTACACTTTAAAAAGCGGTTTCTGAAGTCTTTTACATGCTGAGAATATCCTACTTTAAAAAACAAAAAACATTGTAGTAAATAGCTATAATGCTCTGGTGGTTTATGCAAAGAGCATGAAAGCATTTAAAAGACTAGGAAATCTCAGGAAGTGCACAGTTTTCTCTGTACAAGTTTGATTTTAATATCTGAATCAGGATTTTCTATGGGTTTTTAGATATACTTAGAAAATTATGAGATACATTAAATCTGTAGTTTTTTAAGTATAAATCAATGAGGAAAAAAAACAAGACAACACTGATGGAGCAATGACAATTCCCTTATCCACAGCAGATTAGGCCAAATGGTTTGTCTGGCTCCATGTTTTCCCACCAGAGTATGAAAGCAAACAGTAAATGATGCTAATGGGACATTATTCTAGGGTAATGATCAAAAATAAAATTCTGTTTTCTCTTCTACTTTTCTGCAATTAATAGTCATATTTGGAGGCTTCAGCTTAAGAACTCGTTCCTGTCACTCCTATCATGAGCTCACATGATAGTTACTAAAATTAAATCACATTTTGTCTTGTTTTGTCCAATAGAAAAAGAAGAGCTCTACCTTGCTTGAAGATAATAAATATATCTTTATTTCTATAGAGCCATCATATCAGAAGCGCTTTACACATCATAGGTGAAATATACAAAATAAAAAAAGACCAAAAACATGGACAACAAATGAAACACGCAGGTGGTGACAAGAAGGGCTTACACCTTATATATGTCTTTGGCTTAGCTAAGTGCACATGTGTTACAAATGGGGAGAGGGGACTGAGTCAATGACAGACACTCCTGGGAGGACAAAGGATGAGACATGTTAAAATCCAATGGGGTACATTTACTTATGCTCATTAGGTTTATTTCTTTATCAATATGCTGATGAGCTGTATTTATGTAACCTAAGATAACTTCCAATGTCACCTGCATCTAGTACATTCCAGGTAAAAACATTGGCCCCTTTTTTTCCATAATGTACTAGATAAGCCTTTAATTAATTAGATATAATTTCGTGGTGACCATAACAACCAAATCCAGAGCCAAGTGCTACTCCCTTGTGTCTGCTCCTAGCCCAGGACAGTCTCATAGGAGTAAACTGGTATCCTATTATCTACACCAGTCCTATCACATAGGAACAAATCTCAGTATTGTAATGGTGGATGTTCACTTCCTTACCAAATGAGATAATCACACAGCCTTTCCTTACACCCCAATGAGTCGGAACAGGGTGTAAAAGAGATGATTTTAGAAAAGATAACTTAGTGGTCAGTGCAGTGCCAAGTAATACAGAATAAGCAAGTGTAGCCACAACATTAATATTTAATATTCTGTCTTTATTGGTCCAGTACCAAGAAGCTGTAACCAGAGGTCAAAATGTCGCCATTATCTCTGTTTGTTATTGGACCAGTAAATGAGGAATATTGAATAAGACTACTTTGGCTACACATGCTTTTCCTAGATTGTGAGATTGAAAATTGGAACCCCCACCACCACTGATATCCCAGCCCATGAATGGAGCAGCAGTGCACTCCAGGGGAACAAGAAAAAACAATTTCTATGACTGATGTGCCTTCATTGATAAGATGGAGGCATACACTGTCTTTTGTGATAAAAAACTAAAATCTTTACATCTTAAGATAACATTTAATCTAATTTGTTGACTGAACTTACTCCTGCAACAAGCAGACATTCTAATAACCTGAATGTTCTATTCTATAATATGTGGTTGCAGTGTGTGATACATATATTATTCAGGGAATCACAGACAGGTATCCATATTCATGAGATGGCCTGGGATTATCTCAGTACTTCATATTGGCTACATACTATGCTACAGATCCGGTTTTGTAGCTTTTAATAATCTTTAAGAATGTTACATGTGAACAGAATATATTATGCAGTTCTTGAATGTATTGTTCATTAGACATAAATATAATAATAATCTTTATTTATATAGCGCCATCAAATTCTGCAGCGATTTACAAATGAATACAGGAGGAGATTATTGGAGAATCTGTACCTCAATAATGTATCTCTCTTTGGTTATAACATATGTAACAAATGACTCATTTATAATACCTAAAATTTTAGCTGTTTTTGGATAAGCCTTGTGCGTGCATGGCAAATACTACCTTGTCTGGCCATTACATGACTTGTATATTTCCCTCTCATTCTAAGTTTTCCTTGAGAAGGTGGGTAGGGGCCATCTGATAAGATGTCTCCCATATGCTGCACACAGAGATGAGGAGATTATGCCATCCTGTCCATAACCAAACCTCATAAGAAAATCATGGTTCACATCCGTGTCTTAAACCTCAGGAGTAAGCCTGCAGCCATTTTGTACGACAGACGCTTTCTGATATGTAGGGCAAAGTTTCATTACACTACACTACAATGTTACTATGGTATATTACACTACGGACTATGTCCTTCAAACACATTTGTAATAGGCAACATGTGCAGATACCCTTGTAGCCAAAGGGATCATTTAGGCTTAGTTATTGTCACTATTGTTTTTATACTCATCAGAATTAAGAGGAACACATGTCAAGCTAGCCCAACAGTATCATGGAGAATATGAGAATCATACACTGTAGATGAGAATAAATCACTATATTGAGATATAAAACCTACTATAATCTGCAGAAGCCTCGGTCTTTGCTTTTCTCTTGCTCAGCATCCTCCTACCTCCGTTTAGACTTTTATACCAAGATAAAATTAAATACTTCAGTGACATGACAGTCTTTCTTGGGAAACCAAATACAATTTTGAAGAGGATTTTAGAGAAATGGGCAATATATTTTCCACATTTTAATATATTCCAGTATTCTTTTAAGCATAAATATTACAATACCAAAGAGAGTCATTGTAAAAACAGGTCTGCTTTAATTGAAAACAGTACCATGGATACTGTTTCATGATAGTAGGCGCACGGTTTCAAGCCACACGCCAGGTGTCGATTAAGAGTCGCCTAATGGTCACGAAATCGACTTTAGTCTAAGGCTACACACAGAAACTTGTTAGCCATAAGCCTGTACATGACAACCTAATAAGACTCCTTATCGGCTCTAAAGCTGACATACAACTTAGAAACCAGTTATGCATCCTAGAAAGACACATTCTTGAGAAGCCACACAAGATGTTGAGTGGTGGTTGAGACTTACGTAATGCAAAAGTCTCAAAGAGAAATGTTGATATTTTGTCCTTTTTGTACAGTAGAAATTCAGTACCCGGATGTCTTCTGTACTCTTTTCTTCTATTGGCGGATGGGATGTAGAACAAAGGCAGTCAAGTATTTGCTAAGAACAATAATACTTCCTTAGCGATACATTAGTCATTGGTCATAGCTTGAGACATGTTCAGCCACATTCATATTAACAGAACACGTATCACTGCCAGAAATGGTCACATGTAAAGTAAATATTGAGCTAATTTCTTCAGATTCAGAAGACGTTGACATTTCTCAGCCACTTACCAGTCATCAGTTTCGATACTCTGATGTGACTAATGTCTTCCCTCCATGTGAATGAAGGTATTCAATGCCATCCTTTGTTTATTGCAATCTTTTTGAATGGGCCAGTATAAATGACTGGCACAATTCTGTGTGCAGAAATCAAAGCATTTACATTATTATTATTTATTTCTACTATCTTATGCTTCTGTATCTAAACATTTCATTCAGGAGTCCGGTTTATTTTGATGGCCAGAATGATGGTTATGTTGGTTATCACTTGCTACACATTGGACTTATAAAGTGGGTATTATCCATTCCATGGACTACTCCACCTTGTTAGTCAATTTGCCAGTCCCTGACTTATTTCTCATTCTGACATTTAACTGAGAAAACCCATGTTATATTATTTTACAACTTGGAATATCAATGACATATGCAATGTAAGGTGTGCTCACAATCCAGTTACTCATACATGCTTTTTATAACCTCAAGGCACAATTTGAAAGCAAGGGAAAGAAGATGGGATGAATCACTGTCTTCAGCTGTAAAATTGTAGAAATAAATGTCCAAAATCATGTATGTTAAGGAAAGCAACAAATCAACACTGTACCACTTTTAGGATACCTCAGAACATTCATTAACACACTCCGCAAAAAAAGATCTTGTGATTTATTAGAGAGGTATACTTCTAGTTTCTGTTCTGTACTTCTTTTCACATTGGGAGCTTTCATCACAAAATTGTATCAGATTTGATATTACAATTAAATCTGCATTGGTTCTGCCTTTCACAACAGACCTGCCAGAGTTTCCCTTATAATTGTGAACCACAACCCAGATGTTAGCAGAGCCTTGTATCCTACGCAGGAGATGCTTTGAAAATCATAATGCATCCTAGTATACAGTTGGTCTCCTGGCAGGAGTGCTAAGTAGAAATATAGTTTATAGGAAATCTACCATTTGCTTTTATCCATTGTGAACCAAACATACCTGGAGAATGCTGTAGCTACACTGATGCAGAAACATATCTTGTTTAATCCCTGAACTGAGTGGTTGTGCTGAAAAAACACTTATAAAATTATAATAATGAGGCTCTGGCACTCCTGCGGCTGCCGTGGTGTTCTCCTCTTACCCTACTTATGCACTGCTCCAGCCTTGTCCCGCCCAACATAAGCCTAGAACACTGTAATCACTGTGTTGTCCATGACAGGCAGAGTAATCAATTACTGCACCATCCCCAAGGTGCTGTGTAGGAGTCATCCAGTTCAGGTTGATTATTCCTGTCTGGACAGTTCAGGAAGCTCCTGTGTATGTGGAAGTAATGTGTTTATGTACAGTAGCCAGGGAACCCAGCTTTCCCAGTTTCTGCATCAGTGTTGCTACAGCATTCTCAGGGTATATTTGGTTCACAATGCATAAAAAACAAAATGGTAGATTTCCTTGAACGGAGGCTGGCTGATTTCTCAAAAAAACTTCAATTGCCCACAGGTAAGGCCCAGTTCATATCTCTGTTTTGCGTTTTCAGTTACTTGCACCAGTTATTGTTAACCAAAATCAGGACAGGTACAAGTCACTCCAGTGACTCTCCATAGATAAGTTATAATAGAAAGACTTACACCCCTGATATGCGTTTGTTCAACCACTCCTGGTTTTGGCTCACAATAACTAATGCAAATAACTGAAGACCTAATGGAGATATGAACCCAGCCTTACCTGTACATGGGCAGCTGAAATGCTATTTATGGAAGAAATATTTGTATCATCCTATACAGCCCCATTGACCACAGGTTTGTACTATTTCTCCAAAGACTGACATATAAGTAAAAGTAATGTCCACAGAACCCAATTCAGTTCACCTTATTCTATCCCAGAGGAAGTTACTGAGGTATAGAAAAAAACCCAAAACATTCACATTGGATTCGTTTAATCCTAATCCTTTGTTTTAGTGGCAAATCACAACCACTATTGAGGAGATTCTTCCTTTCTCCCCACTGAGAGCATGTGCGGATGCATGTGTATGGAAGGTCGGGAAGAATAGCCATCAGCCAAATGAGTCCTTGACCAACTGTTCTATAAGACACATGGCAGTATATAACATAGGGTTTCAGGAAGCAGTGTTATGACTACTAATGAACTAAAAATTGATTTAGCTAAATGTGTTCACACCAAAAGTGATACAAAAATGGGATTATTTTGCATATATGCAGATCTGTCGAGATTTCATAGACCTTTGCCTTAAAAACAAAGTGGTTGGTCTTCACCTGTAGAAATATCACACCGTGTAAATCCACATGTAACTTTTATGAGTTCTAACCTTCTTAACATTATAACACACATAAAAAACTGCTTTAAACCCAATTCTTCCTGCAATACAAACGAAAGTATGAAAACACAGCATTGTGTATTCTTATTAGCAGTCAGGGCTTTTCCGCAGACTGTGGCTTATTTTCTTTATGATGAACTTTCTGTATCACGGTAATTAGTTTATCTGAATTCTATATCAAATACCAAAAACACCAACTTATTATTTGTCTTCATTTGTCAGTATAACAACATCTATCAGCACAGAGCACAATGGGGTCTACCGCTGATGCTTGCACAGAGGACTCCCAGAGAAGCAAAGTACTTGCCAAATAAACAGCATGTAGTGATCCATTCCTGCTTTGATCTACAGGGTAAACCACACGTCTACAACGTTTCTTCTGAGAAACACCCAAAACAATGATGTGTTTTCTGTACAAATTTTTAGCCAGTGTTACGAGGTTAAGGACACGTCAGATGGTCAGTGTAGTGATCACAGAGTCCTTATTCTAAATGGGTACACACCACCACATTAGAGGCCAACCACAATTACAGATCTCTAGAGAACAGATGTGCTCTAAAATATAGACTTTACAAATTATGATGTAAGTATATGCACTCTATTCTGTACTTTTTGACCAAATGCCCTTAAAGGACATCTACCACCAGATTTACTGGTGGTAGACTGTCTCCACTTACATGCTTGTTACCTTAAAGAGGTACTGGGCATCTTTTTACTTATTCTTTGCAATGTCCAATACTACAACTTCTAGTAGATGCTTAAAGGAAACCTACCACTTGAAGTGGTAGGTGTAAGATGCATATACCGAGCACCAGCTCAGGGTGAGCTGGTGCCGGAGCTTACTTTCATTATTGTCCTAAACTGTATCACGGTTTAAACACTTTTTATTCTTTACAGCCGAAGGAGCTTTTGCACACCACACGGTCGCGCGCTTGGTGCGCTGAAGCTCCTTCGGCTGTAAAGAATAAAAAGTGTTTAAACCGCGATACAGCGGTTTAGGACAATAATGAAAGTAAGCACCGGCACCAGCTCACCTGCATCTTACACCTACCACTTAAAGTAGGTTTCCTTTAAAGCAAACAGTGAAGTGCCAGCAGAGTCAGAGGAAAAATATAAAAAAAACAAAAACAGAAAATAAAAAAAGACTCTTTTTGGACCACATTGTAAGGTCCTTACTCATACCAGCATGAGCATACCATCTTAATACGTCCATCCCTACCAAAACAAGACCATAAACAAATCATTGTTAGGATCAATGGGAATTCAGTTTCTAGACCTCCAATTAACAGTATACAAAATGTAAAAAGATAAAACGTAATAAAGAAATTTACATTTTTGGTAAAACAGGTTAATCTTCAGAGACATTATACTTTAGACATTACAAGTCTATATAAATGTATTTAAATGAAAAAAAAAATACAACAACTTTGCAAATAGTGTTCACTAAAATATATACATGGGGGGGGGGGGTTATCACAGCATGTACACACTTATTCAGGCGTACAAGCCGTGATTTAATGGCAAATTCCAGCAGCGAGCTGGGAATTGTCACTATCCCACCCGGTACACTGGTCTGAGCTACAACTGGACAATACACCTCTTTTTATAAGATGTAACACATTAAATCAACAACCGGAAAATAAGTCATGAAAGAAAAACAGTTATTGATATAATGGCTTCAGAGAACACAAATATAGTGTCTAAAAATATCAGCCAAGACCAACATATGCAGGCACTGCTTTTATAGGGCATCAAACATGCAGCAACTTTCATTAGCCATCTATACAGGGGAGTGCCAGGCAAGAGACAGGCCATCAATCTACAATAGTGTTGGCATAAGCTCCAAGTCTAGCACCTGCATAACAGCCAACCCGGTAGTTCAACAAAAGCTTGATGCTGATAAACACCAGAAAGCAGATCCTTCTAAAAACTCCATATTATAGATGCGCTGTGGGTGCTTCTTCATGGGGCTTAGACTTCATAATGTATCTTCCAGCCAGCACAAAACTATGCTAGGTCCCACCTGTCGGAAATTTGAGTAAAAAAAAAATCTACAAACGTTCATCAGTGAAGTGCATTTTACACCACCCCTTCGCCTTGCTTTTACACCAGAAAACTGGCGTAGATACACTGATATTCTCCCCCTATTTGTCAGGTGCTACCAGCAGCCGTTAGCATCCATTCATCATAGACAATTTGCATCGGTTGTGCATATACATTATAGAATTTCGTGTAGATGCACACAATAGTATAAATCAGACAGGTGACAACTGTTCTGTGATAGGTGGAGGTTCGCTAATCACCTAAATTTATCTTTCCACCTGTGAAAATAGCCAGCTGACCCAAAATGGGAAAATATTGCAGACTTGAAGTATAGCCACATGCCTTGCGCTGCTACAGGTTACTAGTGCGGCTGCGCAAGCAAGTTGTTCTGCGAAGAGCGGCCTGGAATGAGGGGTGCATAATTTAGAGAACACCGGTGCCATTAGGCGCTCAGGTGACATCAGACTCATTTACATGTTTTAATAAACAGAAAAAAACTGTTCCAGCAAGCCCTAGAGGTAATGAGCTTGCTTATGAGGACAGTCACCATCAGTAATCTAATGGCAGATGTCCTTTAATTATGTAGGTTCATTGAGAATAGACGTTCCCTGCAACTGTTCTCCCTCAGCACAATGAATCTTTATGGCAGCCCCCGGCAGGTAGGAGGTAGTCTACAGTGGACAATATTTCCATAAGTGAGAAGGGAGTACACCGTCAGTAGGAGTATCAAGGAATAACCATATGAAATTCCTAAAATTTAATTTCTAGATTTACAAAGCTTAACTAGTTAAATTCCAAACCTTATTATTTGGAATCTCTCCTCTTGCCTACCAAATAATATAGTACAAGACCGAATCGATTGAACAGTTCGGATCTCCTCTCACACACCACTGATCACCAGAAGCTTATTGTCATAACTTATAAGAGAATGCCATTATGTAAGCAGAGGTATTCAGAGCACACACCTCATCAGTAAGGCAAGTATGCAGAAAGAAGTCCTGGCCACCGATGGGTATGGCTAGTACATTATGTACTCCACATCCCCCCACTGCAGAGCAATACAGCAGTATCATTACCAAGTACTACACATCTTTGTACTGATGCACGCCATGACAGGAGCCCAGCATAAAGTCTATATTAAGGAACAGCTCAGCCATCTTCAGAAATGTGACGTCCCATGTGATTTCTAATGTGTACTCATCCATCAATAAGTCTACAGACACCAAAGGTATCCAAACACAGAACTATCTACTGCAACACCTGAAGTAAAGCCCCTCCCCAGACACCAATAGTAAAGGGTCTTTCCACATACGTACCAATAAAACTTTAAGGGCGAGTTCACACTGGGCGTTTTGGATGCATCAGAACGCATGTGTTTCAAATGTTACCTTTCATTTTGCTACTCTGCTTACACTTACAGCAATGAAGAAAAACGATCCTAGTGCAGCAAAACACATTGTAACTTTTAAAAACGCAAGTGTTTCGACACATCCAAAACCCCATGTGTGAACCCACCCTAAAGAAAATCTACTATCAAAATGATCCAGGGGCACACATGTATAGATCCAGGCACTGTGACTATGGTAATTATTATAAGTATTATTATATTATTTAATAATTATTTAATTATTATTCGGCCTACTATTCTTTACGGTGAAACTGTAAATGGGTCATTAAATCAGTTATTAAATAATAATATAACTATTATTTGTTGGCCTTCTAAAATCAACCTTTTAATTATGCTAATGAGCCTGAAGGACTCCAGGTGGTGTTACTAGAGAATATTCATTCTGCAGTTTCACAGGCTGTTACACTGTGCAGGAGCATACCACTTCCCCGGTCTTACATTACAGCAGGCAGAGAGAGGGGAACACGTGCTATCTGCACACAATTTAGGTTTACTGCACACAAAAAATCTCTAGGTAATGGCTTTGGACATCTGTACAGTGACATATTAAAGTGGATTCCATACGTGGATCTGTATCACATCCAGAAATCCAGCGCTCAGCAAGGAAAATTGTAGGTGATTTCATGCCATCTATTTTAATGCAGTTTATGCAAACTTACATATACCCTGTACCGACACATCATAGTAAACTGTCAGGACAGTAAATAAAGATCTTATGCTGTATTTAGTTTACAGAGGATTGTCTAAAATCCTCTGTGAGAATTAATGATCGACACCTTCAACCCCCAAGAGGTGAGTTGAACTCTTACTCAGGCTCCAGTGACACGTTGAACCATTACATGACCTTTAAGTGAACAGGGTTGAGCCACATTTTTCATCCAATGGCTGCCATCTTATCTGACAGAGCAGGTCTAATACTATATGGGGGCTCTTTCAGCTGCAACCATCTAAACATTATGGTAATTAGTACGGTAGATAGTTATCTATTTACAGAAGCTTCCAATAGTAATGTATAGGAATTATCAGCCAATCCCCAGATGTCATATTCCATATGTCGTTTCATACGTCAATAAAACTTTATTGATGCCCAAGAGGAAATTACGTAGTTACAATAATCCATCAACATAAACTAAACAAATATTTCACAAATTAACAAACTGAACATGAAAGATAAATACTAAACATTGAAATTAGCATTGTACAAGGGATAAGCGACCGTCTATATCTCTTCCTGTTAATTTTCAACTGCAAATAACACTAAAAAGTGTTCTTCTGATTGTATAGAAGCTCATAGAGCGGATGTTTAGGTATTTTTGAATTATAGAACTAAACTTACAGGCACAACTATATCTGGTAAATATCTGCATGTTAATTTCTTTGTAAAAACCACACTTGTCAAGATTCAGTGTCCCTTTAAGAGGTGTGCAGTTTACGTAGCAACTGTGATAGTAGTGACACTCCCTGCCAAGCGTTGACACATACCAGGACTGGATACTGTACACACTACACACTGTACTTTGCTCCGAGGGAAGATCACAGACAATATTCCTCATTTTTAATTCCATGGCTATGCTTCCCATAGTTTAAGGAGATCTCTGAGATTATTATATCTGTCTGTCCCATACCAGAGGAGAAGACCCCTCTTACTACAAACGAAGCAAATCTAATCCAAGTTCCCATCTAACTTCTCAGACTGTCCCATAATCCAAAATATTCTAAAATCTAAAGTCTATGGACCTGGTGTGGAGGCTGTGCCCATCACTTACCATTCCCAAGTATGATATACAGCAACTGTAAGGGTGCCACACTATTAAGTGGCATATGCCAGTGACCTGCCACTATGTACCTACCACAGTCGTTAAACTGCTTGTGGCATGTATTGGGCCACTCTGCCCACCTGTGATAATTACCAACCTATATACAATCTCTCACCAGGACTACAGGGCATCGCTGCCACTCCCAGGACACATAGTCACTTACCCCGACACATTGTAATGAAGGAGAAACACATCAGCAGCTGATGGGAGAAGTATATCAGAGAGCAGAATATGGTGATGATAGACGATACATTCATAGAATACATATCTGATTGGACAGAGATAGCGATTTCACCTACATGATGGATTAGATCCTCAGATGGGTGGTTAGTTCATAGATAGACATATAAGTTACATATCCATAGATCCATAGGTGGCCGCTCCATACATACAGACGGCTGGCATTGCACTCACCTGGCTGTGGCGCTGTGCTGGCGGAGCGGCGGCTCCCGGGTGCAGTGCTGCCGCTCGCTGTGCGCCTCCTGTAGTCTTCATCATTCCTGCCCGACCCCTTTTTCCCTGAGTTTCCAAGCTAAGAGCTGTCCTCCTCCTCCTGACATCACCGCCCGCCCACTCCATAGCCAAACCCTGACTCACTGCTCCCTTCTCCTGTGCAGGACAGGTGCCAGCTGCTGAATCATGCATGGCGGGCGCCCCGACCACCTGTACCCTGCGCGGTGCATGGACATGGCACATCATCCTATTCTTCTGGGTAATGTTATTACCTGTCATTAAGAATTACAGCCGCCCTCCCCCCCGAGCTGCGGTAATGATATGACAGAGTTCACACCCTGCAGACTAGAAGAGCTGAGCTCAGTAGTGTTTTAACTTTTAAATCCTCTGCAATCCGTAATGGCTGCGTCCACACTTGGATTATGTTGTGGAGCACATATGTAGAAACTGCTCCCTGAACACATAAGTGTTATGACAGAAAGTGGGCGTCTGTTTAGTAGCAACATGTGTTTTGCCTCCTAAGGGTGTGTCCACACGTTCAGTTTTTCAGATACAGTTTTTGGAGCAAAAAGCAGGTGTGAATGATTATGGGTTGAGACAAATAATTGAGAGTTGCTGCTTGTCCTCCTTCTTTTACTTCACTCTTGGTTTAGGCATCAAAAACTGCATCTGTAAAACTGAATGTGTGGATGTACCCTCAGGGCAGGGCCGGATTAAGGTTGGTGGGGGCCCCTGGGCGCAAAATCTGGTGGAGGCCCCCACTGAGTGTAGTGTACATACACGTCCCCCTGCTTCCTTTCCACAATCCCAGCAGTAACACAGCTACATACAGCCGCCTCATCCCCAGTAACACAGCTACATACAGCCGCCTCATCCCCAGTAACACAGCTACATACAGCTGCCTCCCCTCCCCCAGTAACACAGCTACATACAGCCGCCTCGCCCCCAGTAACACAGCTACATACAGCCGCCTCATCCCCAGTAACACAGCTACATACAGCCGCCTCATCCCCAGTAACACAGCTACATACAGCCGCCTCATCCCCAGTAACACAGCTACATACAGCTGCCTCCCCTCCCCCAGTAACACAGCTACATACAGCCGCCTCGCCCCCAGTAACACAACTACATACAGCCGCCTCATCCCCAGTAACACAGCTACATACAGCCGCCTCATCCCCAGTAACACAGCTACATACAGCCGCCTCTCCCCCAGTAACACAGCTACATACAGCCGCCTCGCCCCCAGTAACACAGCTACATACAGCCGCCTCATCCCCAGTAACACAGCTACATACAGCCGCCTCATCCCCAGTAACACAGCTACATACAGCTGCCTCCCCTCCCCCAGTAACACAGCTACATACAGCCGCCTCGCCCCCAGTAACACAACTACATACAGCCGCCTCATCCCCAGTAACACAGCTACATACAGCCGCCTCATCCCCAGTAACACAGCTACATACAGCCGCCTCTCCCCCAGTAACACAGCTACATACAGCCGCTTCATCCCCAGGAACACAGCTACATACAGCCGCCTCATCCCCAGTAACACTGCTACATACAGCCGCCTCATCCCCAGTAACACAGCTACATACAGCTGCCTCATCCCCAGTAACACAGCTACATACAGCCGCCTCCTCCCCAGTAACACAGCTACATACATCCGCCTCACCGCCAGTAACACTGCTACATACAGCCGCCTCATCCCCAGTAACACTGCTTCATACAGCCGCCTCATCCCCAGTAACACTGCTACATACAGCCGCCTCATCCCCAGTAACACTGCTACATACAGCCGCCTCATCCCCAGTAACACTGCTACATACAGCCGCCTCATCCCCAGTAACACAGCTACATACAGCCGCCTCGTTCCCAGTAACACAGCTACATACAGCCGCCTCGTTCCCAGTAACACAGCTACATACAGCCGCCTCGCCCCCAGTAACACAGCTACATACAGCCGCCTCGCCCCCAGTAACACAGCTACATACAGCCGCCTCGCCCCCAGTAACACAGCTACATACAGCCGCCTCGCCCCCAGTAACACAGCTACATACAGCCGCCTCGCCCCCAGTAACACAGCTACATACAGCCGCCTCGCCCCCAGTAACACAGCTACATACAGCCGTCTCGCCCCCAGTAACACAGCTACATACAGCCGCCTCGGCCCCAGTAACACAGCTACATACAGCCGCCTCGGCCCCAGTAACACAGCTACATACAGCCACCTCGCGCCCAGTAACACAGCTACATACAGCCGCCTCGCGCCCAGTAACACAGCTACATACGGCCGCCTCGCGCCCAGTAACACAGCTACTTACAGCCGCCTCACGCCCAGTAACACAGC
This sequence comes from Engystomops pustulosus, assembly GCF_040894005.1. Lineage (NCBI taxonomy): Eukaryota > Metazoa > Chordata > Amphibia > Anura > Leptodactylidae > Engystomops > Engystomops pustulosus. The sequence goes on from NC_092411.1 coordinate 213,488,212, forward strand.
TACTTACAGCCGCCTCGGCCCCAGTAACGCAGCTACATACAGCCGCCTCGGACCCAGTAACACAGCTACATACAGCCGCCCCACTTCCCAGTAACACAGCTACATACAGCCGTCTCACCCCCAGTAACACAGCTACATACAGCCGTCTCACCCCCAGTAACACAGCTACATACAGCCGTCTCACCCCCAGTAACACAGCTACATACAGCTGCCTCCCCTCCCCCAGTAACACAGCTACATACAGCCGCCTCGCCCCCAGTAACACAGCTACATACAGCCGCCTCATCCCCAGTAACACAGCTACATACAGCCGCCTCATCCCCAGTAACACAGCTACATACAGCCGCCTCATCCCCAGTAACACAGCTACATACAGCTGCCTCCCCTCCCCCAGTAACACAGCTACATACAGCCACCTCATCCCCCAGTAATACTGCTACATACAGCCGCCTCATCCCCAGTAACACAGCTACTTACAGCCGCCTCACGCCCAGTAACACAGCTACTTACAGCCACCTCATCCCCAGTAACACAGCTACATACAGCCGCCTCATCCCCAGTAACACAGCTACATACAGCCGCCTCGGCCCCAGTAACACAGCTACATACAGCCGCCTCGGCCCCAGTAACACAGCTACATACAGCCGCCTCGGCCCCAGTAACACAGCTACATACAGCCGCCTCGGCCCCAGTGACACAGCTACATACAGCCGCCTCGGCCCCAGTAACACAGCTACATACAGCCGCCTCGGCCCCAGTAACACAGCTACATACAGCCGCCTCGGCCCCAGTAACACAGCTACATACAGCCGTCTCGGCCCCAGTAACACAGCTACATACAGCCGTCTCACCCCCAGTAACACAGCTACATACAGCCGTCTCACCCCCAGTAACACAGCTACATACAGCCCCTCACCCCCAGTAACACAGCTACATACAGCCGCCTCATCCCCAGTAACACAGCTACATACAGCTGTCTCACCCCCAGTAACACAGCTACATACAGCCGCCTCGTCCCCAGTAACACAGCTACATACAGCCGACTCGCCCCCAGTAACACAGCTACATACAGCCGACTCGCCCCCAGTAACACAGCTACATGTTAATGTGTGCCCGCCAAGCTAGAGCGTGGCAAGCACATGTCTAGCGTGCTGGAGAGGAAGAGAGGTGATCGCAGCTCACCCCTCCCCTCTCCATGGAGAATAGAACCGGCTCTCTCTCTTTTGCGGCCATGGCTCGAAACAGTGAGTACTCATTGTGCTCACCGTATCAAGCCCAGGCTATAGACTCCTATGAGGGAAGTATATCCGGCAGCAAATTTGCAGCCAGATAAACGTCCCTTATACGTTCTTATGAATGTACCCTTACACAGACATGTTTATACAATTACACACATTTATACACTGATAGATACACACCTTTATATACACAGATAAAGTTCTAAACTTGTATACTTGCACCCATATATACACACACAAGTATACACTTATACACACACATTTATGCACTCATATACATTTATACACTAATACACAGAGTATATACACACATACAGCAAATACACACACACATTCAGTATATAGAGCATATACATACATACCATATACCCAGCATAATATATAAAATTTAAATGTACACGCATATATATATGCATCTATACACAGTAGATGCATATATACCCATATACACAGTATATACACATAAATAAACAGTATAATCACATATACACAGTAGATGCATATATACACAGTAGATGCACATAAATAAACAGTATATACGCATATACACAGTAGATGCATATATACACAGTATATACACAGTAGATGCATATATACACAGTATATACACAGTAGATGCACATAAATAAACAGTATATACACATATACACAGTAGATGCATTTATACGCTGTACATACATATATACACAGTATATACATGCCTATACACAGTATATGCACATAAATAAACAGTATTTACACATATACACAGTAGATACATATATATACACAGTAGATGCATTTATACGCTGTACATACATATATACACAGTATATACCCATATACACATAAAAAAACAGTATATACACATATACACAGTATATACATATAAACACATACAGATAAATACATATGTATATACTTACCTTTTAGGGTGACCGGCCGTGGCTTCAGGCAGGCGTTCGGGCGGTGGGGGGTCTTTTGGTTGTTGTTCGGTCGGGGAGGGAGTCGGTGGTGATTCTTCAAGCGGAGGGGGTGGGGGGCGCGGAGGGGAGGGGGGGGTTCCGGAGGGGGGGTCGCTTATTCGGCCGGGGAGGGGGGTGGTGGCGGGTGCTTGTTCGAGCAGGGTGCGGGGGGAGCGGCGGGTGCTTTTTTGAGCAGCGGGCGGGGGGTGGGCGGGAGTCAAGCGCGGTGGCTTGTTCGGGCGGGGGGGAGGTGGGTGGTGACGGTGTTGTTGTCTCGGCCATGCATGGCGGGGGATAGGCGGGCCAGCAGGCTGTCACCTTTGTCGGGGGGCCGGGCGGGGGCGGTGTCACCTGTGTGCCGGGGCACCCTTGTTCGGGCGGGGAGGCGAGCGGGGGCGGGAGATCGAGCAGGCTTTCTTTTTCAGGCGGGCCACCGGGGGGTTGGTTGCTCAGCCTGGGGTGCATGGCTGGGGATAGGCGGGCCGGGAGGCGGTAACCTGTTGCGGGAGGGGGGGGGGGGTGGTCCGCGAGTTAGAGGCGGTGTCACCTGTGCGAAGTGGGCAGCCTGGGAGGTGGAGGCGGTGTCATCTGTGACGGGGCGTCTCTGTCATGCGGGGAGGCGGTCACCCGTGTCTAGCGGCGGTGGGCATCTCAGGCGGGGGAACGTTGGTTGCGATCTGGTGGGGGCCCCTAGGGGGGGAAGATGGTGGGGGCCCCGGGGCTCGAGCCCCGGGAGCCCCGCCTATAATCCGGCCCTGCCTCAGGGCGTCTTCCCACATAGCGTTTTTCTTGCGTTTTTAAACACAATCAAACCCCCTCCCACTTTCGTTTTAGATGCGTTTAAAAAGGCGAGAAAAACACCACGCGCCAAGGCGCTCTCAGGACGCCAGCATATGTGGCGTTTTGAACCCGTTTTTAAACAGTTCATTAAAAAACGCATGTGTTAAAAAATGCATCCGTTTTAGACCGGGTTACCAATTATCTTAATTAAAACAGGTCAAAAACCAATACGTTTAAAAAAAAAGCATGCATTTTTCAACTGACTGCTTAAAAACGGACCAAAAATGGGTTCAAAACGCCACATGTGCCGCCAGCCTCAGGCTGATTTCCCACATGCCGTTTTCATTGCATTTTTAAACACATCCAAAATACAAGTGGGAAGGGAGTTTGCCGGAAACGCATGTATTTCAGGCAAACCCCCTTCCACTTGGGTTTTGGATGCGTTTAAAAACGTGATAAAAACTCTACGTGGTAAGGCGCCCTCAGGCAAACCCACCCCCCTCCTCTGGGAATATGAACATCTGATACAAAAACCCATGATGCTATAAATAAATGAATATATCAAAACTCTGTGTCATTAGTCACAACATGGAGCTCAAGTAGTTTGATTTTATGATTCGCAAAATTTTATGGCCTCTCTAAAGTAGGTGGAGTTATCACTAAGATGGCCGCCACTGGAAACCACAAGTCCCAAGATCCTTTAGTTCTCAGTAACTCCTCCTACCTCTTATGTGCTGCCCCCAGTGATGATCTAACAGGTTTTCTTGTTCTGTTGCCATAGTAATGATGTGTAACTGCCATCACCACAACACTGACCATACTGGATGCACTGCAACCAACCGACTACAGCCAAACGTAGTGGTGATCACATGACCTGCCCAGGCAGCTGCAGGACATGTGATGTGGACATGTGACCAGTGGCCATCTTCTGTCCTGTGTCTTCTCCGCGCGGAGGAAATTAACGGACTGATTAAAAGGCCAGAAGCATTTTATTTCTTCATCACAGTGCATGTCATCAGCATTTTCTGCTAAGGGGAGCAAAATTTTAATTAACAACTAATTACATATAAGCTTATATTTTAAAGACCAATTTTTATATGAATTATGTGAATTCCTGGAATACCCCTTTAAGCCACAAAAATTGAGCCCACCATTCTGCCTGTGTGGTGGGACAGCAAGGAGGACAAGCACTTCAGTCAGTCATTACACTGGACGATGGGATTCACCATGAAGAATGTGTAGTTTAAAAATATGTAAATAAGAAATGTATTAAACCCTTTATAACACAGTTCCTTTAACCCCTTAACGCTCTGCGCCGTAGCTCTACGGCGCAGAGGTACAGGGAATGTATGAAGAGGGCTCACGGGCTGAGTCCTCTTCATACAAGGGTGGGGGTTGTTGCGTATTGCAGCAAACCCCCACCGCTAATAACCCCGGTCGGTGCTTGCACCGATCGCGGCTATTAACCCTTTCATTGCCGCCAGCAAAGTCGCGTGGGCGCCGCCATCTTTATTATGATCGTCGCTACCCCGATCGGTTGCCATTGTAGGCTCGGGTCGTTTGACCCGAGGCTACATGGCTTCTGCAGAATCGATACAATGAGCCAGTGGCTCATTGTAATGAATGAGCTGCAAAAATGCCATATATTGCAATACAGTAGTATTGCAGTAAGACTATACAAAAAGGTTTGTTCAGCTCACCTCTTCCAAGTGATTCACTCCAGCGCACGGAGCAGCAAACAACCCCACGGACTTCGGGCAAACAACTCCAAACGAGAAAAAGGCACCAGCGCTTCAGGAGATTTGGAATATAAAATGCTTTCTTTAATTCAATCCAGATAAAAGTATACACATGGCATGGTACATAGGTGAGTGGACCAACAGGTAATAACCGACGCGTTTCGCTCTTTACGAGCTTAGTCTTGGTTTTACAAAACTCCTGTTGTAGGAGAGCTATTTAAAGATCGCGCCTCAGGTAGGCGTGTGACGTCACTGGCACGTGATATGAATCACATGACCGGACCTGAACACTTCCTGCGGCATCTTAACTATTTCTCTTAGGACGCAATAGAATTAAAACATTATTTGAAAGAGATAAGAACAATATATCACTCAGGGTAAGATAGTTACGATGGCTAATATGTGGATACATAATTTCAAATGTACTTTGCAGTCTATAACATATACACATATGGAAATAGCGATTGTTGTACAGAAAAGATTGTGTTAAATGCTAGACAAAAATGATGATGGAAATGGTAATATAATGGTACTAGGATATTGGCCCCAGGAAAAAGCTAAATTATTCGTAGCATAAAATTAAATCTTGACGCAGGTTCAAACCCATGGGTTGTGTTGTTTTAAGGATAAACATCCAATAGGTTTCCCTGCTCATAAGTTTTTTCCTGTGGTCACCTCCCCTATCTGGTCGTTTAACCTTTTCTATGCCTTGCCATACAAAAAATCTGGTGTCACCATTGTGCACATCTCGAAAATGTCTCGAGGCCGCAGACAAATTAGTTAAATTGCTATTTTTTACATCGGATATGTGTTTCCTTATGCAGACTTTAAGGGCATTGGTGGTGCATCCCACATATTGTTTGTTGCAAAAAGTGCATTTAATGCTGTATATGGCAAATGATGTATTGCAATTCAAATAAGTGGTGATTTTGTAATTATTTTCAGTGGTGCATGAGGAAAAGGAGTCAGAAACGCACGCATATCTACATGCTATACATTTTAGATGTCCACATTTGTGACTTCCCAGGTGTTGCAGCCAGGTGTATTTCTTGGGATTCGTTGTAACGCTCTTAAATAAACTGGGGGACAGCATAGACCCAAGGGTGGGGGCTTTTTTAGAGATGTACCTGATTCCTTTAGTGAGACACATTTTCACATCATCATTCTGTTCCAAGATAGGTAGATGCTTTTTAATAATTCTTTTTACATGGTGAAACTGGTTACTGTAAGTGGTGATAAATGTAATAGGTTTATCAGTTAGTGTTTGATCTTTTCTTTTAGAGGAATCAGATAAGAGTGTTCCTCTGTTGACATTTGCAATTCTTTTTTTAGCGTTAATTAAGGCATGTGGTTTGTATTTTCGATCCCTAAACCTCTTTTCCCAGTCTAGTGTTTGTTCATTGAAAGTGGAGTCTAGGGAACTGTTCCGACGAAGTCGAAGCAATTCGCCATAGGGGATATTGTCCACTACATGCCTGGGGTGACACGATGTGGACAGTAGAATTGTGTTGCCCGCGATGGATTTACGGTATGGCGATATGTGTATTTTGCCATTTTTCCCCCTCAAGGTGACATCCAAGTAATTTATTTCTGTTCCTCCAAAAAAGTGTGTGGGTCTATGCTGTCCCCCAGTTTATTTAAGAGCGTTACAACGAATCCCAAGAAATACACCTGGCTGCAACACCTGGGAAGTCACAAATGTGGACATCTAAAATGTATAGCATGTAGATATGCGTGCGTTTCTGACTCCTTTTCCTCATGCACCACTGATAAAAATTACAAAATCACCACTTATTTGAATTGCAATACATCATTTGCCATATACAGCATTAAATGCACTTTTTGCAACAAACAATATGTGGGATGCACCACCAATGCCCTTAAAGTCTGCATAAGGAAACACATATCCGATGTAAAAAATAGCAATTTAACTAATTTGTCTGCGGCCTCGAGACATTTTCGAGATGTGCACAATGGTGACACCAGATTTTTTGTATGGCAAGGCATAGAAAAGGTTAAACGACCAGATAGGGGAGGTGACCACAGGAAAAAACTTATGAGCAGGGAAACCTATTGGATGTTTATCCTTAAAACAACACAACCCATGGGTTTGAACCTGCGTCAAGATTTAATTTTATGCTACGAATAATTTAGCTTTTTCCTGGGGCCAATATCCTAGTACCATTATATTACCATTTCCATCATCATTTTTGTCTAGCATTTAACACAATCTTTTCTGTACAACAATCGCTATTTCCATATGTGTATATGTTATAGACTGCAAAGTACATTTGAAATTATGTATCCACATATTAGCCATCGTAACTATCTTACCCTGAGTGATATATTGTTCTTATCTCTTTCAAATAATGTTTTAATTCTATTGCGTCCTAAGAGAAATAGTTAAGATGCCGCAGGAAGTGTTCAGGTCCGGTCATGTGATTCATATCACGTGCCAGTGACGTCACACGCCTACCTGAGGCGCGATCTTTAAATAGCTCTCCTACAACAGGAGTTTTGTAAAACCAAGACTAAGCTCGTAAAGAGTGAAACGCGTCGGTTATTACCTGTTGGTCCACTCACCTATGTACCATGCCATGTGTATACTTTTATCTGGATTGAATTAAAGAAAGCATTTTATATTCCAAATCTCCTGAAGCGCTGGTGCCTTTTTCTCATTTGGAGTAGTATTGCAGTATATGGTAGGAGCGATCTGACCATCTGGGGTTAATGTACCCTAGATGGTCTAAGAAATAGTGAGAAAAAAAAGAAAAAAAAAGTTTAAAAAATAAAAAAAAATGAATTAAATATAAGAAATTCAAATCACCCCCCTTTCCCTAGAACTGATATAAAACATAATAAACAGTAAAAATCACAGACACATTAGGTATCGCCGCGTGCCAAAATGCCCGATCTATCAAAATATAAAAATGGTTACAGCCGGCGGTGACCTCCAAGACGGGAAATGGCGCCCAAATGTCCGAAATGCTGAGGTGTTATTTGGATCGCTCAGTCAAAGTCGTAAAAACTGAGCCCACAAGAACGTTGTTTTTATTTCCAATTTTTCCACATTTGGAATTTTTTTTCAGCTTCGCAGTACACGGCATGTTAAAATAAATAACATTTCGGGAAAGTAACATTTGTTACGCAAAAAATAAGCCCTCACACAGCTCTGTACACGTAAAAATGAAAAAGTTATGGATTTTTGAAGGTGGAGAGCGAGAAATGAATGAACAAACCCTGTGTCCTTAAGGGGTTAATGAAAATAAGGTAGCAAAAGTCTTATTATAAATTTTTGTAGAACAGTAACTATATGTGTACTGTGAAAATGTCAATAAACCTTCAACAAAATGTAATAAAATAGTAGTGCAGATGAGAAAAGTCAACTTTTTAATATACTTTATTTAAAAAGTATTCTCCAGTGATCTTCCTTGTGCCCTGCATTTCTTTGTAATTTATAGGACATCTACCTTCAGGATGAAAGACTGCATGAAAATGAGCCTTAGGGGCTGGAGGCTCCATGGGTGTTAATGGAGCCTGGAGACCCTCAGGCTCATTTGCATACAGTCCTTCATCCTTGTGGTAGATGTCCAGTTTATGTAAATCAGCTTTCTGCCCTGTCCTTTACTGAAAGCGGAAATATAAAAGAACCTGATAAAGTGTCTAATGATGTAACTCATTACAGACCCTGGAAAGTCTGATCTCCTCAAGGGAAATATTCACTAGTTATGGAAAGAGTTTATCATTAGCCTCTTTATCTGTCTGAAGTGGAAGGTGCTCAGAAGGCTTTCAGATAAAGTCACTGGAGGAGAGAAAAAGCAGACATAGGCATAGAGAAGCTGCTTCCTTAAAGGGGTTTTCCCACGAAAGAATATTCTAACATCGCAATCCCCTAGTGATGTTTACACATTAAAGATCATTTTAACCCCTTACTTTACAATTTTACTCAGTGTTTTTGCTGTTTTAGCTCATATCATTCCTTAGGCTGCTCAGTGAAAAACCCCAGGGTGTGGGTGGGGACTCTCTAAGCAGACACATTATAACCCATCTAGTTTTGTGGGGTGACAATGTGGTTAGATTATCAGGGTACAGGTGTATATGCAGGTTCATCTGGCTTCTGACATTGTACTAACACACTGACACTTAGATGAGACAGATCAGAGATGAGATTTCTATTACACAGAGGCTGATAGAGGCTGACAGACTTTTACACTGTCCCGCTTTTAGCTCTATTACATCTCACAGATATGTGCCTACCTCCCCCTTCCCCTGGATCACTTATCTCTTTATAGTTTGCAGTTACTCTCTCTGCTAACGATGTGCTGCCAGGAAGCGATCAGTGAGTGTCTCTAAGCCCTGTGCAAGCACTGCAGGTGGAGTGGCTACAAGCTCTGAGCAGAAAGGCACTGAAATCACAGCTGACCCTTAGGCTGCGGACACACGTGGCGTTTTGAAACCGTTTTTGGGCTGTTTTTAAGTAGTTCGTTAAAAAATGCATGTGTTTTTGAAAAACGCATGCATTTTTTAAAAACGCACCCATTCTTGACAGGTTTTACCAATTATCTTAATTAAAACTGGTCAAAAACTGATGCGTTTTCAAAAAATGCATGTGTTTAAAAATGGCCCCAAAAACAGGTTCAAAACGCCACGTGTGCCGCCAGCCTTAATCAGAAGTTACAGGGAAATTGTGTACACCAGGACTGATAGAGACAGGTTGGAATTATATCTGTGAAATGCTGTATTCTTGTTAATAACAATGAATTAGAGAATGTGTTTTTTTGTTATCCTGAGTACATATATGAAAGTTGCCTTCGTGGGAATACCCCTTTAATGAGGTGAAGGCAGAGAAACAGGTGAAGGCCATGAGCTAACCCACAACCCTGTCCCTGTCTACTTGCCTCTACTGCACTAACCTGCAGGGGAGAACTGGATTTACTCTAATTAAATGCTCGGAACAGAAGACAAATGAAGAGGGAGAGACAGACCGATAGATTGACACAAACGGACTCAGGATAACTAACTCAAAACCAAGATGAGAGTGAAGTACAGAATCATGAGGCAAAGAGTAGTCCAAAAATAAAGCAATGGTCGAAATACAGCAATATCAGAACAGAGAAGGTATAACCGCAAAGACTAGTAGTGGAGGAGAAGGAATATGAGGAGTTTCTGAAGCCACCCCAGTTGCCCCAAGCAGAACAGCACTGGGTATATTAATAAAGATCTTAGGAGGGGGACACCAAATACTAATTATCGATATTGGGCTCTCGTCCCATCTTTTTGCTTGTTGAGAAGGGGAGTTTTAAACAGCATTGCACTTCTACGGGAACATGGGTATCCACACGCTATGCCTTAAAATATGCCCCTGACTTTCACTGACATTACATACAGATGATTGAAAAGCAGCAAGGAGTACAGTTAACCAGGCTTGCATAAAATGTATTATGTGCTACTGTTGGAGCAGCACTTTATGAAATGTTTCTATGTCCCCTGTAATTCTGGAGGTCAGCCAGTATGCCAGTGTGCGTTATAGTGCATCCAACCAGGTGGCTGAATGTCAAATAGCTTTGTTCTTTTGATGCTTTCTTTGTCTTTACACAACCTCCTTAACTATTTATGCTTATCGTTCCTTTGATAAATTACGCATTTTACTTTGACTTCAGATCTTACATTTGTCACTGACTTCCTAATATATCAGAGTTACTATATTTTATTCATGGAAATTTTGATTAAGCTTTATGCTATTATGACCTTCTATGGCTTTTGTATATTACATAGAGGGTTGAAGTGACTGCAGTGTTTAAAGGGGTATTACCACATCATGTACAAATCCTTTACAGGGACTATTTGAACAGATCACAAAGCAATGGTTCCTCAGCTATTAATCCACAATATCTGTTATTACCACGTTACTGTAGCTCTGCTTCCTATAATTGTACCTGCAAAGTTTTGCTGTCCTAAAGGTGGACACTGGTAAATAGTAGTGGCTTGTTCGAGATTTTTTATACTGAATAACAGAGGTCACATTTACTGCTCTGAAAGACCACCCTGGTGCACAGTGACTCAAGCAGCTAGAACAGAGGACAAAATATATGAACACATAGGAGCATATTTCTTGTGCTCCAGCGTATGATTGCCCGCCACTGCATCTTCGCAGCAGGATACATCAAGAGGCTATTGCCTCTTGATGTTTTAGGGCAGGCGGCTGCACAGCGTTTATTCTGGCGTAGAAATAAACACAGCCGGCGACTTTTCACATGTGAAAAGTCGCCTGCAGCAGCGAGTGTGCCGGCATGGGGACAGTAATGCCGCGGCCCCCCTCACACCGATTCACAATGCACTGGGGTGAGGGTGGCAGAGAGGGCAAAATAATCGCAAGTGCTAGCAATAAGCTAGCATTTGCGATTATTTCAGGGTGCAGAGGCCCTGATAAGTATGCCCTATAGTAGGCATATGGTAGGCATATCTCCCTGTAGCCGCATAAGATAGCAGTATGTAGGAAAAGGTGGTAGTACTGAGAAGATGAGAGCAATAAAACAGGGGATAGTATCTAAAGTTGGCCATGTATGGCAAATACCAGAACCATCCTTCTTGTACTCAAGACATGCGTCACTTGCAATCCTATCCGAACAATCACACCTCATGAAAAGGTGTCAAGTATTCTCACAGGCACATGTGTTTTATTTTCTTTTTCTTTCCGTTTTATATCCGCGCCTGTTTTTTTCACTTCGTATGGCATTTGTTGTTCCACCTGATTCTCCAGCATCATCAGTGAAAAAAACTAAGACAGGCTCTAAAATTGTATTCATTAGACCACAGATAAGTTGAAAATAAGGAGTCAGTATGCTATCCTGAAAAAAAAACGGATGCTGGAATTAACCCTTAGGTGGACTGCACATAAACATTTTCAGCCCGTGGAAACTAACCTGTATGCTTCTCCATTCCCACAGGCTGGACACATTGCACAGGATAGGAGTCCTTGCATCAAATACAAATATGATGCACGCAAAACTAAAGCTCTAGTGCTGTAAGAACTGTTACAGTATCGGCACTGCAGTATCGGCTAGCAGACAAGTAGTCCTTGCATCATATTTCTCTATCCTGTGCAATGTGTTCTGTCTTTGGGATCAGACCAGCACATGGGTCCTTTTCCATGGGCTGAACACATTCAACAACTATCTTGGTCATACAAGGCTGTCAGTTACTGAGTACTAAGCACAGACTGGGAAAGGGGGAGCTGCCTTATAAAATATATAGCACAGGGAAGTGTCAAACATGATATAGATACATTTTTGGTCACTAGAAATTACTGTAAACACTCAGCAATACTATAAATACAGTCAATTCCATGGTTTATAATTGAAGTGAATACAGCGATTGAGGAGAGAGAATCTTCTGGTAGAAATGAGCTACTTCAGACATGAATAGCAATAACAAATATTTTCAGTGAAAGGGTGTGTAAAATAGTCCAAATATGTAACATACTCATGACAGATATTTCATTGCTATTTGTGAAACTGATGCAGAAGAAACATTGGGAAAGGTCTTCCAGACGCACTGCTAGAGAATTGCCTGAACGTGTGAAGTAAACAAAATAGTTTTTATGCCTAAATTCTTACACTGCTCAATCGTGTAACCCCTTTCTGACCAGGCCTTAAAGGCTTTAATGACCAGGGCATTTTTACAGAATATTCATACTTATTGGCCCACATTTACTAAAAGCAGTGCAAACTGTACTATCTGCAGTTTTCTGTGTAGTGTGCTGGGGGCATCCGATTCATGAACTGTGGCGCCCGTTCTGCATGAATCTGGCGCCCTCTGCACTGCTCAGAAAGAGTGCAACACTTTTTTTTGGCGAACCTTTAACATGGGTCGTGCGACACATTTCTGTCGGACTTTGCATGTTAAATGTGTTGCACGGTCCGACTGTGCACTGGAACACCCCCTTTAGTGCAGAGATTTGTGTCGTGCCATGGGGTTCAGACACTTCTTAATTACTTGTGCACGCACATTTTGATGTCTGTGCGACCTTTTGATCACTTTTTATTCAATTTTTTTATGTTATGCGGTTCACCCCCGGCATTAACCATTTTTATATTTTGATAGATTGGGCATTTTGATAAATAACATGTTTGTGATTTTTACTGCTTATTCTTTTTTACATAGCATTCATTACAATGCGGCACTGGAATACTGTAACGAATCTCCAAAAACCATACAAACTCGGTTCTGACGAAGACCCGAGGCTGTCATGGCAACCGATGACGTCACAGGGAGCGGCAATCTTAACCAAGATGGCGGCACCCTTGCGTCTTATAAATGTTAAATGTTTTAAATGACGCCGGCATCTTAGTCAATGGCAGTGAAGGGGTCATAACCCGCGATCGGTGCTAGCATTGATTGCGGTTGTTAGTGATGGGTGTTTGCTACAATATGCAGAAAACTCCATGTCTGTATGAAGAGGACTCACCAGCTTGCTGACGGATATATCTGTTAGTGAGTGTTAAGGAGTTAATAAAGGTTTAAAGAATTATAACATGCCTTATATACTCACGTATAAGACAAGTTTTTCAGCACAATTCAACACCCTTGGCTTTTTTCCCAGCTTTTTTCTGTTGCTCCTGCGATCCCTCTCTCAGTTCGCTGGCGCACCCGTGTCTCTTCTTGTGCCCCCAGAGCCCCTACACAGCTGAATTCACCTAGCGGCGATTATCCTGCGTTCCTGTGTCTCCTGCGTTCCTGTGTGTTCCTGTGTATCCTGCGCTTTTGCTCCCGTGTGTTCCTGCTCCTGAGTTCCCGTGTCCTGTGTCCCGTGTGCCTGTGTTCCCGTTCCCATCTGCCTGAACCTCCCGTTGCTGACCCCGAATTGGGCTTGACCTTGCATCTCTGCCGCCTGCCCTGACCTTGTGCCTGGACCTGACCACGAGACTGTCTCCTGCTAATGTACCTCGACCTCGGCTGCCACCGCGGGCTAGTCGCACCTGTGGAACGACCTGATAGTACCCTGCCGCAGCAAGTCCAACCTACTTAGACTCCGGTCCCGGGTGTCGGCTAGTACCACCTCCGGTGGTGGTCCAGTGGATTCACGCATCCCGAATCCTGACATTAGGGTCAACTTATGGGGTTATTTATGAACCACAGTTTTCAGGCACCAAGGAATGATGTCTGTAATATATGACTAGGTACACGTTTCATCATAAATAAGACGATTGCTCCTATATTTTATGCATTAATGATAAATCTGCCAACACCATGCCCTTGCTAGTGATATCAATTGTGTGCAAATTTTGTTTTAAAAGTTTGCAACTTTTTTATGCCAGAAAACTTTGGTAATGTAATGATTAATATCCCCTTGTGCATTGTTTTTGTTCTCCCATTGACAACATGGGAAAAATGCTCTGTTGAAAATTAATTGGTTACAATTTTCATAGAAACAGTTTTAGAAACTAGAGGAATTGTATCAGCCTAGCCCTAACACGGTTAAACTTAAAGCCTCCCTTGCCAACTTTATCATTGTCTTTAAAATGCATTTAAATAATATATTTGTTCACGGGAGAATTTATCATGTGCCTTTTTACTTTTGAAGTCAGTTTAGCCTTAGGCAGTGTTGCTATTGTTTGTGACTTATGATGTTGTTGCACAACTTCATTCAAGTTCGTACATCTTTGATTATGTTGTGTGATATTTTAAAAAGTTGCAATTTAATGCGTCTAAATATAAACCAAGCAGCAAGTCATGCTCACTGTCCACTCCATCTTTGCAAAGGACCATGCATGGTACAAGGACCTCAAAATGGTTGCTAATGATTTATAGTTATTTTTGGCTGTGTGTAGGACATAAAATCAGAGGGCCTTATAGAAAAAGCCAGCTTTGGGCCTGCTGCCCTCCTACAAAAACATATTCAATGCACACTTTGTTGAATATTTTATTTCCAGCTTCAATTAATTTATATTAAAATTTATACCATGCCCCAATCACCCAAAATGACCTTATATACAGCAACCTTATTTCCCCTCCACATCACCTCCACAGTAAGTGGCAATGGAAGGGTATGAAGGGGGACATGGCCAGCGGTGGAGTGGACTGGCGTGGAGAGTATATGTCTGGCGCTTGCACATAGGCTGTAGCCTGCACCCCTTCAGTGCAATTCTATGTCAGGATATATTGTATTCTTTTCTATACAATCTAATTTGTTTTTGGAGGAATTTAACAGATAAAATCTGATGATTAAAGGGCATATATCATTAGATTTACTGATGGTTAACTGTCCAAACTTACTTACTTCTTTGTTTTCAAAGTATAGATATGTGACACATTTTTCTCATGTAATTGACCAGCCTACGTCACTCTTGGCTCCGACATCAGATTTTATATGCATGCCCCTTCTCTTCGTATTTTATCCTGGTCTCTGCAGATCATGATGTCAACAGCTGGCTGCAGATCACTGGGACCAGGCTAAATTACAAAGAATGGGGCGTGCATATATATTCTGATAGCAGAGTCAAGAGGAGCTCCAGTGATGTAGGCCGGTCAATTATATAATTTGAAAGCGAAGGAGCATGTAATTTTGGACAGTCTGCCATCTCTTCTCCAGGCTCTTCTGCTAGCTCGCGTCTGTGTACAAGGATAGGGGCGGCATGATGACGTCTTCAAACGCCGTCTGGGTCCTCCAGGTTGTACAGTGCGGCACAGGGTCTGTTCTGTGCCGCTCTGCGCATCACTGGCATCTGTGAGACACAGATGCCATTGATACTTCTTACACAGTTCGGACTTGCCACCGGCCGTAGGTCCGTACTTGTGGTGGGTGATTTGGGCAGCTGTCTGAATCACCCACATTACAAGGGGTGATTCTGCCGCCTCCATCAGGGCTTGTTCATCTGCCGCCTGAGGCGGGATCTTTATCCCACCTACTGGCAGATGTAGCCCTGCATATACTTTAAATGCGAAGGAGCATGTAAGATTGGGAAGTCTACAATCAGTAAATCTGATGATAGATGTACTTTAAAGGAGTTTTCCGGGAACTCCAGAGAATCCTATAGTGGCTCAATCAGGTGTAAGGAAGAAAAAAAAAAGTTTACTTAATCTGTTTCAACTGCTGGTCCCAGCCTTGTAGCTGACATTTGTTAACCAACACTTCCAAGACGTAAAATAAGTGATGTCCAGGGGCTCTGCTGAGGGTACAGATTGGTAGCAGTGGATCCTGTGACCGCAGGCATATCTGGCCTCACCATGTGCTTGAGGAGTAGTCTAATTTATTAAAAGTAACCTGTAAATGGCTTGGTATACCAGATAGCTTATCTCATCTCACTCATCTCTAGTTCTCTAGATGCCTGTGCTGCGGTTCACTGAAATACCCTGGTTTTACTGTGCATGCGCCTGAAGTCCAGTGTTTGCCCACTGAAACAGAGGTGTACTAGGAGTTAGTATAGGGCTATCTGTAACGCTATACTCCACATCCTGAGGGACCTGTGGGTGTTTTTGATGTCCCAAATAGCCTTGATAGGTTTCCTCTTAGCAAGAAGAATTTACAGGAAGTCCCCGGGTTACGTACAAGATAGGGTCCGGAGGTTTGTTCTTAAGTTGAATTTATATGTAAGTCGAAACTGTTTATTTTATAATTGTAGATCCAGGCAACAAAATTTTGGCCCAGCGACAATTGGAGTTTAAACATTTTTTGCTGTAATGAGACCAGGGACTATCAATAAAGCTTCATTACAGACTCCTTACAGCTGATTAAGGAATATGGGACTATAGTAAAGCATTCAGAAAGCTTCACCAGAGGTCAGATGGGTCTGTCTGTAACTATGGGTTGTCTGTCGGATGTCCTTAAGTAGGGGACCACCTGTATCTGAAAATGGAACAAGCAACCATACTCCCAATATGACATTGTAAATACTTCAATGCTGAACAGCAAAAAAATGGTTAAGTTAGAGAAGGACCAAAATAGCTTGCTGATAAAGCGTTTTGTTTTAAGCTTTTAACATGAAAGGCTATTTTTAGCGGCCTCTGGAAATCTCTAATGGTGACAAATAATATCTCCGCTAAGAGATCTGGTTCCCATGAAACTAATGCTAGAAATATGGCATCAGCAAATCAGTAACTAAATCTTGCTGGTGTAATGTCCTTCTACATGGGCTCTGCTCTGCCATGCTAGAAATAGCACATGGTCACATCATGACATTATTCCTCATACTAGGTGAATCTCACACATATCACAAGTGAACATATTCATCATTACTCACTGAGAAGGAGCAGACCGTCATCTATTGAGACCAGTATGGTCTTAACCATGATGGTTAAAAAATTGTAGAAATATAACATTGTAGTGAGACAATTATATTATGCCCGCTACAATGAATAACCGGCACACCTGTATTATAATTGATGAATAAATAAAAAACTAAGACAAGAAAATAGTAGCAATAAAAACCACTATGCCATAAAATTACAAACTTAACCTTCTAACACCATATGGAAGAGGCCTATTTTGGCCTTCAGGACAGAGTACTTTTTTTCTTCATTTTCCTATGCTTGAATTTGGGCAGACACAACTTTTTCATTTTTAAAAGAGAGTTGTATTTTCCAAAAGCTTAATTTTTAGGGTAAAACATCATAATGCGTAAAATGTATTAACCGTTTTCTGTAGGGGAACATAATAAAGCAGCTATTCCACTACTTGTTTTTTATTAAAACATTTACGTGATTGACCTTACAGTAAAAAAAAAAAATTGTCAGCAAACATGTACAAGTTTTACCATGTTTGACTACTTTAGCAAAGAAATATATCTTTTGAGGAAAACTTTTGTTTATTTGCCGCTATAATTTTTTAATCAAAAGTGAATTATTAGGGCTTGTTTATTGTGGGATAGGATAATGCTTTCATTGGTACTATTTTGGGGTACATCCGTCTTTTTATTACAATTTTTTGGGAGGTAAGAGGCACTTAATTGATAATTTTGCAATATTTATGCTTATGCCCTTCAAAGTACAGGTATAATAATATAGGCCCAGATTTATTAAACTGGCTGCACCAGTTTTCTGGGGAACTTTGCACATGTATTTATGGAGTGTTGGCGCCAGTTTTGTGTCCACCACAACACAAAAAAGTGCACTTAAAGGGGTGTTGCAGTGGGAATTTGCATCGGCCGATACATTTATTTCAGAAGTCCTTACATAATTGTGACTCATGTCCACTAATCTGAGTGC
The DNA here is from genome assembly GCF_040894005.1 of Engystomops pustulosus. Taxonomy (NCBI): domain Eukaryota; kingdom Metazoa; phylum Chordata; class Amphibia; order Anura; family Leptodactylidae; genus Engystomops; species Engystomops pustulosus. The sequence goes on from NC_092411.1 coordinate 213,506,116, forward strand.
ACCAGAAAAAAAACTGGTGGACACAGTTTAAGCACTATCAGTGCATGCAGGGTGCCCCAGATTATTGAAGACCATGTTCCGGGTTTCAATAATCTGGCGCGCTCTGCACAATCTGGACCATTATATTCTCTGTTATGGGGATGGCAATACCCATATTTGTATTTTTTTTTTGTCCAACTAAAGCACCAAACCATGCGTGAAACCATGATCACTGGTACAATAGGCTGCTTGTATGGCAGTGTGTTATAGCTGTCAGTTTGCTGCATAGGTGTGGGCCTAATAGGTTTCCATGTGTGGCAGACACACTGGGGGTCATTTACTAAGGGCCCGATTCGCGGTTTCCCGACATGTTATCCGAATATTTCCGATTTGCGCCGATTTTCCCTGAATTGCCCCGGGTTTTTGGGGCACGTGATTGGTTTGTGGCGCATCGCCGCTGGCGTGCACGTGGTGGAAATGGGGGGTGTGGCCGAACAAAAACCCGACAGATTCGGAGAAACCGCTGCATTTTTTAAAAAAAGTGTCGCTGGACACACGCTCACCTTCACCAGGAATAGGATCGTGAACTCCGGCGGACCTCGGCGGACTTCAGCGCAGCAGTGACACCTGGTGGACGTCGTAGGTACTGCCTTAGTGAATCGCCGGAAGACCCGAATCCACCGCAGAGAACGCGCTGCTGGATCGCGAATGGACCGGGTAAGTAAATCTGCCACATAGACCGATCAGGCTGTTAATGCTGCTCTCTATATATATATATACAGAGACGCAGTGATGATGTCATGACCATAGTTAACACTGGCTCCAGGTCCTGGCTGTGTCTTGAATTCAGCTGCCCAACTCCTTTGTCTAAGGATATGAGACTCTGCCTTAGCCATCTTGAAATCCATGCTTATTGTTTAATCCTTCTTTTTCCTGACAACTGTAAGGCACCTCCAGTTACTCATACTCAGGGTTCCAGCCAGCACACGCTGTGACAGTGATGCGAGTTGGACGGAAGGTGCCTAAGACTCCATTGTCATACTCCATGCAAAATTGGGATATTTACCAAATTTATAACACTGACACACACCTAATAGAGCCCCACATTTTAGATGCTTACCAGAATTATCTAGTGAAGTGGAAAACGTGCACACAACATATTGTAAATTTGGTGCATAGAAGTTTTGCCACTTTTGAGGCTTAAAGGGAACCTGTCACCAGGAGACCCATTTTCAGCACTCCCCCAGTCCCCACAGAGCATAGTACATACACTGCCAAAGTGTTTTTGTATAAAAAATAGGTTTTACAGAAAAAAAGATATGTTATATTGTACCTTTCATTAGCATCTGCTGTGTGACTAGGCAGTTGCCTATTGGGAGGAGCTGGAAAGGAGCAGTTCCCCCCCACCCTTGTGGAACAGCTTCTCCATGTGACCTTTTCAAATATATGAAAACACCCATCACTGGGCTTAGCGACGCCCCCTGCTCCTCTACAGCCAATCCTGAGTGTGGGGAGTTATTCATATATTTGAAAAGGTCACATGTTTCCCAAGGGTGGGGGGGGACTGCTCCTTTCCAGCCACTCCCAATTGGCAACTGCCTAATCACACAGCAGATGCTAATGAAAGGTACAATATAACATATCTTTTTTTCTGTAAAACCAATTTTTTATACAAAAACACTTTGGCAGTGTATGTACTATGCTCTGTGGGGACTGGGGGAGTGCTAAAAATGGGTCTCCTGTTGACAGCTTCCCTTTAATGTTGACTAGAATTCTGGTACATTACACAACTGTAACCAACATTTTAATATCACTAGAAAGATATGTATCATTTTTCTTTACAGGGGGAAGCTATTCATTTTCTGGTTTGATTCCACACATTGGCCCCATGGCTATGCTGCACCTGTCAGGAATCAGAAGGGGTTTTTGACATTATAATGCCTCAGTTGTGGATACTTAACTTGACCTCACATGTCCTCTTAAAATTCCCACAGTAAATATAATTTTATTCTCATTTGTCACAAACTAAAACACTCAAGTTGCCTTTCTTGCTTTTCCTGCAAATGAAAAGTGGATAAACAAGTTATCTTCTACATGTTAGTACTAGTCACAAAATGGCTAATCAGACTTGTGAATAACAATAGAAGATTGAGAGTACCGCTCCTGCAATCCTCCTGGAAAGTAAGAATAGATAAAGTTGTAGAAGAGCTGCCACTCAATGATCCGACATCACTCGGTTTTACTACAAGAACACGTGCCAGCACTAATTAGAACACATTTTAAACTGAAATAGTGCCCGAATATTATTTTAGAAGGATTGCATGGGTGGTGAACAGTGTTCCTCACACAAATGTAACAGCACACTTAGTAACAGCAATTTATTATTGTGCAAATAATCTGCATTTCATCGTCATACAAATATAGATTCAGATGCTTAGTGAAAATTTAGAATGACCCTTTTTGTAGTCGGCTACAAATTGGCTTTCAGAGTTACCACAAGTGGGGACAATTAAACCAAGATATTTGAAAATTACTGATGATTTTATGTATAGTTTGATTGTCCATAAGGTTAGATCCAACCAATAATTCTACAGTGTTGATCCAGAACAAGACAAAAATACACTACTAGGCTGATGTCAATTGGCCTATAGTGTTGAAAAATTGCTTCCCAGCTCGAAAAATTACTCCAACTCCAGAATAACTTAAAAAATTGAACAAAATAAATACAGGCGGTCCCCTACTTAAGAACACCCGACTTACATACGACCCCTAGTTACAAACGGACCTCTGGATATTGGTAATTTATTGTGCTTTAGTCCTAGACTACAATGATGAGCTATAACAGTTATCACAGGTGTCTGTAATGAAGCTTTAGTGTTAATCCTGATTCTTATGACAACCCAACATTTATAAAATCTAATTGTAACAGTCAGCAAAAAACTTCTGGCTGGGATTACAATGATAAAATATACAGTTCCGACTTACATACAAATTCAACTTAAAAACAAACCTACAAACCTATCTTGTATGTAACCCGGGGACTGCCTGTATACATATTATGATATTTATGTTTAATTTGATGTTTATTAAGAGAGTAAGAAGCAAAGCATTCAAATGGAATAGCAACAAGGATTCGGTTGAGCAGGATATGCTATGCTTCATGTTACAATATGCAATGTTACAAGGTACAATGAAACAGCAATTTATAATGGACTATACATGGGCAGAAGGAACCACCAATAATTGTCGAACATGAATATTTATGAATCACCATCATAGGGTGAGAAAAGTAAAAAGCATGAATGAACACATAAAGCAGAAAGTAAAGTAGATTCCCCCAGGACCCCTCTACTCCTCGGGGCCCCTGACTGGAGTCCCACTTAACCCCTCCAATGTTGGCCCTAATTGCGATACAATTGATGACAACCCTCTGTTAACCAACGTCCAGATGTTTTCTTAGCAGTCTCATTATGTACCAACCTTTATGTGGTAGTGCATTAAATTCCTGTGAAAAAGCTAAATACACAACATCCACAGCTTACCCCATGTCCAATCTAGAACTTACCTCTGACCACTCATAAACGCATGCTAATTTGTCTTCTAAGGTTATCATTAAGAAACTCCCTAGGGGACCCCTAAGATTTTTCCCCTACAACAGAAGTTAAGTTGTAGGCGGCAGATATTGTAAACAAGTAGAAGAATAAGAAATGATAATCATGATGTTGGGTTGTGATGTGATAAAATTGTGTGCAGGACCCCAGTGCTGCTACTTGCCAGTGTCTTCTTTTATTTTGGACTCCTGGACAGTGCTCTGGACAGCAGAGGTAGAAAACCATCACCATCGTCTTACTAAATACCCCACTGGTCCATAATATGACTGGCCAACTTACATTTCTTCCCAAAGGGTAAGTGTACACATGCATAGAATGAAAAGATTAAAGAGTAAAAAGAGTAAAATTAGAGTAAAAATTTCAAAAATAAGAGCCCAATGAAAGAGCCTAATGAAAATAGGCAAAAATCCATGTACATACCCAACCTTGCAGAAATCTAACCTTTAGTTATAACAGCTATGGGCATTGAAAACAGAAACAATAATGTCTGTGGGGTTCTGTGGATCATTCAATGTAGTTATTGTAAGGATAGGCGTATCTGACCATGGGCTATAACTATACATCATACAAACAGCAGTCTAAGGATCCTCTATAACAGTGATGGCGAACCTTTTAGAGCCTCAGTGCCCAAACTTCAACCTAAAGCCACTTATTTATTGCAAAGTGCCAGCGCAGCAATTTAAGCAGCAATGTATCTCTCCTTGTACATTGACAACTTTCAATTCTTCAGCCTGCCAAGGACACCAACGCAGTTGAAAGGAGGAGGGCAAATTCATGTATCATTGTAGGAAGATTCTGCAGGCAGATTCTTTGAGTCCGGTCTGGTGAACTTCATTCTGGGGTGATGGCCTGGGTGCCCACAGAAAGGGCTCAGAGTGCCGCCTCTGGCACCCGTGCCATAGGTTCATCACCACTGCTCTATAAGAACCTCAGGAGCTAAGGACGTCAGGAGGTGCAGAGTGCAGAGCTCCTTTAAAAAGACAGCAGAATCCTATATTTGTATAGCAGGAGCTTAGTGCAGGGTTCTTTTATGTGGCTCTCTAATATGGGTTCACATCACGTTTTATATATACGCTGTCAGGGCGAGGACGCCGCTGCCTCATCACCTGACTTGGGGTGCGATTGTACGGGTTAATTTAGCCTACTCAAACTTGCGCTCACCTTTCACTCAGGACACAAATGGAGCATAAATCACAACTCATACAGATTCACACTCCAATTAATCCGCTGCCACCACTTATTGCATTTACACTGGGACTAATAAGTATCCCATTCTACATACACTCTTGCTTCTCAAGCAGTCACCTTGTTACACCACTAGACATGCCCACTCAGCTCTCTTGCAGTCACCCAGCTAATCACACTTTACAAGGCTATTGGCAGAGCATACAGGGACCAACATTAAAGTAAAGGTTTTAATTACAAAAGGTGATCAGTGCGTCAAAAAAAGAAGTTAAAAACAAAAAAATTACAAAATAAAATGACACACAACACGGCAAAACAGTTATAAAATAAAAAAGGAGAAAAATAACAGAAACTTACAAAGTAAATAAATTCCTGATTCCCTGGATGTTGGTGAAATTGGAACACACCAGCTTGTCCAAAGCAACCCCCAAAGAGTGAACTCTGTGTTCCTGAATATCACAATGTTTCTATTCGGTCCAGGTTTTAGAACCTCCCATTGATGAATTAATCCAAAGGGTCATCCAGGATTGGACAAAGTGTTAATGAGGGGGAGAGTCCAGGAATATTTAAAAAATTCTTTGTTTCCAAGTTCTGATGCAGGTATGGGGCTAGGTATAGAGAAAAGATGACCAAATGTCTTTTGAAGTCATCACAGAACATTATTCAGGTCAGAGTATATTAAGCTGTAAAGACCTCCAGGATGTTGTAAAAGCTGCCTGGACGCTTCAAGAGATACGAATTGTCATATAGTTCAACAATTCTACACCCTGAATATAAATCCTTCCCTCCCAAATGCTAAGCTTATACATCGAGAAAGCACCTGACATATACACTTAGCATATACATTGACAAATAGAGGCGGGATAGTTGTATGCGCTCAGCGAAGGCAATGGACGGCTATGGGGAGCGGATGTAGCATATTGCATCTCTCCCCACAGCCCCACCCAGTACATATTAGGACAGTGACATCACTGGGGGAACGCCCCGTTCATTGGCAGCAGCCAATCGCCAGCTGCTGCCGATTCGCTTTCCTCCCCCTCCCCCTGCATTCATTCATTTTGTAGAGGTATCAATTGTTTGTTTTCCTTTGCTGTATATGCTATAAATGCAAAAAGATTAACCAAATTCATAAAAGATGAGATGACCTTGTAGCAACCCCACTGATGTAGTGTAAGACATAGTGTAATACTACAAATGCATATGGACTTTATCGCTGAAAACACAATTAGCAGTTTCTAAGTGCTGATTTTAAGTGTCACACCTTTAACCAGCAATTAACAGGATCAAAGGGATATCGCTATCATAAAAATTTAAGAGCTTCCTTACTTAACAAGAAAGCCTTAGTCATTGCTGCTTCACTCAACCCTTTAGCATTCACATGAGAAAACGTGGGCATTGCAGCTATGTAGGATTTCTGCATATAACCTGAAAAATCATTACAGAGAGTTGTTTAGATAGTGCCTGGAAGGTCTTGCATCTATTTTAAGCATATTTATTTGAAGCATTTTTTTAAAAAATTTCAGATGAAAATAGTGCAAGGTGGTTTTAATAATTTAGCTATATACTTTAAGAAATAATGTTCTGTATCCAAAGTTTTGCTCCTTTCTTCTCCTCCAGTGAGTAGTGTTAATGAAAGCAGCTAGATAAAGAAAGAAGACTAATTATTATTTTTTTACATACCTAGAGAATATTTCACTTGATACTTTTTATCTAGCAGCATTCAATACAGGAATGAAAACAGGTTTATACAAACCGCTAAAGCAAACTGTAAAGTGGAAAAATGAAGGAGAAAGAAACATATCTTTAACAAAGTATATTTGCAACATCTGTATCTGTTCGGGCTTTAGCACCATCCTCTGTCTGTGGAATGCTGCTGAGGATCCGCCGATAAGTGGGAGTTTGTATCATTCTGTCCTTACTAGTCTAAAAGGTTTATTCATTTCCTAGCTCTTTCCTGAGAACTTTTCAGTGAACTGGTTCAATCAACTTCTGGACCAGGTCTCTTACATGTTATTAAATGTTTTCTTGGTCCTTTCTCGCTATAGGTCTTATTTTCAGCTAGTTGGCATTTATTTTGACTTTTATATTTGTAGATCATTCGCCTGTTTTCTGACTATCAGTTTGCCTATTGATTCTGCACTGCATTTGACCTCTTGGTTCTGACCCATATTTTGGTGAATACTCTTCACAAATGTATTGTCTTTGTCTCTGTGTCTTTGCATTTTGGTGCAGGAAAGGAATGTTACAGTTATTACCTACCACATAGGATAGACTGGGCACTTAGGCAGGGACAGCTGTAAATGAGTTTTTTTTAGCCTTGTGGCTCATTGCCCCTGTCTATCCTTCCAGTCCATCCTTATAGTCTATCTAGGCTGTTCCATTACACTGCATAAGAATATTACAATGTTTACTATTATCATCTGTTCTTTTCACTTATGCAATTAGGCTTTAAAATGTATTTACACATTAAACCCTTAGTCTACTAGAAGTTACCAGTACGTCCTGGTGTCCTTGTAGTTAGAGCACTAGGGCATACCGATACGTCCTGATGATTGCACAGGCTCAATCATCAGTCCGTGTCATCCATGTATGTGACAGCCGCCCGCTGTCAGCTAACAGCTGTTTAACCATATAGACCACAGCATCTATAAGGCTCTGCCACCTCTGCCCCCCATGATCAGCACCCCCATGGCTGTGGGCAGGACAAGTGTCAGCCGACATAATTTTGGAGGTTTCCCTTGTCTTCATATCTTTTAGATTAGATAAAATAGATTTTTATTTTAAATATCACTGCATTCTAGAGAAATTGAAATATCGTGCTGTGTCCTGAAGGTAAAAAATCGCTGTGTCCTTTTTCCTTAAGGGGTGAACATTTAAATATACCTAAAATTTTATGTTCCATGATTTACTTTGTAGTTTCATAAGGTTGGAATTCAAATCTATTATATCCCTCTTTTACCTCCCTGTTCTTGTATTTTGAGTGCCATTTTCGACAACTTACACAGGTTTAATGGTCAAATGGCCATATACACTCACCGGCCAATCAGACCAGCCCTTCTGGCACCAACAACCATGCCACATTCAAAGGCACTCAAATCACCTTTCTTCCCCATACTGATGCTCGGTTTGAACTGTAGGAGATTGTCTTGACCATGTCTACGTGCCTAAGTGCACTGAGTTGCCGCCATGTGATTGGCTGATTAGAAATTAAGTGTTAACGAGCAGTTGGACAGGTGTACCTAATAACACTTTATTAGGTACACCTGTCGGTGAGTGTACTGTTGCCATATATCATACCTTACTAGCTACACTGGCCATGTTTCAAGAGAATAGTGGATGTGTGCAAGGGAAGTTCAAAATTAGTCATGTTTCTTTCAATGTGTAGTATATAAGAGGTTTATTTATGTGTATGAATAGGAATACACATCATAATTGACAATGTACTAGGAAGAAGAAGCACCTGCGAATTTGTAATAGAGGCAAAACTTCTTGTGATCATTTTATAAGCAATACAACAGTTAATATTACGGCCATTTATTTTGTGTTCATTTTCATCATTGTTTTCAGATATCAAATGTTCCTATTATGCTTTGTAGAGCCACATCCTAATTATATTAGAGTGTTATTCTATTAGACAGCATGCCTGGTAAATCATACAAGATGTTCTAGCTCTGTACCTAACTGTTTTGGTCATTGTAGAGCAGAACATCCTTAATCAGCCCCGTGTCTTCCTGTATAAAATAGAGAGAGGGAGAGAGAAGTAGTAAACAGTTTTGCCTGTTAGGACTAGTAGGGGCAGGAATCTAGTTGTCCTGTCATGCAACCCTGGTATTCTGGGTTTGGATCTTGTAAAAGATTAGTTTAAGTGAACCTGTCTACAGGAATGCCATTTTTAGTTTAACAATGCCTTTGTCAGCATTCTGAACCATTTCATTGGTTTCAAATACTTTATTTTACATTACCTGGCTCCAAGCCAGCAGCCTGTGGTGAGCTCTGGAGAGGTGGAAGCTGCAGCCTACGTGTGCCAGTGTCTCCTCAGACATTCTTCCTCTCCTTCACATCATCCCCCTCCTCTGCCTGCTCAATGCACATGACAGGGAGTGGGCAGGGAGTTGGATGAGTGTGGAGGAGAGGAGACTGATACAGGCACAAACAGGCTGCAGCTTCCCATTTTAAATGCAACAATCAGTTGCAACACCAGTGGTGGTGCCAATGGGTCATGGTAGCTAGAAATAAAAAAAGTGTTAGAAAAAAGTTATAAGAACAGCAATGTCATATTCCATAGTAAGATTAAATGATACAATAATATTTGACTTACAAAAGCCAAGTTTTGTACACATTTACAGGCCACAAACAATGAGCTTAAAAATGAATCTGATTTAGGCCCAAACTGTCACTAACCTGTTAACCAGGACAGTGATGGGATCACACACATGTCTCTCCATATTCTGGAAGATTTAGCTTCTTGCTGCTCTACTCAAATGAGATTGGTGTCAGTTTTTGGATCTAAATCCTCATGTCAAGTTCAAGATTTACACGTTTTATCTCTGATGGCATAGAGTGACTTTTTCTCACCAATACAAGGCAAAAATATGTCTAAAACAGATGATTAATTATGTGTTTAGGACACTTGTCAGTGCTTGCAACATCCCCCACCGTGGCCTAGCCTTTTCTTGGGGCCTGGAGGCAGCCTGGCTGGCGATTGCGGCCTAGGGCACGCTGATGTCACAGTCCTTGGTATGGGGACCTGAGGGCTGTGCTACAGCCTGGCAGGTCTCCAGCAGGTGGTGTGTGCAAGAAATATGGAGGGAGTGTCTGATGTACTGGTTCTCCCTGGGGCAACCCCTAAGGGTATGTAAGATAAGTCCCTGGGTAATGAATGGGGAGCCCGTGGTGGAAGACAGCCGGATCCAGGGATCAGACGGAAGCAACGTTGTGCAAATTAACTCATGGTTCTTCATTGAATAGGTACCAGGCAACAGGTCTAAATGGTTCAGCGCAGATCTGGCACTGGAGAGGGGTACTGAACACTGTCTCTCTCTGTTCACTCTGTCTTTGTAGACAGACCATGCAGTCTAGAGCATGTGCAGGCTCCTGAGAAAGACCATAAGGTCCAAGAGGCCTCTGTTCCCACTGCACAGGGGTTTTTTTTACTCTGCCTGGTCAGGTGGTAGCACCTCTCCAATCACACTCCAGTTTACAATCCAGCCAACTAATTGGTCAATAACTTACACCCATTTAACCATTGCCTATTCAGGCAGGATCTACAGCTACTATTACATAATGACCAGGTTCCAGAACCTTTCATAGAGGGTTTGCGATTCCCTCCGTCAGCTCCTAACTTGGAGAGGGCGTTCTTCGCAACTACCAGCCTGCCTATGTATTGACAGGGGTGTTGCACATTACTTCCCATAAATTAAGCCAGAATGCTGGTCCACATCATAGTATCATCTAATACATAAAGCTGAGTGTGTGTATGTATGTATTTATGTATGTATGTCTGCCAAAGGAATCTGTACCGCCACATTTACAATTACCAAATTTTGCACAGTTGTTGCCTGTTACTCAGGGAATGCCATAGACTAGGTTTTGAGCCAAAATTTTCACCCTGCGCTTTCCAAAATCCATTGGTTACCTAGCATCTACAGGAGTCATTCTTTGCTGCTGCTGCTGTGGCAGTTGGAACCTGAGCCGTGATTGCTTGCTGTTCTGCCACAGGTCATTAATATGAGCTCTGAGATGTGATTGGTTACAATAGGCAATGAAATGTCTAAGGTAAAACTGTTCCAGTTGCCCATGTATACAAATCAGAGATCAGCTGTAATTTTATAAACAGCTGTGCAAAAATGAAACTTGAGGTCTGATTGGTTGCCATGAGCAGCTAGAGCAGTTCTGCTCTCAGACACTTCTGATAAATCTGCCCATAGACAAAGTGACAGTCGAAGACAGAGACAGTCACTTTTATGAGAGTGTCAGAGACAGCGACAGTCACTGAAATGAGAGTGTCAGAGACAGACAGTCATTGGAATGAGTGTCAGAGACCGTCGCTGGAATGAGAGTGTCACAGACAGACAGTCGCTAGAATGAGAGTGTCACAGACAGAGAGTGGCTGCAATGAGAGTGTCAGAGACAATCACTGAAATAAGAGTGTCAGAGATAGACAGTCATTAGAATATAAATGTCAGAGACAGACAGTCATTGGAATATGAGTGTCCGAGACAAACAGTCATTGGGATGAGTGTCAGAGACAGTCACTAGCATGAGACTGTCACAGACAGCTAGTGGTTGGAATGAGAGTGTCACAGACAGCTAGTGGCTGTAATGAGAGTGTCGCAGACAGCTGGTGGCTGGAATGAGAGTGTCGCAGACAGCTAGTGGCTGGAATGAGAGTGTCACAGACAGCTAGTGGCTGGAATGAGAGTGTCACAGACAGCTAGTGGCTGGAATGAGAGTGTCACAGACAGCTAGTGGCTGGAATGAGAGTGTCACAGACAGACAGTGGCTGGAATGAGAGTGTCACAGACAGACGGTGGCTGGAATGAGAGTGTCACAGACAGACAGTCGCTGGAATGAAATTGTCACAGACAGAAAGTCATTGGAATGAGAGTGTCAGAGACAGACAGTCATTGGAATGAAACTTACGGCAACAGACAGTCACTGAAAGGGACTGCCGGCGGCAGACAGTCACTGGAATAAGAGTGGCGGTGACAGACAGTCACTGGAATGAGAGTGGCGGCGGCAGACAGTCACTAAAATGAGACTGCTGGCAACAGACAGTCACTGAAAAAGACTGCCATCGACAGACAGTCACTGAAAGAGACTATAGGGAAAATAATTTTTGTCAACCCATTCTATTTTGTTGTAGCTAAGAGCAGTTATTTACTATCCCGGGCAACGCCGGGTGCTACAGCTAGTATACAATATATAAAGCTGAGTGTATGTGTGCTTATGCATTTATGTCCGCTAAAGGAATCTGTACCATCGCATTTACAATCGCCAAATTTCGCACAGCCGCTCTCTGTGTCTCAGGGAACGTAATAGACTAGGTTTGGAGATTACATTTTTTACCCACACTTTCCAAAATACACTTATTAACCACCATATACAGGAGCCATTCTCTCCTGCTGTGGCAGTTGGAAGCTGAGCCGTGATTGGTGGCTATTCTGCCACAGGTCATTAATATGAGCCCTGAGCTTTGATTGGTTACTATAGGCAATGAGCATAAGACAGCTTATGTGTGAGGTAAGATGGATAGGGATAGAGACAGAGAAACAGGCAGAGAGAGTGAGAGACAGGCGACAGGCAGAGAGAGTGAGAGACAGGTAGGGAAAGTAAGTGACAGAAATACAGGCAGAGAGAATTAGTGACAGGCAGGGAGTGTGAGTAATAGAGAAACAGGGAGAGTGAGTGACAGAAAGTCAGGGAGAGTGAGTGAGAGACAGGCAGGGAAAGTGAGTTACAGAGAGACAGTCAGGGAGAGTGAATGACAGACAGTCAAGCTTGAAAAAAAGCTCAGTTGAGGGGCTGAAATGTTGCACCTTCCACAATGGGTGAATAAACACCTAGTTTTTCCAGAAGTGCTGCCTTGTCTTCAATTCCAAGATTGGAAAAAGATGCAGGTCTATCGAGATGCGGGTTAATAAACATAACTTTCTTTGAAAGTTAAACCCTCTATTCTAATCTCTTTTCAGTCTTGTCATTTGCGCACACAACATCTAGTTGTGTGATATTAGCAATGACCTTGAATATATCAATGTGCAGGCTTATCACTTATCTAATTAGGCATGTGGAAATAACCAGCTTTTTATAGATCAAAATTTTCCATTGCTTTTTTCTTATATTTCATAATTTACTGCAGTCGTCTACATGATTTGTCTATTTTCTCCTCAGAGAACTAAACCAGGAGCCATGAAGCTATGGGAAGACATAGGGCATAGCCTTTGTATCCAGACGATTTTATTATTAAGCAATAGATTCCTTTTTATATTGCATTTGTTGCTGTCAGAATAGATTTTGTGTTCTGTGCCCTCTAACATTAAATGTCTGGAATAATGTCTGACTCACTAGACAATCCATAAAATCTTTGTTGCATGTGGATTCTGTTTGCGACTTTTCTTTTGCATGTTCTCTAATAGAATACCAGTAATTTTTCCTGTATAGACACAACTATTGAATTTGTAGGTTACTTTTATATTTTAAGCAGACTTTTGCCACTAAAAGTAGTACAAAAAAATAAAACTACACACAATTCATACAGCTGCATCATAATATGTGTGTACAGTACTTTATACAACTGAATCCTTACTAAGGCTCCTTCCACATGGATATATGCTACGACTGAGCCGGGACCCGGGTGTAGAATACGTTCAGCTGGAAAGGTGGAGAAGTAACTGCTACGCACCCCTCCCTTTTCCATAGGGAGTTGTGCTCCATCTTTATTCCAGCAATGGCAGTCACGTGTGTGCTCACCGTACCATGCTGTGCACAATCACGCCTATGCTGGCCTTATGGTAGATGCTGTTTATACAGCTAGCATAAGGCCACCATATACGTTTGTGTGCAGGGGGCCTAAGGCTCACTTTGCCTATTTTATACGGTGTAGTAATCCTTTATTTTTTGTTACATACATTAATTTTCAATCGTCTTTATGTACACTTAACACTCTTTTAAATAACACTCTTTTAAATAACACTCTTTGTAGCGCCAATGTGAAAGAAGTATCAGTGCTTTGTAAAGTATTTGGGGTCATGATAATCCTTAGATGAGACAAGAGGATGATTTAGGAAACTTTAAACTCTAGATAGACAATTAAATCAAGCTAGAATCCATTATCCAATTAGTATTTCAATGGAGGTAACCTAAGTGCCCTTTCACACCCTAATAGCTGTGCTACTTGGCATCATGACCTGAAAAGTCATTGTATCTGCCTTCAGTGGCCGTGTGTATACACCCTGGCTGTTCAGAAAGTCATACATACCCTATAATGATAACAATTAAAATGTGAATTCACCTCACCCAAAAAAAAAAAATTAAAAGTTATAGATCTCAGAATATGGCATCACAAAAAGAAATATTTTGTTTTAAAAAGTGTTTTTTGTTTTTGTGCAAATAATAAAATGTAAAAAAATAAAAAAAAATTGACTCATAAAATAAGGGTAACATATAAAAAAAGATAATTTTCTTTTCAATTCTCCCTGAAAGAATTTATAAAGTTAATCAAGAAGTTATTTTATTAAAATAATAGGATAAATAGGACTAAAAAAACAAGTCCTTGAAAATTAAAGTAACTCTCGCAATATGAAAATTACTACAACAGAAAAAGGGGTAACATGGTTAAATGGGAATTTTCAATTTAAATACATTTATGGTATGTCCACATGTATCGTTGAAAGGTGCTGACTCCTTTTCCCTCATTTTCATGTTCACATGCAAAGAGTTGTGAAGGACGAATACTTTAAAAGAGTCAGGGCAATGACCTCTTATAAGAACACATTCCTTAGTTGGCAGTATGATATCATCATTGTGCTATTGTTACTTTGGCATGTGTATCATGCACTTTATTAAAATCTAAACCTTAAAGGGAACCTTTCAGCAGAAATTGACCTAATAAACCACTACCAATATGTTGTCAAGTGTCTGTACACCTTCCAGAACATGTTTCTCTGATGACCCAGTGGGGTGAAATCATTGAGAAAATCTACTTTGACGTGAGATGTAAATTAGTTGTATAAAGTCAAGGAGGCAGAGATTTTACCACTGAAGTCTTAGGCCCCTTCTACACTGGCGTTTTTCACGCGCGAGTTCTGCGCGTGCATTTGACGCGCAGAACTCGCATTGCACTCTGTCCCATTGTATTCAATGGGTCTTTCTCCATTTGCGTGGTTTTCAACGCGCGTGCTTGCGTTCGTTTGCACGCGCGTCAAAATCGCAGCATGCTCTATTTTTGCGTTTCACGCGCGTTTTTCACGCACCATTCAAGTCTATGGGGACGTATCAAAAACGCATTGCACTCGCGAACATTGCGATTTCAATGCGAGTGCAATGCGTTTTAAACGGATGGGTTGCTAGGTGATATAAAAAAAAAAGTCAGGAAGTAGACAGGAAGTAGTGTCTGGGACATGTGCCATTCCACAAGTGTGCTGCTTTTACACATCTTCTCAAGATGCCACGCACTTTGGATGTAGAAAAGCTTATTTCTTTGGTTCAGGGCCATCCTGCAATTTGGGATAATCGCCGCAGCGATTATCATGATCGCTGCAAAAAAGAAAAAATCTGGGTTGAAATCTGCAAGGACCTTGTGGGCCAGAAGTGGTCTAAGATGTCCCCAGATGAACAAAACCTTGCATGTAAGTTTTTTCACCTTTTTTGTCCAATTTCAAATTTTCATTTTAAAAGTTTGATTTATCTCATTGTGTAACTTTGTTATGATAATGACTTTGCCTCTGTTTAAACTAGGCAAGGACGTGCAGCAGAGGTGGCGGAGCTGCCGCGACCAGTACAAAAAAGATCTGCGGGCACAAGAAGGGCCGAGTGGCTCTGGCCGCTCACGAAAGCGGCCTTATTGCTTTCGTGAGCAGATGCGTTTTTTAGCAGACATCTTTACCATTGGGCCGTAAGTTACCCTTTTTTTTTTTTTTTAAAGTGATCTTGTCTGTCTATGCATGTGCCTTTTTTTGGTTGGTGTAACCACAAAGTTTAAACATTGTTTTACACTGCGTCTTTTTTTTTTTTTTTTTTGGGGATTTATCTGCATGTTTTAAATAATAAATTTAAATTTGCTTTTATCATCATCTTTAGTACTGAAGATAATTTAGAGGCAGAGGCAGAGGATACCGACATTAATCCCCCTGTTGTGGCGGAAAGTGATGTTGCGACTGATGATCTTGAAACGGCCGCTGCAGCAGAGGACGCCACTGCAGGCCCAACCTCGGACAACCCTGAACAACTGCAGGTGGGGGAAGCACAGAGTCCTTCTCCTGTCCCCAGAGGACGGCGGGCAAGAAGGGCACCCCCAGGCAGAGTTATAGATGAGAATGTGTAAATTATTTGGGCCGCAGGGCACAGGAGGACACTATAGTGACCTACCTGCGCAGTCTGGCCGACCATATGCGGCGTGTGCCGCAGGAACACCTCCTCCAGTGTCAGGGGGCTTTTTCCATCATTCTGGAGGCCTGCTGTCCCCCAAACAACCCGACGCCGGTCTTTGAGGCCCTCGAACAGTGGCGGCTGTATGGCCATATTGTCCCCCGACCACAGCCGCTGCCACCACCACCACCTCCTCCCCCACAGGCCCCACCGAGTTTTTATTCAGGGACATACCCGGCTTCCGAATTACACCATTCGCAAAGCCACATGTTTTATGCTGCGGGTGGTCATAATCAGCCTCAAGGACACCCGCAGTATGCGAGTGCTAGCCACATTTATCAGGGCCGGCCATCCGCGGGGTTAGCTCCCCCACCTTCCCCTGCACCTCATTTTCAGGCCCAAAGAGGTGAGAGGCAGGATTCCCCAGCACAGCATTTTCTAAATTTGTAATTTTTTTTACAAAATTAGTCTTATTTGTGTTTTTGATGGCTCTTCGGCCTGTTTGTTTACATTTGTATAGTTGCTTGCAAAAATGATGATTATTCCTTTTTTGAGGGAATTATATTAAAAATGTATATAGTTTTTTTGACTTGATTCATTTATTTCATCAATCTACCATTCAATACATTTGGGCATTGACACAAAAGAGGTTACACTTTTATTTATTTACATACGTTGGATAAACGGAAAGTCCAATCAAACATTTTTTTTTTTTTTCATCCTTTTTAAAAAATAAAAAAATTAATCCACAACATTATGAAAAAAATAATCTGCAAATTGATTTCGAATACGCATTCCTGCCAAAGCAGGCCTTGCATGATGAGTGGGTGCAGTAGTAGCAACATCTGCATACATTTCTGTCTGTGGGTTCTCCGGCGGGTCATACATGCGACAATAATTATGTAAAATTACACATGCTTTGATGACACAAATGACATTTGATGGAGAGAGCTGCATTGATGATTGGAAAACCCTCCATCTGCTAGACAATATACCAAATGCGCACTCGACAAAACGACGAGCCCGGCCCAGACGAATATTAAAATGTCTGCACCTTAAATCCAAGCGACGTCGTGGGAAAGGGCGCATAACATGATATGAAAGTGCAAATCCCTCATCTGCCACTATCACAAATGGTAAAGCGGGGCCAGAAGAACCAGGCAAAATACGTGGTTCCGGAATGTCAAGCTGACGGTCTGATAAACGCTTTGACATTCTAGAAACACGAAATATACCAGCATCAGCAGCAGAACCATGGGCACCAATATCTACAATTATAAAACGGTAGTTACTGTCAGCTAGTGCTAACAAAACAACGGAGAAATAACGTTTATAATTAAAATATCGTGATCCTGAGTTTGGAGGCTTCTGTACACGTATATGTTTTCCATCCAGGGCGCCAATACAATTTGGAAAATTAGCTTTTTGCTCAAAGCCATGCGCAATATCAAGCCATTGCTGAGCATTTGGCGGAGGCATCATGGTGCGTCTCAAATGTGACCAAATAACAACACAGGTGTGATTCACAATCCTTGCAATGGTTGAAGTTCCAATCAGAAAAGTAAAATGTAGTGATGAAAACGAATTTCCAGTAGCCAGAAACCTAAAATGTTAAATTCAAAAAACAAATTAATACACATTAACAAAACAAATAAAAAATAAAAACATATAAAACATACCTCAGGGTAACCAGAAGACGCTCCTCCACAGAAATACATTTCCGTAGCCTGGTATCCTGAAATGTGAGTGCAGGACGAAGCTCCGCCACCAATTGGTCAAACAAGGTGATTGATAAGCGACAAAAACTAATAAACTTGTCAGGGTCTTTGCGGAGGGCAAAATACAAAGTATGAAAGACACCTTTGGTCAAGCGCTGAGATACAATTGGATGAACCCATCGCCTACGCTTACGCTGGGGGTGGTGGGAACGCCAGAGATCACTTCGCTCACCATATTTCCGCGATACATACCAAGACAAAATTACATCTTCCAACGTATCCGAATCAGACATGGTTCAACCCAAAAATGCTCCAAGCAAAATCAAAACGGCAAAGCTAAGCAATGGAGACCATGTGCAATCATGTGACTCCATTCAAAAAACCCTTTTATGTGGAATTCTGGGACATATGGGTACCAAAAAAAAGAATCATGTGATTTAAAAACGCGCGTGAAAAACGCACAAAAAACGCAAAAAAACGCTAACAAAACGCGCAAAAAACGCGCGTGAAAAACGCAAAAACGCAAATTACTCCAAGGAAAAATGCAACAAAAACGCAGCAAAAACGTCAGTTTTTCACGCATTGCACCCGCACGTGAAACGCAACGCTAGTGTGCAAGAGGCCTAACTCTCTTTCTCAGAAAGCCTCCTGCACTGTAATTGATGGTCCTGCATCCAGATACATCACTAAACAGATCTCTTAAAGTCCTTTGCATGTTTTTTAACCACAGAGGAGAAGGTGCTCAGAGCTTGCTAACTTGACTTAAGTGTTAAACTCTCCTCCTCCTTGACTTTACAAAACCACTGGGACATGAAACTAGAAGGTGTAATGCTGCTGGACAATATTCTGGTAGTGGTTTATTTGGTCAATTGCTGATGACAGGTTCCCTTTAACATTATCACAGCATTTCTCTACAATAGCAGACAAGTGAAATAATCAGAAAGTCCTGTTAAGAGACTGACATGCGGAGCTTATAAGTAAGGACTAATGGGACTGTCAAAGTAAACATAAATGAGGAGGAGGTCTCTGAAAAGAGATTGAAAGTAGAGAGCCCTGGAGACTGATGGGAGCCCTGGATGGGCTAGACCAACATCTCTGCTCTAAGCCTAAACTTGTTTTAGGAATATTAGAAAACTTTTAAGTTGATTTTATGTAAAAGGCTCTAAATGACTTTAATAATAATCAAAGAGATCCTTTTAATTGATGCAACAATGTGTGTAATATACTCACAGCTATCATCTGATTTACAGCTACATGAATAGAAAGGACACATTTCTGTTCTCTGGTGAAGTGAAGGTTTGTATTCTCCTGACCTGCTGGCATCCAGCTCTGTACAGAGTGTGACACATCAGCAGCCCTCTCCACAGCCTGTAATTGCATATGCTTAAAAATGGTAGTGCTATTTACCAGGGCTGCATTTGTCTGGATAGATGTAGTGGGCTCCAACCACAAGACCAGATCAACCATGGGCCTGTCATGTACTATGTGTCATCTATGATAAACTTAGCATCTGGTCAGAAAAAATGAGTGACTTTGCTCTGTAAAATAGGTATGAGCTGAACACAAAGTATAGTGAGGCAAAAAGCTTGCACCTCGCCCCTGCACAGTATGTATAAACATTTCTATGTTTGCCTTGAAGGAAATATTCTTGGACATTATCCACAATGCTGAACTATGCTTTTATAACACCGAAAGCTTGTTATTTATGATTTTGTCTGAAGCTGGTTGTACTGTCTGCATTTAGACTCAATAAAATAACCTAAAATTGTGTAAACCATAGCTCACTGGCTTAGCCTTAAATTACTGGTGGCAAAGACTGTACTTAAAAAAAAAATAAATAATTTTCAAACTTGAAAAAAAAGACTCCCTTATTAGGACTGCAGCCCATGCGATGGGAAGCGGCCGCTGCAACCTCTCCCAGTGCAGAAGGCACAGTCACATTGGGGCTCATTTACTAAGCGTCGCGCTGCACACTTTTGTTGGACTGTGCACCTTTTTAGGGATAAAACAGCTTGCACAGTTATTTAAAGGGGTTTTCCCACTAACTATCAGTGGGGTTCTGATCAGTGGGGTTCTCACCGATCTCTGTCAGCTCCATAGAGATTAATGGAGCAGAACGGTCAAAAAAATAAAATCTATAACTTTTTTTATAACATTTTCTGTCTACAGAGCTGTGTGAAGGCTTATTTTCTGCGTAACAAATTGTACCTCTCAGTAATGTTATTTATTATTCCATTGCGATGTACTGGGAAGCTGAAAAAAAATTCCAAATGTGGTGAAAAAACTCATTTGCGTCAGTTTCTTGTGGGCTCAGTTTTTACAACTTACACTGTGCGCTCCAAATGATACATCTACTTTATTCTTTGGTTTACCATGGTGATACCAAATTGATATAGGTTATATTGTGTTTTAATACATTTTCATTCAATAAAACAATGTACAGAAAAAAAATAGTTTTGCCATCTTCTGGGCCCTAATAACGTTTTTATACTTTGGTGTACGGAGCTGTGTGAGATGTAATTTTTTGCAAGATGAACTCCCCCTCATACTGTAAATACTCGTGTATAAGCCAAGGCTCCTAATTTTACCTTAAAAAAAAAATTGGGAAAAGTTATTGACTTGAGTATAATTCCTTGCATTAGAAATGCAGCTGTTACGCTAATAAAATGTCCAGCAGCAGCCGCACCTCGTTGAAATGTCAACAGCAGAGCTGCCCTTTAATGAAATGTCCACATCAGAGTTACCCTTTAATAAAATGTCCACAGCAGAGCCCCCTTTACAGCAATATCCATAGCGGTGCTCCCTTTAATGAAGTGTCTACAGCAAAACCCCCTGTTGATGTTATGTCCACTGCAAAACCCCCTTTAAAGAAATGCCACAGCAGAGCCAACTTTAAAGAGACCTAAGGGATCTGCTAGGGGGAGCATCATATGAGTTGGAGCTTTTTGGGCGGCACACTAAGTGGGAACTAGTGATGGGGGGGGGGGGCACAATTTTAGGGGGGCCAGAATATGACAGGGTCACAATGTGAGGGGGAGCTGGCAGAGGCACAATGTGAGGGGGGTGCAATATACTTTGTAGGGGGTGTAGAAAATATATATATATTGCGATTTGCAAAAGTATTCGGCCCCCTTGAAATTTTCTACCATTTGACACATTTCAGACTTTTTAAACATAAAGATTAGAGATGAGCGAACATGCTCGTCCGAGCTTGATGCTCGGTCGAGCATTAGGGTACTCGAAACTGCTCGTTGCTCGGACGAATACTTCGCCCGCTCGAGAAAATGGCAGCTCCCGCCGTTTTGCTTTTTGGCGGCCAGAAACAGAGCCAATCACAAGCCAGGAGACTCTGCACTCCACCCAGCATGACGTGGTACCCTTACACGTCGATAGCAGTGGTTGGCTGGCCAGATCAGGTGACCCTGGGATAGACTAGCCGCTGCCCGCGCTGCTCGGATCATTCTGTGTCTGGATGCCGCTAGGGAGAGAGCTGCTGCTGGTCAGGGAAAGCGTTAGGGTGTTCTATTAGCTTACTGTTAGGCAGGAGTGATTCTCAAAGAACCCAACAGCCCTTCTTAGGGCTACAATAACGTTCTACTTTTTTTATTTTAATTTGCATCTAGTACCATTTTGTGAGGAATTAGCAGGGGGACTTGCTACCGTTGTGTTTAGCTCTTAGTGGCACACATATCCATAGCAAAGACCGAAGTGGGAAAATTTAGTAGGGGTTGGATTTCAATTAGGCACTAACTCAGTGTCATCTCATCTGGCATAGTAGTGTGCTTTGATACTTGGCTAGAAAATAGCCATAGGAGAATACAAAGAGCTTACTTACGCATACAGTAGCGTTCTATATATTTGATTTCTGGTTGATCTGCTGGTGGCTGTACTTTCTGCAGTGCATGTACTAGCCAATTCTGAGCAATTTGTAGTGAGACTTGCGACCGCTGTGTTCTGCGCTTAGTGACGCACATATCCATAGCAAAGACCGAAGTGGGAAAATTTAGTGGGGGTTGGATTTCAATTAGGCACTAACTCAGTGTCATCTCATCTGGCATAGTAGTGTGCTTTGATACTTGGCTAGAAAATAGCCATAGGAGAATACAAAGAGCTTACTTACGCATACAGTAGCGTTCTATATATTTGATTTCTGGTTGATCTGCTGGTGGCTGTACTTTCTGCAGTGCATGTACTAGCCAATTCTGAGCAATTTGTAGTGAGACTTGCGACCGCTGTGTTCTGCGCTTAGTGACGCACATATCCATAGCAAAGACCGAAGTGGGAAAATTTAGTAGGGGTTGGATTTCAATTAGGCACTAACTCAGTGTCATCTCATCTGGCATAGTAGTGTGCTTTGATACTTGGCTAGAAAATAGCCATAGGAGAATACAAAGAGCTTACTTACGCATACAGTAGCGTTCTATATATTTGATTTCTGGTTGATCTGCTGGTGGCTGTACTTTCTGCAGTGCATGTACTAGCCAATTCTGAGCAATTTGTAGTGAGACTTGCGACCGCTGTGTTCTGCGCTTAGTGACGCACATATCCATAGCAAAGACCGAAGTGGGAAAATTTAGTAGGGGTTGGATTTCAATTAGGCACTAACTCAGTGTCATCTCATCTGGCATAGTAGTGTGCTTTGATACTTGGCTAGAAAATAGCCATAGGAGAATACAAAGAGCTTACTTACGCATACAGTAGCGTTCTATATATTTGATTTCTGGTTGATCTGCTGGTGGCTGTACTTTCTGCAGTGCATGTACTAGCCAATTCTGAGCAATTTGTAGTGAGACTTGCGACCGCTGTGTTCTGCGCTTAGTGACGCACATATCCATAGCAAAGACCGAAGTGGGAAAATTTAGTAGGGGTTGGATTTCAATTAGGCACTAACTCAGTGTCATCTCATCTGGCATAGTAGTGTGCTTTGATACTTGGCTAGAAAATAGCCATAGGAGAATACAAAGAGCTTACTTACGCATACAGTAGCGTTCTATATATTTGATTTCTGGTTGATCTGCTGGTGGCTGTACTTTCTGCAGTGCATGTACTAGCCAATTCTGAGCAATTTGTAGTGAGACTTGCGACCGCTGTGTTCTGCGCTTAGTGACGCACATATCCATAGCAAAGACCGAAGTGGGAAAATTTAGTAGGGGTTGGATTTCAATTAGGCACTAACTCAGTGTCATCTCATCTGGCATAGTAGTGTGCTTTGATACTTGGCTAGAAAATAGCCATAGGAGAATACAAAGAGCTTACTTACGCATACAGTAGCGTTCTATATATTTGATTTCTGGTTGATCTGCTGGTGGCTGTACTTTCTGCAGTGCATGTACTAGCCAATTCTGAGCAATTTGTAGTGAGACTTGCGACCGCTGTGTTCTGCGCTTAGTGACGCACATATCCATAGCAAAGACCGAAGTGGGAAAATTTAGTAGGGGTTGGATTTCAATTAGGCACTAACTCAGTGTCATCTCATCTGGCATAGTAGTGTGCTTTGATACTTGGCTAGAAAATAGCCATAGGAGAATACAAAGAGCTTACTTACGCATACAGTAGCGTTCTATATATTTGATTTCTGGTTGATCTGCTGGTGGCTGTACTTTCTGCAGTGCATGTACTAGCCAATTCTGAGCAATTTGTAGTGAGACTTGCGACCGCTGTGTTCTGCGCTTAGTGACGCACATATCCATAGCAAAGACAGAAGTGGGAAAATTTAGTAGGGGTTGGATTTCAATTAGGCACTAACTCAGTGTCATCTCATCTGGCATAGTAGTGTGCTTTGATACTTGGCTAGAAAATAGCCATAGGAGAATACAAAGAGCTTACTTACGCATACAGTAGCGTTCTATATATTTGATTTCTGGTTGATCTGCTGGTGGCTGTACTTTCTGCAGTGCATGTACTAGCCAATTCTGAGCAATTTGTAGTGAGACTTGCGACCGCTGTGTTCTGCGCTTAGTGACGCACATATCCATAGCAAAGACCGAAGTGGGAAAATTTAGTAGGGGTTGGATTTCAATTAGGCACTAACTCAGTGTCATCTCATCTGGCATAGTAGTGTGCTTTGATACTTGGCTAGAAAATAGCCATAGGAGAATACAAAGAGCTTACTTACGCATACAGTAGCGTTCTATATATTTGATTTCTGGTTGATCTGCTGGTGGCTGTACTTTCTGCAGTGCATGTACTAGCCAATTCTGAGCAATTTGTAGTGAGACTTGCGACCGCTGTGTTCTGCGCTTAGTGACGCACATATCCATAGCAAAGACCGAAGTGGGAAAATTTAGTAGGGGTTGGATTTCAATTAGGCACTAACTCAGTGTCATCTCATCTGGCATAGTAGTGTGCTTTGATACTTGGCTAGAAAATAGCCATAGGAGAATACAAAGAGCTTACTTACGCATACAGTAGCGTTCTATATATTTGATTTCTGGTTGATCTGCTGGTGGCTGTACTTTCTGCAGTGCATGTACTAGCCAATTCTGAGCAATTTGTAGTGAGACTTGCGACCGCTGTGTTCTGCGCTTAGTGACGCACATATCCATAGCAAAGACCGAAGTGGGAAAATTTAGTAGGGGTTGGATTTCAATTAGGCACTAACTCAGTGTCATCTCATCTGGCATAGTAGTGTGCTTTGATACTTGGCTAGAAAATAGCCATAGGAGAATACAAAGAGCTTACTTACGCATACAGTAGCGTTCTATATATTTGATTTCTGGTTGATCTGCTGGTGGCTGTACTTTCTGCAGTGCATGTACTAGCCAATTCTGAGCAATTTGTAGTGAGACTTGCGACCGCTGTGTTCTGCGCTTAGTGACGCACATATCCATAGCAAAGACCGAAGTGGGAAAATTTAGTAGGGGTTGGATTTCAATTAGGCACTAACTCAGTGTCATCTCATCTGGCATAGTAGTGTGCTTTGATACTTGGCTAGAAAATAGCCATAGGAGAATACAAAGAGCTTACTTACGCATACAGTAGCGTTCTATATATTTGATTTCTGGTTGATCTGCTGGTGGCTGTACTTTCTGCAGTGCATGTACTAGCCAATTCTGAGCAATTTGTAGTGAGACTTGCGACCGCTGTGTTCTGCGCTTAGTGACGCACATATCCATAGCAAAGACCGAAGTGGGAAAATTTAGTAGGGGTTGGATTTCAATTAGGCACTAACTCAGTGTCATCTCATCTGGCATAGTAGTGTGCTTTGATACTTGGCTAGAAAATAGCCATAGCAATAGGATAGCATTGTTTGGTTTTAAAAACTCAAAAAAAAACAAAAAACACAAAAAAAAAAAAAAAACACAAAAAAAAACAAAAAAAAGTAAAAAAAAAAATAAAGTTATAACTCTCATTTTAAAAATGTTTAACCCGAGGGCTAGGGGTAGAGGACGAGGGCGGGGACGTGGGCCTCCAACTACTGCAGGGGTCAGAGGCCGTGGTCCTGGGCGGGGTGAGACACCACCTGCTGATGAGGGAGCAGGGGAACGCCGCAGAGCTACACTCCCTAGGTTCATGTCTGAAGTTACTGGGACTCGTGGTAGAGCACTGTTGAGGCCAGAACAGTGCGAACAGGTGATGTCGTGGATTGCTGACAATGCTTCGAGCAATTTGTCCACCACCAGTCAGTCTTCCACGCAGTCCACCCATGTCACCGAAATCGCCACTCCTCCAGCTCCTGCACCTCAGCCTCCTCCCCCCCAGTCTGCCCCCTCCCAGGAAAATTTGGCATTTGAACCGGCATACTCTGAGGAACTGTTTTCTGGACCCTTCCCACAGTCACAAACCACTTGTCCGGTTGCTGCTGAGCAATTTTCCGATGCCCAGGTTTTCCAACAGTCACAGTCTGTGGGTGATGATGACCTTCTTGACGTAGTGGAAGTGTGTAAAGAGGTGTCCGACGATGAGGAGACACGGTTGTCAGACAGTGGGGAAGTTGTTGTCAGGGCAGGAAGTCCGAGGGGGGAGCAGACTGAGGGATCGGAGGATGATGAGGTGACAGACCCAAGCTGGGTTGAGAGGCCGGGTGAACACAGTGCTTCTGAGACGGAGGAGAGTCCTCGACCAGAACAGGTTGGAAGAGGCAGTGGTGGGGCCAGACGGAGAGGCAGGGCCAGAGCTGGTGCATCAGCGCCAAATGTGTCAACTAGTGAAGCTCCCGTGGCGAGGGCTCCTGCGGCGAGGGCTAGATCTTCAGAAGTCTGGAGGTTCTTTAAGGAAACACCGGATGACCGACGGACTGTGGTGTGCAACATTTGCCAAACCAGGCTCAGCAGGGGTTCCACCACTACTAGCTTAACTACCACCAGTATGCGCAGGCATATGAATGCTAAACACCCCACTCAGTGGCAACAAGCCCGTTCACCTCCGGCCGTGCACACCACTGCTCCTTCCCCTGTGTCAGCTGCTAGTCAGCCCCCTGCCCAGGACCCTGCCACAAAAACCCCATCGTCGCCTCCACGATCCTCCACAGCATCCACCAGCGTTCAGCTCTCCATACCCCAGACGCTGGAGCGGAAACGCAAATATAGTGCAACCCACCCGCACGCCCAAGCCCTTAATGTGCACATCTCCAGATTGCTTAGCCTGGAGATGCTGCCCTATAGGCTAGTAGAGACCGAGGCCTTTCGCAACCTCATGGCGGCGGCCGCCCCTCGGTATTCGGTCCCCAGCCGCCACTACTTTTCCCGATGTGCCGTCCCAGCCCTGCACCAGCACGTGTCAGACAACATCATCCGTGCCCTGACCAACGCCGTTTCTGACAAGGTCCACCTGACCACGGACACGTGGACGAGTGCTGCCGGGCAGGGCCACTATATATCGCTGACGGCACATTGGGTTAACTTGGTGGAGGCTGGGACCGAGTCTGACACTGGGGCTGCTCATATACTGCCGACGCCGAGGATTGCGGGGCCTACCTCGGTCCAGGTGTTTCAGGCCTACTATGCCTCCTCCTCCTCCCACCCCTCCTCCACCTCCTCCTCCGAACTACCATCCGTGGGCACGGCGCCATCAGTCGGTAGCTCTAGGCACAGCAGCAGTGCCGTCGCTAAGCGACAGCAGGCGGTGCTCAAACTGCTGAGCCTAGGCGACAAAAGGCACACCGCCCAAGAGCTATTACAGGGCATCACGGCGCAGACTGATCTGTGGCTGGCACCGCTGAACCTCAAGCCGGGAATGGTTGTGTGTGACAACGGCCGTAACCTGGTGGCGGCTCTGCAACTCGGCAGACTGACACATGTGCCATGCCTGGCCCATGTGTTAAATCTGATAGTTCAGCGTTTCCTCAAGACATACCCCAATCTGTCTGATTTGCTCACGAAGGTGCGCCGCATCTGTGCGCATTTCAGGAAGTCCAGCCCAGATGCTGCCACTCTCAGGGCAGCGCAGCGCCGCCTCCAACTGCCCGCTCACCGACTGTTGTGCGACGTGCCCACGAGGTGGAATTCAACACTGACCATGTTATCCAGAGTTTACCAGCAGCGCAGAGCGATTGTAGACTGCCAGATGTCAACTTCCACCAGAACTGGTAGTCAGGTCAGTCAGCTTCCTCAAGTCTACAATGAGGAGTGGACGTGGATGTCTGATATCTGTCAGGTGCTGAGTAACTTTGAGGAGTCAACACAGATGGTCAGTGGCGATGCCGCCATCATCAGCCTCACCATCCCGCTGCTTGGCCTGTTGAAAAACTCTCTGGTCAGCATGAAGTCGGAAGCTTTGCGCTCGTCACAAGAGACAGGGGAAGAATATTCCCTTGTTGATAGCCAAAGCACCCTCAGGTCTGTTTCTCAGCGCATATCGGAGGAGGTGGAGGTGGAGGAGGATGAGGAGGAAGAGGAGGAGAATGTTGGTGAGACACAAGAGGGGACCATTGTTGAGTCCTTTACTGTTCAGCGTGTATGGGCAGAAGAAGAGGAGTTGGAGGAGTTGGAGGAGGAGGAAATGGACAGTCAGGCCAGTGAGGGGAGTGAATTCTTACGCGTTGGTACTCTGGCGCATATGGCAGATTTCATGCTAGGCTGCCTATCCCGTGACCCTCGCGTTCAAAGAATTTATTCCAGCACCGATTACTGGGTGTTCACTCTCCTGGACCCACGGTACAAGCAAAATCTTTCCACTCTCATCCCTGCAGAGGAAAGGAGTGTGAGAATGCATGAATACCAGCAGGCCCTGGTGCACAAGCTGAAACAGTATTTCCCTTCTGACAGCGCTAGCGGCAGAGTGCGTAGTTCTGCAGGACAAGTAGCGAGGGAGAGTAGGCGAGCAGGCAGCTTGTCCAGCACTGGCAAGGGTACGCTTTACAAGGCTTTTGCCAGCTTTATGTCACCCCAGCAAGACACTGTCACCTGTCCCCAGTCTCGGCAGAGTAGGGCTGATCTTTACAGAAAGATGGTGAGGGAGTACGTAGCTGACCATACCATCGTCCTAAATGATCACACAGCTCCCTACAACTACTGGGTTTCAAAGCTGGACATGTGGCACGAACTGGCGCTGTACGCCTTGGAGGTTCTTGCCTGCCCTGCCGCTAGCGTCTTGTCCGAGCGGGTTTTCAGTGCAGCTGGTGGCATCATCACCGATAAGCGTACACGCCTGTCGACTGACAGCGCTGACAGGCTGACGCTTATTAAAATGAATAAAGGCTGGATTTCTCAGAATTTCCAATCTCCACCAGGTGAAGGAAGCTCAACCTGAATAATTGATCCACTCCTCCTCCTCCTCATTTTCCTCCTTCTCCTCCTCTTTGTACAGTAAAGCAGAGGAAAATGGCTATTTTTTGACAGGGCCCACTGGCTCTTGCTATAGTACTTCATGCATTTAATTTTTCTGGAGGGCCACCTACCCGGTCCTCTGTTTGAAACAATTTTTGTGAGTGCCACATACAGGCACTCAATCTATTCCATTTTACTGCAGGGCCACCTACCTGCTCCTCTGGTTTGAAACATTTTTGGGACTGCCACATACAGGCACTCAATCTATTCCATTTTACTGGAGGGCCACCTACCTGCTCCTCTGGTTTGAAAAATTTTTGGGACTGCCACATACAGGCACTCAATCTATTCCATTTTACTGCAGGGCCACCTACCTGCTCCTCTGGTTTGAAACATTTTTGGGACTGCCACATACAGGCACTCAATCTATTCCATTTTACTGGAGGGCCACCTACCTGCTCCTCTGGTTTGAAAAATGTTTGGGACTGCCACATACAGGCACTATCCAAATTAAATTGTCTCCATAGCAGCCTCCACACGTTGTCTCCATTGCTACCTCCAAAAGTCGTCCATATAGCTGCCTCCATACATCGTCCCTTTATCAAACGAGGTGTGTCAGGCAGAAATTTGGGTTGTTTTCATGGATTCCACATCAAAGTTGTTAACTTTGTCGCCACCCTGCTGTGTTATCCACAAAATATACTGGCAAACTTTTACCATTTAGGGATATTATTTCAGCGCTTCTTGCGCATCTGTTTACATTCCCCTCACCCGGCATATCCTAAACTTATAAGAACGCTACTACACTTGATCTTATACAAAAGGTTCTTAGAAGTGCTGTTTGGGGAGTAGCCTAGAGACAGGGGCTTGAATTGGCGAAAGCTCGCCTGGCAGCGGAGCGCCAGCTCCATGCGCATCATGCGCTTCTTGCGCATCTGTTTACATTCCCCTCACCCGGCATATCCTAAACTTATAAGAACGCTACTACACTTGATCTTATACAAAAGGTTCTTAGAAGTGCTGTTTGGGGAGTAGCCTAGAGACAGGGGCTTGAATTGGCGAAAGCTCGCCTGGCAGCGGAGCGCCAGCTCCATGCGCATCATGCGCTTCTTGCGCATCTGTTTACATTCCCCTCACCCGGCATATCCTAAACTTATAAGAACGCTACTACACTTGATCTTATACAAAAGGTTCTTAGAAGTGCTGTTTGGGGAGTAGCCTAGAGACAGGGGCTTGAATTGGCGAAAGCTCGCCTGGCAGCGGAGCGCCAGCTCCATGCGCATCATGCGCTTCTTGCGCATCTGTTTACATTCCCCTCACCCGCCATATCCCAAACTTATAAGAACGCTACTACACTTAACTTGGTGCAGGCTGGGACCGAGTCTGACCCTGGGGCTGGTCATATACTGCCGACGCAGAGAATTGCGGGGCCTACCTCGGTCCAGGTCTCAAAGGCCTACTATACCTCCTCCCACCCCTCCTCCACCTCCTCCTCCTCCGAATTACCATCCGTGGGCATGGCGCCATCAGTCGGTAGCTCTAGGCACAGCAGCAGTGCCGTCGCTAAGCGACAGCAGGCGGTGCTGAAACTGCTGAGCCTAGGCGATAAAAGGCACACCGCCCAAGAGCTATTACAGGGCATTCCACATCAAAGTTGTTAACTTTGTCGCCACCCTGCTGTGTAATCCACAAAATATACTTGCAAACTTTTACCATTTAGGGATATTATTTCAGCGCTTCTTGCGCATCTGTTTACATTCCCCTCACCCGCCATATCCTAAACTTATAAGAACGCTACTACACTTGATCTTATACAAAAGGTTCTTAGAAGTGCTGTTTGGGGAGTAGCCTAGAGACAGGGGCTTGGATTGGCAAAAGCTCGCCTGGCTGCAGAGCGCCAGCTCCATCCCAAGATCCAACTAACATAGTTGCAGCACCTTTAATCTACTACTAGTTCACTGCCTCCATAATAATAATAATAATAATCTTTATTTATATAGCGTCATCATATTCTGTAGCGCTTTACAAATCATAGGAAACAAATACAAATGTAATGTAACAGAGCACAACATTTGTATGGAACAACAGGAGTGAGGTCCCTGCTCGCCAGAGCTTACGGTTTATGAAGATGATGGGGTAACACGAGGTAAAAGAATATTTAATGGTCAAGCCATTCTTCTTAGGGAATAGAAAAAAATATAATAAATGGAATTTCTGTCGCTTGAACCACTCAGCCGTCATCTTATATACCAGGTCCAGGGTGAATGGGACTGCAGAGAAGTCTGGTGCCTGTTGGTTGCTGGATAACAGATGGGAGGACGACACAGGACGGGTTAGTAGAAGAGTTAAAACTTCATGCAGTTAATGAGTGTTATAGGCTTGCCTAAAGAAATGGGTTTTAAGAGCACGTTTGAAACTTTGGAGGTTAGGTATTAGTCTGATAGTCCAGGGCAGAGCATTCCATAGAATTGGTGCAGCTCTAGAGAAGTCTTGGAGACGCGAGTGGGAAGTCCGCACTAGGGTAGAGGTTAATCTAAGATCACTGGCGGATCTAAGAGCACGGGTTGGGCGATAGACTGAGATAAGAGAGGAGAGGTAGGGGGGTGCAGCATTATACAGAGCTTTATGGATGAGGGTTATTATTATTTTAAACTGTATTCGAAAGGAGACTGGCAGCCAGTGCAGTGACTGGCATGAACTGTAAGCATACATGGTCCCCTTATCAAACGAGCTGTGTCAGGCAGAATTTTGGGTTGTTTTCATGGCTTCCATGTTAACTTTGTCGCCACCCTGCTGTGTAATCCACAAAATATACTGGCAAACTTTTATCATGTACCGATATTATTTGAGCGCTTCTTGCTCACCTCCTTTGGTTCCTCTCTGACACCCATTGGTTTGAAGCCTGAGTCCAATTAGGGTATGTCGCCATGCCACTCTCTAGCCTGCTGCCGCTGCCTCTGCCTCTGCATGCCGTCCCCTATAGTGTCAGGGTCAATTATTGGATGTTTTACATGCTATCTAGCTTCATTCTGTCACTCTGTCATGGCCATGCTGTTGCCCATAATTTCGGCATAATGGTGCGATTAAGCAGCCTCAGAGGCATCCATGCATGCTGCCCCTGCTGTTTCCTGTCCATTTCCGTGGTGTTTCCATCCTTTTCTGAGGTTCCCAGGTGTTTGGCCAAGCTTCCCTGTGCAGAGCCTTGGTCCCCTTGAAAAATGCTCGAGTCTCCCATTGACTTCAATGGGGTTCGTTATTCGAGACGAGCACTCGAGCATCGGGAAAAGTTCGTCTCGAATAACGAGTACCCGAGCATTTTAGTGTTCGCTCATCTCTAATAAAGATATAAAATTGTATTTTTTTTGGTAAATAATCACAAGTGAGAGACAACTGTGAAGTGGAACGAAATTTATTGTATAATTTAAGCTTTTGTAAAACTGAAAAGTAGGGCGTGCAATTTTATTCGGCAAATTCACTTCAGAGGTTCAGTGAGGATCTCTGAATGATCCAATGTTGTCCTACATGACTCATGACGATTAATATAATCCACCTGTGTGTAATCAAGTCTCCGTATAAATACACCTGCTCTGTCATAGTCTCAGGGCTCTGCATCAGACCATGAACACACCAGGCAGGGCGTGATACTGTTGTGGAGAAGTTTAAAGATCGATTTGGATACAAAAAGATTTCACAAACTTCAAACATCCCATGGAGCACTGTGCAAGTGATCATATTGAAATGGGAGTATCAGACCTCTGCAAATCTACCAAGACCCAAGGCCGTCCCTCTAAACTTTCATCTCAAACAAGGAGAAGACTGATCAGAGATGCAGCCAAGCGGCCCATGATCACTCTGGATGAGCTGCAGAGATCTACAGCTGAGGTGGGAGAGTCTGGTTATAGGACAACAATCAGTCGTACACTGCACAAATTTGGCCTCTATGGAAGAGTGGCAAGAAGAAAGCCAATTCTCAGATATCCATAAAAAGTCTTGTTTAAAGTTTGCCACAAGCCACCTGGGAGACACCTAACATGTGGTAGAAGGTGATCTGGTCAGATGAAATCAAAATCAAACTTTTTGGCCACAATGCCAAATTACATGTTTGCCATAAAAGCAACACAGCTCATTACTCTGAACATACCATCCTTACTGTCACACATGATGGTGGCGGCATCATAATTTACAGGACCATTTTGGAAGAAAACCTGTTGGAGTCTGCAAAAGTCTCGAGACTTAGATGGAGATTTATCTTTCAACAAGACAATGATCCCAAACATAAAGCAAAGTCTACAATGGAATAGTTCACAAATAAACGTATCCACGTGTTAGAATGGCCAAGTCACAGTCCAGGCCTGAATCCAATCTGAGGATCTGTGGAAAGAGCTGAAAACTGCTGTTCAGAAACTCTCTCCATCCAACCTCACTGAGCTTGAGCTAGCAGCAAAAGGTGGCGCTACAAAGTATTAACTTAAGGGGGATAATAATATTGCACACCCCACTTTTTTTGTTATTTTTTACAGGAAGAAAAGTTCAAGGGGGCCGAATACTTGTGAAAGTATATACACATATAGACACATGCATATATATATAAGTTTAAATCAACCTCACAAAATGTATATTGCCACAATGACTTTGTTAAGAGGATATTTTGTTTTTACCCTTATATTGGAGGGCAAAAAAAAAAAACCTCCAAAATTGCTATTTTAGTGCTTCCTACCACCATATAATTTGATAAAAATACAAGGAATTTTCACGTTGGGCTAATGCCTCACTGAGCTGGTGAGAAACATTGCTGGTTAGTGGAGGAGCAGTCAGCAGGGGTGTATGTGCTCTGCTGCTGCTCCAATAATCTGAACCTTCTGCAAAGACAACAGACAGGGAAATGTAAGTGAACTTCTGTACATGTTCGGGCCAGGGCCCCCTACGGGTCATGTGTCAGGATCATCAACCTAGTCATCTGGCAGTCTGCTGCTTCATGTAGGAGGTTCTGTGCTGCTTTCACATACACATTATGATTACAATTGGTTTCTTATTTTGTTGTTGCTGGGATAGGGGTGGGAGGGGAACAAAGCAGGAAGCTGAGCAGTGTGAGAGCAGATCTGAGCCTGTGTTCCTCTGGTTCCTCCCTGTGACTTCCACTGTAAGCTTCCAGCATGTGCCACAGCCAACAGTGATCTTACTATCTGACCAGAAGGCTTCTTTATACAGAGATAGTACCTTCAGAAACCTTCCAACTTTTGGTCTAAGGAAAGAGGGACAAAAGTCCCTCCCCCTTTTTCTAAACCTTGCCCATTGTCCGCCCATTTCTCCACCTGCAAGCATAGTATAATATCATCTTTAATGGCCCACACATAGTATAATGCCCCTTTCCTGTGACCAATCCCCATATGGACCCATATAATACCCCCTAATGTAACTCAGAAACGTGTAATACCTCCTCTTTAATTTTATCCTCCTTTTACACTTGTTCCCCCACTTTTATTTATCTCCCCAAACTTATGGCCTCCTGTCCTCTATCCTACTTATATTGGGGCCTCCTGTCCTCAACCCCCCCCCTCATATTGTAGCCCTCTATACACCATCCTCCTCATACTACGGCCACCTCTCCTCCATCCCCCTCATATTGTAGCCTCCTATACTCCATTCTCCATTATGTGGCCTCTGTCCATCATCTTCCTCTTACTGTTGCCCCCTGTCCTCCATAATCCTCTTACTGTGGCTTCCTGTCCTCTATCCTCCTCTTACTGTTGCTCCCTCTCCTCCATCCTTCTCTTACTGTGGCCTCCTGTTCTCCATCCTCCTCTTACTGTGACTTTCTGTCCTCCATCCTCCTCATTTTGTAACCTCCAGTCCTCTAACCCCTCATATTGTGGCCTCCTGTACTCTATCATCCTCATATTGTGGTCTCCTGTCCTCTACTCACCTTACATTGCAGCCCACTGTCCTCCATCCTCCTCATACTGAGGCCTCCTGTCTTCCATCCCCCTCTTATTGTAGACTCATGTCCTCCATCATTCTCAAATTGTGACCTCTTTCTGCCATTCTCCACTTACTGTGTTCTCTGTCCTCCTCTTACTGTTGCCCCCTGTCCCCCATCCTCCTCTTACTGTGGCCCCCTCTCCACTATCCTCCTCTTACTGTGGCTTCATGTCCTTCATCCTCCTCTTACTGTGGCCTCTGTCCTCCATCCTCCAGTGTGGCCTCCTGTTCTCCATCCTTTTTATATTGTGCCGCTCCTGTTCTCTATCCTCCTTTTGCTGTGGCTTCCTATCTTCCATCCTCCCTTTATGTGGCCCCTGTCATCCATCTTCCTCTTACTGTGGCCCACTGTCCTCTATACTCCTCTAACTGTGTCCACCTGTCCTCCATCCCCCTGTGTACCACCCTGTCCTCCATCCCCCTCTTACTGTGGCGCCCTATCATCCATCATTCTCTTACTTTGGCCTACTGTCCTCCATGCTCCTCTTGCTGTGGCCCACTGACCTCCATTCTCCACATACTGTGGCCCACTCTCCTGCAACCTCCTCCAGTGTGGCCTCCTGTACTCCCTCCTCTGCATATTGTGGTCCCTCTCCCCACCTGTTACTTACCTTCCCTCATTCCTCTGCAGCAGTTTCACTTCCTCTTCTTCCCTCTACCGGGGCTCTTTGACTAAGAGTAGGCGGTAGGGTCAGCCAAGGGGAGGAGCCTCCTCCTGGCCCT
Organism: Engystomops pustulosus; assembly: GCF_040894005.1. Lineage (NCBI taxonomy): Eukaryota > Metazoa > Chordata > Amphibia > Anura > Leptodactylidae > Engystomops > Engystomops pustulosus. Next base: position 213,541,102 of record NC_092411.1, read on the forward strand.
GATTCTTCAGCTGCTCTGCCGCTGTAATGTACGGGTTAGGAGGAGGCAGTACAGATCAGGTCAGAGAGGGGCAGACATTCTCCCAACTGCCCAGAACTGGGACTGTCCCGCCGAATCGGGGATGGTTGGGAGGCATGCTCCCTGACCTGGGGATACTGTATACAGAGGCGGATTAAGATTGCCAGGGGCCCTGGGCTGTATGAATATAATAGCTCCTGCAAATCTGCAATTCACTTCCTACTTGTAAGAGGATTTCATGGGTGAAGGTGCTTCTGAGTATAAACTTTGATGGGTCATGTGGGTGGTCATGGATCTACTAGAAGGCTTGGGCCGGGGCTGAGCCCAAACCGCCTATATTATGATCCACTATTGACTGTATACAGAGATATTACTACCCGACCAGTGGGCTTGCTGTCTTTAAAAGGTATTCTGTCTTTTTTGTCTATCCACTTGTAATGTATCTATTCAATCATCTATCTATCTGTCTATCTATTCATCTATCTATCTTCTATCTACGGTGGGCACAGAAAGTATTCAGACCTCTTTAAATTTTTCACTCTTTGTTTCATTGAAGCCAATTGGTAAGATCAAAAAAGTTCTTTATTTGCCCATTAATGTACCCCCTTTACCCCATCTTGACAGTAAAAAAATGAAATTGGGGTATTTTTTCTAATTAAACCAAAAAAACTGAAATATCACATGCAATAAGTATTTAGATCCTTTAATCAGTATTGAGTAGAAGCAATTTTTAAACTAGTACAGCCATGAGTCTTCCTGGGAATGATGCAACAAGTTTCTCATACCTGGATTTGGGGATCCTCAGACATTCTTCCTTGCAGATCCTCTCTAGTTCCCTCAGATTGGATGGGGAACATTGGTGGAAGCCATTTTCAGGTCTCTCCCAAGATGATCAATTGGGTTTAGGTCAGGGCTGTGGCTGGGCCACTCATGAATGATCACAGAGTTGTTCTGAAGCCACTGCTTTCTTATTTTAGCTGTGGGCCTCAGGTTATTGTCTTGTTGGAAGGTGAACCTTCGGCCCTGCCTGAGGTCCAGAGAACTCTAGAAGAGGTTTTTATCCAGGATATCTCTGTACTTGGCCGCATTCATCTTTCCTTAAATTGCACCCAGTTGTCCTGTCCCTGCAGCTGAATAATAACCCCATAGCATGATGCTGCCACCACCATGTGTCACTGTTGGGATTTTGGCAGGTGATGAGCAGTGCCTTGTTTTCTACACACATACCACTTAGAATTAACACCAAAAAGTTCAACCTTCATCTCATCATACCAGAGAATCTTCACATAGTCTGGGAGTCCTTTGTGTGTTTTTTTTCAAACTGCATGTGGCTTTCATATGTCTTGCACTGAGGAGAGGCTTACGTCTGCACACTCTGCCCTAAAGCCCTTACTGGTGAGGCTGCAGTGATTGTTGACTTTATGGAACTTTCCCCCCTCTCCATACTGCATCTCTGTCACTCAGCCATAGTAATCTTGGTTGCTCTTCTTTACATCTCTCACCAAAGCTCTTCTCAAATGATTGCTTAGTGTGTCTCGACGACCAGGTCGTGAAAGAGTTGTCATTCTAAATTTCTTCCATTCAAGGATTATGGAGGCCACTGTACTCTTAGGAACCTTAAGTGATGCAGAAATTATTTTGTAATGTTGACCAGATCTGTGCCTTGCCACAATTCTTGTGCAGTTCCTTAGATCTCATGATTCTTATGTGCTCTGACATGCACTGTGGGCTAAAAGATCTTCTATAGACAAATATGTGCCTTTCCTAATCAACTCCAATTAGTTTAATTAAACACAGCTGGACTCCAATGAAGGAGTAGAACCATCTCAAGGAGGATCAGAAGGAAATGGACAGCATTTGAGTTAAATATGAGTAGGAAAGGGAAGTAAAAGTTCTCCTTACTGGTTTGATCTTAATCCCCATCAGGTCATTAGACTTCCTGACGCTCATGCTTGATGCCAATGGAGCTGCCTTACAAGGTAGCTAAAAGAGGCGTGGTATTTACAAAGCAGACATGTTGAATTCGGCAATTATGCCATTACATCAGAGTATATGCAGTGTGTCCATGGTAACCGTAACAGCGCACTCCCCCTCCCACTTGAGTGATACATTAAGAGAGAAGGGGAGGGAGCATGAGGGGAGTGCTCAGAGTGATGACATAGGGAACTTACCACCTCCCTTCACAGAGTCCGCCTAAGTGTAACTCCTACCACTTCATTTCGAGACTATGTTCCTAGCCAATGAGGATCCGGTTTCAGCACAGGGTAGGTTGGTATCGACTTCAAATGTTGTGAGTGCATCTTATTATGGCACCCTTGCTAGTCACAATGCTGGATGTATATATATAATGTGGGCCACTGCTTGATTTTACCTCCATTTTAGCTATAACCCAGTGAGGCATAGATGAAACAGCCACACGCACAGTGAGGGTTTTAATAACTTGTAATTCCCCTGATGATTTTGTCGCATGATGCATGAAACGCGTTGGGAGTGTTTAACCAATAGTATTAGGGATTAACAGTGATTGTGAGGGACATTATTGGGACCGTCCTTGTTAGTGCGGGAACACATGTGGGGTCAGGTCACCAGCTGATTGTAGGGAACAATAGGTCCCACGCACTTGGATCAATATCCTATGGATCAGGAACCTGCACGTTGAAGACTGGTGAGATCCACCTGATTAATCCCTTACTGCCCCCCAACTTACTTAATGTTTGGAGTTATGTGTATGTATCGTGATGATCTCCCTATTGTAGGGTGATAGTTTCACTGCTGCGAGACATTAGCACATGGTGCTGCAGCAGTGGGAACTGCCTATGGTTCTAGGACCTGAGTGACCTATGATATTTGCTTTTGCTGACTAGATATTGCACTTTAGGTTCGTTATGAACTTGTTTTATAAGTAATTACTAAAAGTTCTATTTTAATTTCATAATCTGAACATCCTGCTTCAACCCTACAATGTGTAATGTGCTGCCAGATGCCTTAGCGCTTGACGAATTTCCCCTATTATAAAAAAGAAAAGTGTGCAGACCCTTCTAATGCACTTGGACTGTGTGCCTCACATCCTTACACATAGGGGCAGATTTATCAATATGTTTATGGCAGCATACTGTTGTACATTGTACCAAAATATAATAAATAATGTAGATTTATTAACCCTTTAAAGACCCCAACCTGTTCAGGACCTAGTATTCATATTCAATAGTCCCAGGAGCCTACTGACATGTTCTTAGTCATAACATCAGAAAAAAGGACAACGGTGACATCTAGTGGACATTTATTGACTTGCATGCATGTTTGCACTAAATGCAAGAGGTCTCATTTTTGAACTTTAGTTTCAATTGGCTGCAGCGCTTAGGATGGTAGCTATAGCAAAATAGAATGGGTTAACAACATCTATGTATCTCTATCATTTTACTTCTCACACAAGCTGTCTTAAACTGATTTGCTATAGTAGCCAATCAAAGCTCTGAGCTCATATTAATGACCTTTGGCAAAATAAAAACTAAGCTGTGATTGGCTGCTTACTGCCACAGCAGCCAATAGCTCCTGTATATTCTGGTTAACCCCTACGCGCACCAGGATGTTATAGTACTTCCCGCACGGGGACGTTCTATAACGTCCCGCTTCCGGCACCAGAAGCAGCGGCTGTCAGCCCCATATTACAGCTGACACCAAGCGCTAACACAATTGGAGTCGATTCTGAGCTTGAGTATTAACCCCTTACATGCCACGGTCGAGTGTGTAAGGGTGCTCCTCCTATGGATCGTATCCCCCGTGCCGCTAACCGGGGGATCCGATTCTTTTCTGGGCAGCCCCGACGTCTGCCACATGCCCCGGTGCTGCCCATCTGGGTCTGACTGTAAACTGTCTGCGCATGTGTCTGCATGGCAGACACGGGTTTACACTGCTCTACAAGGAATTAGTATTGTAGAGCAGTGTACTGGACTTGAATCAGCGATCAGAGCATTGCTGGTTCAAGTTCAAGTTTGAAGAAGTAAAAAAAGTTAAAACTAAACATAAGAACAAATAAAAAAAAATAAAAAAATACAAGCCCCTAAAATATAGTATTGTGGGGACACGTGGCGCCTTGGGGGGGGGGGGAATAATAGTTTTGGGGGTATGTAGAGATATGATGGTGAAGATAAGATATGGAGGGAAGGGTAGAAAAGGGGGGGGGGGCTGCTGCGGACCCTTTGGCTCGCAGGAGTACCTGCGGTTTAATTGGTAGGTAGCGATAAGACAGAAAAGTCCAAAGAAATACACAGGTAGGTATGTATGCGCTGCCCCTACAGCTAAAAATGTAATATAGAGGTAAACTCCAAAAGAGTGTAGGAAGTTTTTTTAAATACAAAGTTTATTTTTTCAGTGGCGCCACCTCCCTTCACAGAGTCCGCCTAAGTGTAACTCCTACCACTTCATTACGAGACTATGTTCCTAGCCAATGAGGATCCGGTTTCAGCACAGGGTAGGTTGGTATCGACTTCAAATGTTGTGAGTGCATCTTATTATGGCACCCTTGCTAGTCACAATGCTGGATGTATATATATAATGTGGGCCACTGCTTGATTTTACCTCCATTTTAGCTATAACCCAGTGAGGCATAGATGAAACAGCCACACGCACAGTGAGGGTTTTAATAACTTGTAATTCCCCTGATGATTTTGTCGCATGATGCATGAAACGCGTTGGGAGTGTTTAACCAATAGTATTAGGGATTAACAGTGATTGTGAGGGACATTATTGGGACCGTCCTTGTTAGTGCGGGAACACATGTGGGGTCAGGTCACCAGCTGATTGTAGGGAACAATAGGTCCCACGCACTTGGATCAATATCCTATGGATCAGGAACCTGCACTAGTATTTTAGAGCAGTGTACTGGACTTGAATCAGCGATCAGAGCATTGCTGGTTCAAGTTCAAGTTTGAAGAAGTAAAAAAAGTTAAAACTAAACATAAGAACAAATAAAAAAAAATAAAAAAATACAAGCCCCTAAAATATAGTATTGTGGGGACACGTGGCGCCTTGGGGGGGGGGGGGGGAATAATAGTTTTGGGGGTATGTAGAGATATGATGGTGAAGATAAGATATGGAGGGAAGGGTAGAAAAGGGGGGGGGGGCTGCTGCGGACCCTTTGGCTCGCAGGAGTACCTGCGGTTTAATTGGTAGGTAGCGATAAGACAGAAAAGTCCAAAGAAATACACAGGTAGGTATGTATGCGCTGCCCCTACAGCTAAAAATGTAATATAGAGGTAAACTCCAAAAGAGTGTAGGAAGTTTTTTTAAATACAAAGTTTATTTTTTCAGTGGCGCCACTGAAAAAATAAACTTTGTATTTAAAAAAACTTCCTACACTCTTTTGGAGTTTACCTCTATATTACATTTTTTGCTGTAGGGGCAGCGCGTACATACCTACCTGTGTATTTCTTTGGACTTTTCTGTCTTATCGCTACCTACCAAGCCCCTAATATGTAATTTTCCCATAAAAATACTTAATAAAGTATAAAAGCACAAGCACACAAACCCCCCCACACATTTGGTATTGCCACATTTGCAACAAACTGTATAATAAAACACCTGCACGGTAAACGCCGGGAAAAAAAACGCAAAAAAACATTCTGAAAAAAGATCATTTTAAATTAATACCTTTAAAAAATGCTCTAAAAATGAGAAGAAAATTACGGACTCTAAAACAAGACCACTAAAAAGAACAACTCTTCTCACAAAAAATAAGCCCTATAGGTCCACATCAAAAAAAGAAAAAAAATGATATCCTGTACAATTTGACGAAGCAAATCTGATCTGGATGGCGCCTCCTTCCCTTCTACGCCCGGCCGTGCGCCCATATAGCAGGTTACCACCACATATAGGGTATCGGTGTACTCGGGAGAAATTGGGTATCAAACTTCATGGAGCCTTTTTTCATTTAATCAATTGCAAATGTCTAATTTTTCACCCAAAATGAGTGTATTGTCAAAAAAATTACAATTTGTAGACCACACTTCCATTTTGTTTTAACCTCTATAAAACACGGTTATAAAAAGGTTAAAAGTCTTTTTCATACGTTTTCTCATGCTTTTTCATACGTTGAGGGGTGTAGTTTCCATAATGGGGTTTTGGTGATTTTTCCAAAAATTTGAAAAATGGCACCTAAATTCTGAGCCTTATAACATTCTAGTAAAATATGTGGAATCTTAAAAAACCATGCCAACATAAAGCAGACATTTGGGTAATGTAAGTTATGAATTTATTTGGGTGCTCTGACTATCTGCATCAAAAGTAGAGAGTTTAAAACTTTGAAAATAAAGAATTTTTCCAAATTTAGTTTTTTTTATAACTGGAGAGAAAAAAACCTTGATTTTGCATTGCCGTCTACTAAGCAGCGTAATTTTAAAAATTATTTTGTTGACTGAGCTGTTTTAGGGCTTATTTTTGAGGTACAGGGAGTCTACAAGCAGTTTTGGACAAACAAAGCCACAGACTGTGTTAGGTAGCAGTCTGGATTACTATGCAATCATACCATTGTGTATGTTATTAAGGAAAGCAGGACAAGATTTCCTATTCCACATTTGTAGCTAGACTTGGTGAACCTCGAGTAGAGATCTCTTTCCTGAACACATCACAACACCTCACCTCTGCTCCAAGTAAGAGCTTTAGTAAGATTCTTATTTGAAGCAAAGGTGGCTGGAGAGCTGGTTGAATGTAAATAGTGAACATAAGAAATTGAGGAGACTTCCCTAATGCTCCAAGTCTAGCTGCACCCCCAGACCAAAAATGTTCAGACTTCTGCTGCTACTAAACACACAAAGTTATGGTTACACAGTTCTCCAGGACTGCTACCCAACACTGTCTGCAGTTTTGTATTGACACAACTGCTGATTGGCTCCCTGTGATGCATGTATTATAATTACAGGGAGTATATAATAATATACAAAATGAGGATCAGTATTGTGTATGACCTCCCTACAATGCTCCTGAAGAGGTTGCAGATGGATCTCCTCCCACACCTGAACTAAAGCATCTACCAACTCCTGGACAGTCTGTGGTGCAATGTGACGTCGGTGGATGAAGTGAGACATGATGTCCCAGATGTGCTCAATCGGATTCAGGTCTGGGGAATGAGCGGGCCAGTCCATAGCTTCAATGTCTTCATCTTGCAGGAACTGCTGACACACTCCAGTCACATGAGGTCTAGCATTTTCCTGCATTAGGAGGAACCCAGGGCTAACTGCACCAGCATATAGTCTCACAAGGGGTATGAGGATCTCATCTCTGTACCCAACGGTAGTGAGGCTACCTCTAGTGAGCACGAGAAGGGCTGTGCTGCCCTCCAAAGAAATGCCACCCCACTGCCAAACATGCTGAATGATGTTGCCCGCAGCAGATCGCTCTCCACGGCATCCCCAGACTCATGTGCTCAGTGTAGTAATAATAATAATAAGAATAATAATAATAATCTTTTTCATATAGCGTCATTAAATTCTGCAGCGCTTTACAAATCATAGGGGACAAACACTATTATACAAATATAATATTACATTATAGACTACAAAAAGTCACATGGAACAATAGGAGTGGGGGCCCTGCTCGCAAGAGCTTACAGTCTATGAGGATGAAGGGGTGACACAAGAGGTAAAGAGCTTGTTAATGGTCCAGCCATTCTTTATAATGGAACAGTATAAAATAATGGCTGCTTGAACCAGCCATCAGCCGCCATCTTATTTACAAAGTCCAAGGTGAAAGTGACTGCAGAGGAGCCTAGAGCTTGGTATATATCTGATGCAGGATGGATTAGTAAAGAGAGAGTTGACATTTCATGCTTTTAGCAAGTGTGATAGGCTTGCCTAAAAAGATTGATTTTAAGAGCATGTTTGTAACTTTGGAGGGGAGGGCATTAGTCCGAGAGTCCGGGGTAGGGCATTCCAGAAAAATGGTGCGACTCGGGAGAAGTCCTGATGACTTAGTCTAATATGACTGGCAAGCCTGGCTGCTGCATTAAGAATAGATTGTAGAGGAGAAAGTTTAGTGAGAGGAAGACCAAATAGTAGGGAGTTACAGTAGTTTTGTCAAGAGTGAATCAGCGCAAGCATTTTAGAAGTGTCAATTGTCAGAAATGGGCGGCTTCTGGAGATGTTTCTGAGTATACGGTGCAAAGGAGAGGTCGGAGTCCAGCACAACCCCAGGACAGCGGGCTGGCTGCCTCCATTCTATAGTGATCCCACAGACTGAGATGGAGAAGTCATGGTTGGGTTGGTTAGTAGATGATGGAAAGATAAGGAATTCAGTCTAAGGCCCCATGCACAAAACCGTATTAAAATGGCTGTATATGTGACCAGAATACGGCCGCATGCATTCCAATGGGCATCCATGTACATGGCCGTATTGTCCACCAAACCGTACCATACCTTCAGCCAACTGTATAAAAATAGAGCATGTCCTATTTACCACCATATTTTGGTTCCGTATGGCCCACAGAAGTCAATGGGAACGTATAAAATACGGGCTAAGGGCTCATTCACATGGCCGTCTGCGGGGACATACATGCGGCAATAGCGGCACGGCGCAGATACGGTGCCACACATGATCCGGGCCGCACACCGCAAAAAAGATAGAGCATGCTCTATCTTTCGGCGTGTGTGCGGCCGTGTGCCGCTACTCTCTATGGAGGGAGGAGGGGCCACCTCCTCCTCCTCTCCAGCACACGGCGCTATGCCTGCACGACGAATACCGCGTGTGAATGTACATACTGCATACAGCTGTGCACTGTATGCTGCCGTATATATGTGCAGTATCCAGAACCAGTGCATTCTGTCAGCCAGCCAGTATTCAGCCATCCAACCGTATTTTATACGGATGCAGTGCAAAACTTCCCGTATTTACGGCCAAAATACAGCCGTATATACAGAATAGTAAGGCCTCATACACACAAACATAGGGTCTTTTCTGTTCTGTATATACGGCTGTAAATATGGGACGTATTACAACAGTATGGTAACATATTGCACCATATCCGTTTGAAATACGGTGAGCTGGAAGATTTTGGATGGCTGAATATTGGCTGGCTGACAGAATGCACCTCCCACTGGTTGTGGATACTGCACGTATTTACAGCAGCATAGAGTGCACAGCTGTATGCAGCACGTATTTAGGCTACATTCACACACGGCATATATACGTCTCCCAAAGCCGGCAATGGGCGCACCGTACCGCTCTGTAGCCAGGAGAAAGATAGGATATGTCCTATTTTCCCCGGAATACGGTGCCGTGCGCCATATATTACTATGGAGAGGAGCGGAGGGTGTGGCGCTCCTTTCCCTGGCGCCGATGTCTGCCCGTCATGCTATGGTACAGCAGGCACACATCTGTGTCAATGTATCCTTAGCCTGTATTTTATACATTCCCATTGACTTCTATGGACCATACGGAACAGGAATACGGTGGAAAAGAGGACATGTTCTATATTTTTATACCACTCACTTATGGTACGGTGGACAATACGGCCCTGTACATGGATGGCTGTGTTGCCCATTGGAATGCATCGGGCTGTATTCCGGCCATACATACGGACGTTTTTATACGGTCGTGTGCATGGGGCCTGAAGACCATACGTTCATGTGCATTAAAGATTAAGTTTCAAGAAGAGAGAGGACATGATGTTAGAGACAGTCACCAGTGTTCTGGATTAAGGCAGGGGTGAAGTATACAGCCAGTATCCTCAACATAGAGAGGATACTGGAAACCAAATCTGCTGATGGTTTGTCCGATGGGGGAAGTATACATGGATAAGAGCCCTGAGGAACCAAGACAGTGAGAGGAAAAGGAGACACTGAAAGTGTGGTCAAAGATATGAAGAAAACCAAGAGAGTACAGTATGCTTTAGGCCAATGGAGCGAAGTATCCCAAGGAGAAGCTGGTGGTCCACAGTATCAAACTCTGCTAAGAGATCCAGAAGATTGAGGAGTGAATAGTCACCTATGGATTTAGCAGTGAGATCATTGGAGACTTTAGTAAGAGCAGTTTCAGTGGAGTGCATAGAGCGGAAACCAGATTGTAAGGTGTGAAGGAGGGAGTAAACTGAGAGATAAAGAATTAGTCGAGAATAGACCAGGAATTCCAGGAGTTTGAAGATGGAAGGGAGGGTAGAAACTGGTCGTAGCTAGTCTCACTGGATGGGTCCAGGGAGGGTTTCTTTAGTAATTGGGTACCAACTGCATGCTTGAAAGAAGATAGGAAGACACCAGAAGAGAGCGGTTTCAGATTTTAGGTGATAAGTGACTGCTGGTGGGAGAGACTGTAAGAGATGTGAGGGGATGGGGTCACAGATGCAGGTAGTGGGTCAAGCAGAGGAAAGAAGTCTGGACACTTCTTCCTCTGTGACTGGATCAAAGAAAGAGAGTGAACAAGGTAAGGTACCAAGAGGAAGGTGATTAGTGGATTGAGAAATTATTTCCTGGCGAATGCAATTAAAGTAGGTGGCCAGATCTTCAGCCCCAATATTTGTGACCAGTGGCTGCACCTTTGGAGTTGAAGAGTATCAAAGAGCCCTTTAAGGTTGTAAGAGGATATTAGATTAGTAAAACAGACCTGTGAAGGGCAGAGTTATAGGTTTTTAGAATAACTTTGAAGTGTAGAAAGTTATAAACACGCTTTCATCTGAGAACAGCACAGGGCACCAGTGGCAATCTTAGTGTTCTCTGGCACCCCCATCTGTGGACCTCAGCCCCTCATACCATCCTCATGGAGTCAGATTCTAACCTTTTGTGCAGACACATGCATGTGTGGCCTGCTGGAGGCCATTCTGTAGGGCTCTAGCAGTGCTCCTCCTGTTCCTCCTTGCACAGGTAGGGGTCCTGTTACTGGGTTGGTCCCCTCCACATCTCCTGGTAGCACCTGGAGCCTCTGCACACTACGCTGACAGACACAACAAACCTTCTTGCCACAGCTCACATTGATGTGCCCTACTGGATGAGCTGCTCTACCCGAGCCCTTTGTGTGGGTTGCCGAGGCATTGTAGGGAGGTCATATGTGGAGGCCACACACAATACATAGCCTCATTTTGTCTTGTTAAACGAACATTGGATAAGCCTGTAGTGTGTTTTTCCACCAACTCCAAACCCAGGCCTCCATTGCTTGATACATTCAACTTTGTACAGGGCAAAGTATTAAATGAGAAAATTTCAAGCATTCAGATTTAGGATGTGTCATTTGAGCAGTGTATTTTAAGTTAATTCCTCATCACGATGAACATTTTTGCGGTCGGTAAAACATTTTGTGGCTTACAATAAAAAGCAGATATGTGAATTATAAAAGGTGAACTCATTGCATTCATATGTTTTCTAAAGAGGGGCAAAAATAAAAAAAAAAAAAAAAAAAATCAGGAAAACCAAATTTTCAGACTTTATTATTTTGATAAAAACAGATCAGGAACACATGGACATCTATGGGACTAGTTAAACCGCTTTGAACAGAAGATAAATAAAATATTTCTGGATTTAATTGTGGGACCCTTCAGAATCATATGCTGTGTTAAGTTCAAAGAAATGAATAGACTATATTACAGTTTATTAAAACATTAGTACAAATTATACAAAGTATAAAAACACCCCATCTAGACTCTTACAAAATAGACCTAATGAACAGACTACAACAGGCTTTAAGCACTGACTTCAGAGTTGTGCCCTTCAATTCACTCTCGTTGCTCATCAGCGAGTTTCATCCCACAAAAATTGCTCCATATGTTAACTAGATCAAACCTTGAATCACTTGAGCTGGACTCCGTGGGAAAGACTTATCAGAAGTGTGAGGTAAAACTTTTCTAGTGGCCCATGGACACCAATCAGAGCTCAGATTTCATTTTATAAACAGCAGTAGGAAAATGAAAGCTGTGCTCTGATTGGTGTCCATGGGCCACTAGAACAGTTTTACCTAATTACTAAATCTCCCCTAAAATGTCTATTTAGTGATTGTAAGTTTGCTCCAGTAAATCCATCAAGGAGTTTGTCAAACTAAACTTATGCATTAGATTTAGGCTTCAATTACACAATCACCAAGTCCCGTTTTACACAAACCATTTACCGGCCTCAATGCAAAACTGAACTGAGCAATTCAATTCCGTTCAGTAGTCCTAGGTTGGGGCAAGTAACACTGAGCATGTTTGTAGGAATAAATTTGCTTGTATATAATTGGACCAAGAGTACTAGGAAATCACTAATGCCTACAAGCACACCACTATCACAGCGGAAGATGTAACAAAGGCATATTTATCAACTGGCTTTAATGTCATTTTAGTAAAACAATTTAAAAATTATAGTTTTTAATATAATAGACTTATGCTGCGGACACCACACATGGCCAAAAGTGTCCTATAGAAAAAAGTCCTCACAGTATAAAACACAAACTTCAAGATGGAGCCGTAAAGATGTACACATGACTTGTTCGCTACACTGTGCTCGTTTGTACCCAGTGTGAATCAGATGCGGTTATGATGTGGTTACTTAGATTTAGGAAACAGGCAGCAATGTGACTTTCTGGTCACATTCACAAATGAAAGACTCAGATTCTTATCACAAAATCTACATCCAAAGTACAGTACAATGCATAGAAAATAGCTCCAGCAATAGATAGTAACAATGATCATTAACTTGAGCTTACTGCTAGAATATGCATATACAAATACAAGGAAGGCACAAAGGCTTAACAATGGTTGCCATACCCTCCTCTGTTCAGAAGAGTTAGCTGTGAAATGGCAGCAGTTTGACCCGTTTGAGGGAATACGCTTCCCCTAGTTGTGTGTAGTCCGTCTAGTCATCCTACAACCAGCAGGTAGTACTTGACCAAATCAGGATCACAGTATACCTTTACACGCATAGGGCTGATGTACTGCGTTAGGCACATCATAGACCTACGACTACGTTATACTTAAGCAGTGGACACTCTCCACTTCTATAAGGCAAGGTAAATTCCAGAAGAAAAAGCTCCTTTGCACATATCTTAGCTTGAGCTAATGCAGTAGGGTGGTAAAGGACCAAGTACTCTACAAAGCTTCAAAATGCAATTGTAAAGGTCTAGGCACAGAGTAGACATAACCTTATTTACCCTTTTCAAAAACTGCATTATAAAAAGATTAAAAAGAGTACAAAATATAAATCCACAGAAGCTTTCTGAGGAACGTTCCATCACTATTAACAGTCTATCTTTTTATATGCCACCATGCTGTTGACTTTATGGATTGTAGTAGTAAAGGAGCGAAGCCGAACTTCTTCGGAATTGGAAACAAACTGAGGTCCAGACTCTTCCCATTTCTCTGGCACTTCCGAATCTTTATCTGTGTAGATCAGCAAGTCAAAGGCACCTGCATTGTAGAAGAACAAACATCCAGTAAGTAGAAGAAACAAACACAGAAACATGACTGGGTCTGGGTGTATACACAGTATGTCCAAGGTAATGTGGAAGCAACACGCACAGCATATCAGTTCACCAGTATAAATATGCAGTACACCAAGAGAAAAAGCTAGAAAGTTCACAGGAGGCGACCCCCCTCTTGGATTTTTACTTCAATCCAAGTAAAAAGAAAATCCAGAAAGAGCAACATTACGTTGATAACGGGAGTCATGAATTATCCCATTTACTTACATGCAGTCTCCAGTAGTGGAAGAAAGGTTACTGTGGCTGTGATTTGTCGGATGACTGATCGGATTTCCTCTTGAATAACTTTTGGAGATTTTTCTCTGACAATGCTGAAACACACAAAAACATAGTACAACAAATAGACCATGGGGAGTGAAATGTATTTTTAAAGGGCTATTCCAGCCGGAACCATTTATTACCCATTCATAGGATGTGCTATATTCCAGTTTTCAGAATTATACTCCAAATGCAGAACCAGAACATAGTGGACAATGGCTACACCATAAGAGAATCCCAAGCAGCAGACAGTGTTAGATTGCAGCATGGAGACATACATAACCATGTCTTTGTGTGCAGTTAATGCATTTTTCACTGTCCTGCTACTTTTATTTTGGAATTATAGCTAGACTCGTAGCACAATGCGGAGTTAAATTGAAGCACTCTATGATCTCTTTGTCCAAACTTCTCCAAGCTCCCCATCTCTCTGCTCAAATATATAATCAAAAGCAGACTACAGCTCTAACTCTCAGCAGAAGGGTGGTGTGGCTGTGTTGAGCTTACCAAGTCCAGCTACAATTCTGAAACTGTATTTTTCAGTCCTGATGCCATTAAAGGGGTATTCCCACGAAAACAAGTTTCTTAAATATACTTAGGATAACAAAATAATATTCACTAATTGTTAAAAGAAGCATTTCATAGATATAATTCCAACCAGTCTCTTTCAGTATTGCTGTTTACAATTTGGGGTCTCCTGGATCAGACTAAATCTTCTGACTATTGTCGGATTCTTCTCATTAATATCTTCTTGTGTACGTGCACTGCAGTGCCCTCGATCCCTTCCATCTGCATTACAAGACCAGCTCAGACAGGCATTTCCTGTTGGCCATCAGTGTGTAGAGACATAATCTACAAGCTACGTCCCCATTGTCGTGCTTAGGCCTCTCTAACTGGTGGGTGGTGTGGCTGGCAAGCAAAACTACGCCTGGTTGGACCTTGCATAGTTTTGCGTAAAATCCAGCAAACAGAAGTTCGCTGGTTTTGCAAAAGAATGTAGACCGCGGTGAGAGAACAGAGTTGACTATGTTTATAGGAGAGTTTGCAGAGCTGAGGCCATCATTCTGTTTTATATCCATCCGAAGGAATCTCATCTCCGATATGTCTCTTTGTCAGTGTCAGATGCTAGTGTATGTTCAGAAGCTAAATAAAAGTGTAGATAAACCTGTACCCTGATAATCTAAGCACATTGTCAGCTCACAGCATTTCATGGCACAGAGGGATCTCATGAAGTGGCTGTGTATAGAGTCCCCGCCCACACTCGGGAATTGTACACCGACCAAAGAGTTATGGAAGTTAAAAGAACAATAAAACTGAGTAAAATTGTAAGAGGATAAAAATGATCTTTATTATGTAAACATCACTAGGGGATTTAAATTTAACCCCTTCCCGCTCCGAATATATCGGCCGCTGAGTTGATGGCGGCTCAGCTCTGGATCGGAGCTGAACCGCCATTGGGATACACGGGGTGCTGGCTGTAACTAACAGCCGACACCCCAGCGCAACACCCACGGTCAGAGTGGGCTCCGATTGCAGGTGTTTAACCCGTTAAATGCCTTGTTAGCGGCTTCTGGGGGCGCCGATCATTGCTATGGCAGCCCTGGGGTCTGATCCCCTGCTCCAGGAATCCAAGTAAAGGTACAGGATCCTCCTGCAGGTACACCACACATTCGGAGTTGCTGTGACAGGGGACTGATAATATTGGCTGACAGTCCAGGATTGGGCTGTCACATTGACAGCTCAACCCTGCAGATGACTTAGTGTGTCGGAAAGGCATACTGCCATTCAGACGGTCAGAGCTCCCAAACTGCTGTAAAAGGTCATGTGACTGGACAATCAGCAGCTTACACTGAATAATTGAGCTCTGATCAGCTGCAGCTCGTGGCACAGTAGAGGGGAGAAGAGTCTCGCAGATTTATGCACATGGGACTTTTTTTTTTTATTAAAACTGCCTGTACAAGCCTCTATAAAGCTTGTACAGGGGTTATTGTGCCTTCAGATGCCAAAGTTGCAACTTACCACTGCACTGAAGCGGAAATGACAATCGCATGATTGAGTGCAGACTGGTTTTAAGCAGCAAATAACACTCTGGTAATGCCAGCAATACATGCCCAAATAAGGTGGGGAGGAAGCATTGAGAGAAACGGCTTACACTTTTATGTGTTTTTTTTTTTCACCTAAAGCGCAGAGCTACAAAATACGTATTGAGACTGCGGTGTACAATTCTGGCAAAGATTTTTTTTTTTTTTTTAAATCTACCCTGCAAATTTTCATGCAATAATTTTTATGCCCAGCAATTCGTCATATATAGTGCCATTACCTGTCATCCTTCACAGATTTATCACATTCTATATCAAACTGCCAACGCTCAAGGATTTCATTGTTGTCAATGCTTGTGATCACCACCACTAGTTTCTGGACCTGACATTTATATAACCAATCTGAAATTGACAGAGAGAAAGTTGTTACAAGAGTAGAACAATGAACTCTATCCAAAAGATGGCAGTATATGGGGATTTTGCATACCATCTATTACAATGTGCAGATCGCACAAGCACCGATCGCGGGTGTTAGCAACGGGCGTTTGCTTCATTATGAAGCAAATGCCCGGTGAGTATGAAGAGGGCTCAGCCAGTGAGCCCTCTTCATACTCCCCCGTGCGCAGCAAGACGTAAGGGTACCTCTTATTGCACTATGGGGGTTAAACATCATCTTAGTTTTTGTCTGATATTTACCTTGCAAATGTTCTCAATGGCAACTAAGGCCATGTCTAGTTTATGTGATGCTAGGCCTTTTCCACATACAGTACACAACACATATATACATATATATATAGCGCAAGAGGTGTTGGAGTTTTTGGTCCAAAAATATGCCAGATCTGCAGTACATTGTACTAATAATGCTTTCACCAATGTTTCCTTTCCACTGGAGAGGTTTCTGTTAAGACCCTCTGTAAGTAATCCATTCCAACAAATGGCCCTTTAACTACCTAATTCAAGGTTGTAGCTTCATAAGTAAGTGTCAAGATAGAACAGAGATGTGTATTTAGGTGCTGGGCCCATACAGACCAATGCTTCACTACTAAGCGATAATGTTTTGTTTGGTAAAAACAACTTTCAGACGCTGTGAACTGACTTGCAGCGGGACAATAATAAGAAGGCTCGTGACATAAAAGCTTACCTTTAAGCTGCTCCACAACTGTATTCAAGTAGTTCTTAAGATCTGGGTCTGTGGAGACTAGGAGGGTCAGCCCATACTTCTGTGCACGTGTAAATGTCTCCGCCGGATAAATCCCACGCTGATACAAAATACTATTGATGCCAAAATCTGTGGATAGAGTGTCATTATTACAACAATTGATGTAAAGAAACATGTTATAAATCACACAGCCAAGCCTACGACATTTGTAGTCTGCTATTTGCCCCCTTTTTTTTTTTTCAACTTTCTTATCATTCTTTATTGCAGGAAGATTCAGAGAAAATAGATATACATACATTTTATAACAATTAAAGTTATATAGCATTACATAAGGAATTCGTAACAGTAGTAACATTAATTTAGTTATCGAACATTAGTATGTAGACAATGACAAGCTCGGGAAGAGCGCATAAGGTAATTCGTATCAGTGAAATGTGTCAAAGCTTCAATGTTTAAGGTATAAAATCTATAAAATTTTTAATAATAACAAAAACGGATAGGGGACTAGAGTCAGGGAAAGAGAGGGTAAGGATGCGGGTGGGGGGAGGTTATCCAGATGATTTATATTACCTATCAGTACAATTTTTATTGCCCCTTTTTTAATGTAAATCTAAAGTCTTGGCAATCTAAAGTGCTGTCAGGAAATGGCGACTGTACACATTGAAGGGAAACAGTCACCTCCACTAGCACCTAAAGCTACAAACAGTACCTTATCCAGAAGGTTTCAAGGCTGCAAAAGGTTTTTTTTTTTTTTTTAAATAGCTGGCCAACATTGCAGCAGGTCTGTTAAAATGATTTTTATTATCCATCTTCTATAGTCAAGGAGTTGAGCTACTTTGGGGACCACTAAAGACAGGGACCAATACGGCTGAATTGTATTGTACCTTATATCAAATGGTTAAGATTCTTAAAGGAAATCAACCAAATGAGTTCAGTGGTTTTAAGCAAAGCAAGCTTACACACTGGCTGTGCCCTCCGAGACATGATTGGTTCTTCATTTAGTTTTTAATGGCTTATTTTTTTGGGGAATTTTTTTTCAGGAATCGTTCAGGGTAGTGTTAGTTGCCGCAGTCCGGTTAAATGCTGCGATCAGTGCCACTATACAGACCTGCATTATAATTTCAGGTGCGGCCTCCCACCTCAATCGTGGCACGGCAAGACACTATGGGGCAGATTTACTTACCCGGCCCAATCGCGATCCAGCGGCGCGTTCTCTGCACATGATTCGGGTCCATACGGGATTTATGAAGGTAGTTCCTCCGCCGTCCACCAGGTGGCGCTGCTGCGCTGAAAATCATCTGAACGCGCCGGAATACACTGAGCTGGACCAGGTGAAGGTAAGAGCTTCCCAAGCGACACATTTTCTGTTTTTAAATGCGGCGGTTTTTCCGAATACGTCGGGTTTTCGTTCGGCCACGCCCCCTGATTTCCGTCGCGTGCATGCCGGTGCCGATGCGCCACAATCCAATCGCGTGCGCCAAAATCCCGGGGCAATTCAGGTACAATCGTCGCAAATCGGAAATATTCAGGTAACACGTCGGGAAAACGCGAATCGGCCCCTTAGTAAATGACCCCCTATGTGCTTACAGCACTATCCATAACAGAATCCAATGGCCGCTGATCTGGCTACAATTTTTACGGCTAGCTCAGACTACATTTACTGTCGCCTGCATGTAGCCATGTAAGCTAGGCCGATACCCCTGAGGAGGTTCTATAAAGGCAAAACATGCAAGGGAGCTGACAAATGATTTTAATGCCTGCCCAGCGGTAGCTGTGCCCTTTTGCATGGGTGTACTGCAGACAGAAAATACATGGCAGTATCTCAATGAGTGTCAACAATATTGTTCTGAGCTCATTGAAGATATGAGCAAGGGTTCATTTGTTGATATCCTAATATGGTATTTGTAAATATCTTTACATATACATTACCATCACCATAACTCGCAAAGGGCAGGTAAAACTTTTACCTGTGTGCAGATGATTTCCCATAAATGTAGCCATATTGTCCATTAGAGACTAGATTGCTGTCCTTGGATACACCAACCGCTGCTGGAGTGATTTCACAAAAATCCAATTGTTTTTACACATGAAATGGCTGGGAGTTACTGTATGTCCCTCGGACGTTATGTGATAATGAACACTGAATTGAGGTGGTCAGGCATGACTCAATAGCTCATGTGTGGCCAATGCTGTCTAAATGAGGGGATGGGGGTTGTTTCCAAGGACAACATGGCGACATATATGGGAAATTAACTTCACACAGGCACAAGGAATTGTATAAATGTATTTAGCAGAATGCCCAGATGAGAATATGCGTGTCTCTCAGTACAGCAGTAGTGAAGCAGGAGGTGTACAGTCATTTACACACGACTGCAGGGATATTGGCAGGACTGGAAGCACAGCAGAAAATCATAGTTGGGCAGGTCCTTCAAAGCGTTTACACATCTAATGTGATGTAAGAGCCCGGCCATAGACTGCACACAGCCGCCGCTATACAGGAATATGTGGCGGCAGCAGATTAACGCAGACCAACAGCAGCAGTGCCAGTGCATCAGTCTCTCCAAGAGCTGCAACACTCTCCAGGTACTCGTGTACTCACTCAGTACTCGTGTACTTACAGAAAAACTCGGACACGATCTCGGCGCTGCCCTTCAGAGTAATGCCTTCCTTGGTTACCTGCGCCGCCATCTCCAGGCCGCCAGCACAGCGCTGCTCGCTCAATTCAAGACAGCGCGCCTTCCGGAGACGTATCCACGCCACGTAGAGCGGGGGCTGCTTTCCATTGGCTGATTGCGCTGAACGCGCGTGAGGTCATACGTAGGGCTAAAGGACCCTGTGGTATTCTCACCATGTGACCAGGCAGGCTCCTTTGTGGGAGGAGCTACTGCGTGTTGTTACACAGAATGTGCCGTGGGTGCAGGAAAGGGACAGTGTCAGAGAGTGAGGAGGAGACGAGGGGGCACGGGGCAGTGTGAGGAGAAGATGAGGGGGCACGGGGCAGTGTGAGGAGAAGATGAGGGGGCACGGGGCAGTGTGAGGAAGAGATGAGGGGGCACGGGGCAGAGTGAGGAGAAGACGAGGGGGCACGGGGCAGTGTGAGGAGGAGATGAGGGTGCACGGGGCAGTGTGAGGAGGAGATGAGGGGGCACGGGGCAGTGTGAGGGGGAGACGAGGGGGCACGGGGCAGAGTGAGGAGGAGACGAGGGGGCACGGGGCAGTGTGAGGAGGAGACGAGGGGGCACGGGGCAGTGTGAGGAGGACAGGGGGCACTGGGCAGTGTGAGGAGAAGATGAGGGGGCACTGGGCAGTGTGAGGAGGAGATGAGGGGGCACGGGGCAGTGTGAGGAGGAGATGAGGGGGCACGGGGCAGTGTGAGGAGGAGATGAGGGGGCGCTGGCCAGTGTGAGGAGGAGATGAGGGGGCACGGGGCAGTGTGAGGAGGAGATGAGGGGGCACGGAGCAGTGTGAGGAGGAGATGAGGGGGCACTGGGCAGTGTGAGGAGGAGATGAGGGGGCACGGGGCAGTGTGAGGAGGAGATGAGGGGGCGCTGGCCAGTGTGAGGAGGAGATGAGGGGGCACGGGGCAGTGTGAGGAGGAGATGAGGGGGCACGGAGCAGTGTGAGGGGGCACTGGGCAGTGTGAGGAGGAGATGAGGGGGCACTGGGCAGTGTGAGGAGGAGATGAGGGTGCACGGGTCAGTGTAAGGAGGAGATGAGGGGACACTGGGCAGTGTGAGGAGGAGATGAGGGGGCACGGGGCAGTGTGAGGAGGAGGAAAGGGGGCACGGGGCAGTGCAAGGAGGAGATGAGGGGGCACGGGGCAGTGCGAGGAGGAGACGAGGGGGCACGGGGCAGTGTGAGCAGGAGAGGGGGCACGGGGCAGTGTGAGGAGAAGACGAGAGGGCAAGGGGCAGTGTGAGGAGGAGATGAGGGGGCACTGGGCAGTGTGAGGAGGAGAGGGGACACAGGGCAGTGTGAGGAGGAGATGAGGGGGCACAGGGCAGTGTGAGGAGGAGATGAGGGGGCACAGGGCAGTGTGAGGAGGAGATGAGGGGGCACGGGGCAGTGTAAGGAGGAGAGGGGGCACGGGGCAGTGTGAGGAGGAGATGAGGGGGCACTGGGCAGTGTGAGGAGGAGATGAGGGGGCACGGGGCAGTGTGAGGGGGAGATGAGGGGGCTCTAATGGTGGCGTTTTTGTGGTGTTACTTTTTTTTTTAAGGGTACTTGAAAACCTTGGGCGTCTAATCGGTAATAAAAATACACTATATACTATAGTGTAATATACTAAATACAATTGTATTGAATTTAATTGTTAATGTAGTGCTTCACGTTAACAGTCTGGCTCACTGGCTTCGCTGACTGGCAACCATTTGATATTAGTAGAGGCTTCTGACTTTCAAATCAACCATTTGGGTTTGATCAACACACTTAAAAGGTTAATACCCATAATTGGTCTCAGCAGTGGCCACAGATGTGTTGGTGATCTGGGTATGCTGTATGCCGTTAATAACTGCAGACACCTGCCCTTTATGGAGAGTGCTCAGACCGTGAGCCCACTACATACAGACTAAGGCTACATTCACCCTGCTGTATGAAGGATGTATATACTCCGGTGCGGCACCGTACCGTTCCTTAGCCGGGACAAAGATGGGACATGTCCTATCTTTCCCCGGAATATGGCCATATATCACTAGAGTGCAGAAATTAAGAAAAAACACAAAGGACGGCGCCTTGGGTGATACCTTCCAGCCAGAGGGAAATATAACCAGCCCCTACTAGGGGTGCTCACCTGTCGATGTCTTGGTTTTAAGGCAAAATACCCCAATTTGGGGTTCTGAGGGTGGACGTTGTCTCTCTTCCGTAGAGTTGTTTTAGTCTTTTTAAAAATTAGCAGCCACTAGCCAAATAGATTTTCCCAAGAGTCCCAAAAGCAAGGACTTGGGATCAAATTATAAAAGCACAGAAAAAGTTTTGGCAGAAAATTGTGGCGCTAGTAGCCAGGACCAACAATCAATAAGTTGAGTTAGTAATAGTGATCAAGAGATATAAACCAAAATTATATTAAATTCGGTTTATTGGTAAAATAAGAAAGTAAATTTAATACATAGAGTCCTTACTGACGCGTTTTGGGTATAACCTTTTCTCAAAGTGTAGGACAAAGGATCAAGAGAATACATGTATTGAGTTCCTACAAAAAACTCTGAATCTGAAAAAACAATTCCATCAATATGGCTTCTCAGGGGACCAATCGAGAGGGTGCAAAACATTAACCTTTGAAGGTGCAGACAGTATATCCGTTATAAATATGTGGACTTACAGTAGCTCCAGTTGTCCAGTGGGGTATGGCGTTTTTGGCGCGCAAGTGTAACTAAATATCTTGCGATGCGATAGAAACGCCAAGGCTTGCGCGATAGTTTCAAAATATTGTGGATGTCAGGGCGTAGTAAACAAAATGGTAGTTCGCGCATGTGCAGTAAGTGCGGGAGGCGAACTGGCTGTGGAGTACCAAGATGGCACCTGCGCCGACAGACCTCTTGTCCATGCCGTACCTAGGCAGAGGAAGGAGCCAGGAGGAAACAGATAATAATTAGTAGTAGCCCGTGCATCTGCAGGATACAGAAGGGAATCAATACATGATGAAATGATGAGAAGAATTTATCTCGACTCTAGGGCTTATAAATATAGAATTAATTATTAATAGATGATGAATGTATAAAATATATTACATAATAAATAATATATATATATAAAAAAATATGTATGTGGAGCTTATAATAAAAAGTAAAGGGGATCTCGAGTTACATGGATAAGTAAAATAGATATAATTGATCTGATTGGTTAATTAGTTCCCTGAATGAAAAACGGGTAGAAGCATATCTGTAAGGCTATAAAACATTCTCGCTGCAAATAATTACAAGCATATAGATGCATTGATCATAAGATATATACACATGCAAATAAAAATTATAAATAAAAAAATTATAAATAAAAATGATAAACAAGACAATATATAGTATAAAATAAGTATATCAGGGAAAGAGAGCGTATGCAGAATGGACTATGAGTTTTCATAAAGGTAAAGGATATTTAAATATTTTTTTTTTCTCGAACAGACAAATTAAAATTAAGTAATACATAAATGCGTAAAAGATGGTATTAAGGCGTGATATTAACAAATGCTATTAAAACACACTTTCAAGACACTCATTCAGGCTGCCTTCACTAGTGATTGAAGTTTAAAAATCCAGAACATCTCCCTTTGTTTCAGGCTATTGAATCTATGGGGATGAGAGCTTTTAATCCATTCAATTGGTGTAATAGAGAAGTCCTTATAGTTGCAGTCATGGTGTAATGATGCATGCCTGGAGACACTATGTTGTGCAAAGCCCTTCTCAATATTGCTGTTGTGCTTATTTAAATGCTCTCTCTGGGATAAAATCGTTCTGCCAATATATTGCAAATTGCATGTGCTGGCACCAATCGCGGGTGTTACCGATAAGTGTTTGCTGCAATATGCAGCAAAGACTTACTGGCTATGGAGAGGACTCAGCCCATAAGCCCTCTCCAAGCACCGGCAGCCGACGCTCATTGTACTATTACGGTGGGCGTAGGTAAGGGGTTAAACCACCACGTAGGAAAATTCACTAAAAATGCCCCAGTCATTAGAACCTTTTTAGGGGTTAGTCCTCAAACTATTTGATATTGTTTTAAAGAGTTTAACTGGTGAGGATTGAGACTGGCCCAATACTTTATGACGCCAGAGTCATTACTGGACTCAAATAACTTCAAATCCATGGGTCTTAGGGTCCTATTAGATGGATAAAAGTTGGAGTTGAACTCTCTTCCTCCCAGAAACTTCATGGTGACAAAACAACCATCTCAGACACCAACCACCCAATTAGGGCAAGAGGTTTTAAAACTCAAGGAAATGGAGTCACAGAAAAGAGGACATTATTCCCCTCTAATTCTAATAAAAAAGCCAAATGGTACATTCTGTCTCATATTCAACCTGAAAAATCTGAACAGACATATTCTTTACATAAAATTCAAGATCCTGCCCCAAGGATATTTGAAGATAATGATAGAAGTAGTGGCATTCTTAAGATCCAAGAAGGTGTCAATTATTCCATATCTGGACGACCTACTGATAATCGGTCAAACAGAGCAGGAACTTATCAACACAGGAATCTGACGATTACTACGCTTCAACAGCTGGGTTGGTACATATACTGGGAAAAATCCACACTTACCCCCAGCACAGAGACAATATTCCTAGGCACACTTCTGAATACAACCCTACAGACGTGTTTTCTTCCTACCGAAAAGATGTTCAGACTCATTCAACAAATATGTTATTTCCAACAGCAGCAATATTGTACAATAAGAGACTCCTTGAGAATTCTGGGGCAGATGTCGGGCAGTATCCAATCAGTCCAATGGAGTAAGAGCCACGCTCGAGCATTTCAGTGCTGGATAGAAGTTTGGGACAAGAAATTTCTACTCTCTGGACAGAACTGGGACAAGCCTTCTGGTGGATGCATTCAATCAAGTCTGGAATGCTCCAAACCCTCAATCTCTCAACTTCTCGGCTTGGATCCTGAGAGGGCACTGTTGAAATTACGAGGTCTTTCAGATAAAGTAATATCTACTATGAAGGCAAGTCGCAAACCAGTCACTTTTTCAATATATAACAAAATATGGAAAAAGTTTGTAGCATTTTGTGGTCCGTGTCAACCTAACCGTCTCTGAATATTTCCCAGGTCCTAGATTTCTTACAGTCCGGTTTTAACAAAGGGTTGAACACCAGTACCCTCAAAGTTCAAATTTCGGCACAGTGCTTTCTTTGATCAACCTTTGGCCGATAACAGATGGATGAGCAGGTTTGTGAAAGCCATGTCTAGGTTGAGACCAAATTATGTACAAAAGATCCCATCATGGGACCTCTCTTTAGTGCTTAATTATCTAACCAGTCCTCCTTTTAGACCTCTGGAAGATACTAACATAACTAAAATAACCTTCTTGATAGCAATTACATCTGATATAAGGCTAGGGGAGATAAAGGCACTTATACAGGCACTCGACTAGGGAACCATACTTAATAATTTCTGAAGATAGAGAGACATTGACGCTTGATAAAACCTTTGTTCCCAAGGTCTCTTCAGAATTCCATCAGTCAGGAGATCATTCTCCCATCATTTTGCCAGAATCCAAAATCTCCAAAAGTAGTGGCTTGGCATTCTTTGGATATGAAAATAGTTTTGCTCCATTACATAAAAAGTACAGAATCATGGCGTAAAGATTCAATCATTCCCCTCCAGTTTGGCAGGAAGAACAAGGGGAAGAAAGCGTCTAAAGCTTCCATCGCCAGATGGATACAGCTAGTCATCAAGGGAGCATATGAATCCAAAAATCTGACTGTTCCTGGACCAGTTAGAGCTCATTCAACCAGAGCCATCGTCACCTCATGGGCAGATAAAAGAGGAGCTTCCATTGAATAGATATGCAGGGCAGCCACCTGACCTAACCAATTGACCTTTGCAAAACATTATAGACTGAACATTCAAAATACCAAAGAACTAGCCTTTGGTAGAAAAGTCTTGCAGGCTGTAGTCCCTCCCTAAGGAGTTATCTGATAGATCTCCAGGTGGGGCCGTCATGGGGGACGATATGGAAAATGGGAATTATTCTCACCGTTAATTCAGTTTTCATTAGTCCACCACGACGGCCCATGTATTTTTCCCACCCTTTAGGTACTTACTATGATAATTAATTGTAGTAAAATATGATGTACCGTATTTAAAATTAACATGCAATAAAAGGATTGCATCCACTGCCGGTGTAATTATTTGGTTGTCACTGGAGTGTGAGTGCATCCAGACACCTATCTCTTACTAGTTAATAAAGTTAACCTGTTAAAGTGAAGAATCTCAAGCCCCTCTATGAAGTGACTTTTGGATAAACAGTTTACATCATATGTTGTTATTCTGCTAAGCTGCAAGGGAAATTGCATTTAGTGTGAAATGGGGAAATTTTTTGACACCTCTGACCTGACTGATTTACCACAATTTCATTTCATTCTTTCCAGCCGAGTTTACTTTGAGAAATCCCTGATGGCTTGTATGTTCTTTCATGAAGGATCGAAAGAGGCATATGTTTTTAAAAGCAACCAAAGTGTTAAATTCATTGCATCTCTCTCTGGGCTGTCTGTTTTAAAATTATACTACTTTCATAGCGAATAAAAGCAGATTGTCCCTGACACACATTATTACCCCGTGAGCCTTCTTCATACATCGTTAACAGCTCCACGCCATACTATTATGGTGTGGAACATTAAGTGGTTAATTTGTGGTCCAAAGTAATACAACAGTAAAACATTGATGTTCAACTTACATGTTACAATTTTGAAGAAGCAGAATAAAAAGCATGTGCAGTAGTAAAGGTCCCAAACGAATACTTGGTTGCAACCCTTTGGCATTGATGATAGCCCCTAAACATTTCTTGTAGCTATTTTAAAGCTTCTGCTACTTCTCAGACACTATCTTCTCCCACTATTCCTTTGCAGTTTGTTTAAGCTCTTGAATGTTTGCAGGTTGTTTTCCCCCAAATATAGATTTTAGCACACCCAAAAGATTTTTTATGAGATGCCATGTAAACAAACAGTTGCTTTGCAGTGCCAAAAGCTCTATCTTTGTCTCATCCGTCCATTCCAGAAGGATTGTGGTTTATCAATGTACTCTTTGGCAAAGATCAGTCATCCCTTTTTATTTATTTCATTAAGTTATGGTTTATTATGGTTTATTGGCCTTCACCCATAAAGCTCTGCCTGGTTTAGTGTGCAGCGTATTGTACTTGTTGAAACCATGACACCAAACAGTACCAGGTTGGCCTTCAGGCTTTTGGATGTTTGACTTGGTGTTTTTTCCATTTGCACCAACCTTCGAAGACATCTCTTTTCTATTTTCCTCTTTCTTCCATGTCCAGGGAGGTTCTTGACAGTTCCATGTTTGGCAAACTTCTTATTAACGTTGTGCACTGTTGAACTTGGGATACCAAGGTCTTTGGAGATGGTCAGGGCCTACCAAATGGCTTTTTAAAATACTGAAGTAATTATTTATTAGCTAATTTATGTCAGATGGACATCAACAATCATAGGTGATTGTCATTCGTGAATTACCAGTCAAATATGTTTCCATACTAATTTAAAAAGAAATCACAGTTATCTAATTTTCAGATCAGACCTCATAAAAAGCATGAAAAGTAATCAAACAGTAACATCTACCCCGACATGCTACCAAAAAACAAGCCCTTACACAGCTCTGTAAACAAAACAATAAAAATTTTACGCCCATTAATAGATGGTGATGCAAAGACAAACAAAATTATCACAAAATGAGTTCTATATTCTGCAAAACAAGCTATATAAATGGGGAATCGCTGAAATCATGGTGATCGATAAAATAAAGATAACACATTATTTTCATGATACGGTGAACGTCTGGGGAAAAAAATGGTAAAAACCATAAACATGAATTCATTATTTTTTTATCCACCACGAACAAAAAGTTGATAAAATCTAATTACTAGCTGTTGACCCCCTAATTCATGTACCGGAAAAGTGGATCTTATCTGCAAAAAAAAATAATCCCCCACATGTCCAAATTACAAAAACATAAACACTTTATAGCCTGTAAAATGTGTCAATGCAGATCTGCCCTGAATGGCGCCTCCTTTCATTCTATACCTTCCCCCTGTGCGCCCCAAATGACAGGTCTACTTTATTCTTTGGGTCAGTGTGATCACGGGGATACCAAATTTGTATAGGTTGTATAATGTTTTCATATATTTTTAAAAAATGTATTACCAGGTATTACCGGTAAGTCTTTGCTGCATATCGCAGCAAAGACTTACCGGCTATGGAGAGGGCTCATCCTGTGAGCCCTCTCCATGCATCCGCAGCCGACCTGTGACGTGCTACGGATTGTGATTACATATAAGAGAAATAGTGACAAGTTTCTTATATGTACTCAGGATATCAAAGTAACACATTCTCTAACTCACTGTTATTAACAAAAATGCAGCATTTTACAGATATAATTCCAACCTGTCTCTATCAGTCCTGGTGTACACAAATTCAGTTGTCCATAGACACGACCCTTTAACTCCCGACTTGGGGTCGGGCCGCCATCTTGGATTTATTTATGTGTGAGATTGTGCAGATGAGATTTCTGTCTCTCTGCTCTGAGCCTATAACCACGCCCCCTGCACAGAGCTCAGAGACACTCACTAATTCACTTCCTGTCAGGACATTATGGGCAGAAAGAAACTGCAAACTTCAAGGAGATAAGTGATTCGGGGGGAAGGGGGAGGCAGACACATAGCTGTGAGATTGGGGCCTGGAGACAGCTAGGGCCCAGAATACTGGTGTGGATGGCTATTGCGCTAGGGCATCCTGTTGTCACGGTGCTTGGTATGGGGACCAGAGAGCTGTCCTACAGCCTGGCAGGTCTCCAGCAGGTGTTGTGTGCAAGAAATAAGAAGAGAGAGGCAACCCCTGTGTGTCTGTAAGATAAGTCCCTGGGTAATGAATGGGGAGCCCGTGGTGGTAAACAGCCGTATCCAGGGATCAGACGGAGGCAACGTTGTGCAAATCAACTTACAGTTCCTTATTTAACAGTAGATGGCAGGCAACGGGCCAAACAATCAAACAGAAGATTCGGATTCTGGTTACTGGAGTGGTCATGGAGAGTGGTCTGCAGAAAAAGTGCACCAGCCTGATAGCAGATGCAGGATGGGATAGTTGAGGTGGAGCTGTGTCCAAATTGTGGAAGCTGCAGCTCTGGGTTAGAGTCTTGTGACTCAGTTCCTGGGATTAGTATCTGTGGCAGCACTGAAAGTGTTCTGTATACACTGACTCTCTCTGCACTCTGACTGAACTCAGACCACTGACAGACCATGTGCTCCCACTGCACAGGGGTTTTATACTCCTCGTGGTCAGGTGATAGCACCTCTCCAATCACACTCCAGCTTACAATATAGCCACATAATTGGATAATTACCTACACTCATTTAACTGTAGCCTTCCAGGCAAAATCTTCTGAGTGAGTTGCGTAGGCTCACCAGATAGATCCTGACAGGGAAAGGGCGCTATTCGCAACCACCACCTTGCCTATAACTTGATAGGATTGTTGCAAGTGTAAAAGTCTGTCAGCCTGTGTCTGTCATGCATCTCTGATCTGTCATCTCTCTTTCTATGTGTCAGTGTGTTAGTACAGAAGTCAGATGAAAGTGCATATACACCTGTACAATAATAATGTAACCACATTGTCACCCCACAGAACTACTGTAGATGCAGAATAAAGAGTCTGCTTAGAGAGTCCCCACCCACACCCTGGGATTTTACACTGAGCAGCCTATTGAGTGATAGGAGCTAAAACAGCAATAAAACTGAGTAACATTGTAATGTAAGATTAAAATGATCTTTATTGTGTTAACATCACTAGGGGATTGAAATGTGTGAATTTCTGTCGTAGGAAACCCCTTTAATCCACCTGTGCCATTTATAAAAGCGTTCAGACCCTTTTTTTGGAACTTTTCAACTAGTCCTACTAAGGGGTGTGGCTTCTGAAAAGTTAGCAAGGTTGGGTGCAAAATAGTCAGTGTGGCAAAAAATTAAGTGGGTGCCCACGTTTGGCACACAGTTTAGACCAACTAGAAGTAGGTCTAAAGTAGATCTCAACAGTTTTACGTTGCACCAGAATTTATCCTGGTTCAGCAAATGATTAGCTTTGTCCAGTTGTATCTAAGACACACTGATAAATCCCCCCCCCCTCCTAAAATTGTTTTTTTTAATATGTTGGAGGGTTTTTTTTTATGTTTCTTGGGTCAGTGTTTTGGAGAAACGCAGTTACATTTTGTACAATAAAGTAGGGGTGTGTGCTTTATGAACCCTAAAATATGTAGCAAAGCAATGCGATAGATTAAGAGTATATTTACATATATACACAGTACATTTATATTTAAGAGTATATTTACACATCATTGTCCTTTTCATGCCGATTTCCATGTGTTTTTCATGACCAAAAAGTGTATAAAATTACATTTTTGTCTCTTATGCACAAACCCATTTTTTCAGATTGTCAGTACATTGCATCAAATATTAAATGCCGCTTGAAGGTACAAATTGTTCTGCAGTCAATAAGCCCTCTTTAAATGGAAATTTGTAGAAATGGAAATGGTTTAAAAGGAAATCCAGTCAGAATTCTATTCTATTATGTATCAATTACTATCTGATTTTAGACCTTATAAGTAAGGGCACTTATTTTAGGATTCTACATTCCTAAGGTGAATGTGAACTAAGCAGAAAGAGGTGAGCAAATGAGGTGTGTTAAAGTTGTATTTAGCTTTGTGTTGGACATGGACATACCACAAATAGTTTTCACTCAAGCAAATCATGACTGTCACCCAAACAATGGCCTTTTTACAAAAGCCAGCAGTGATAACCGGATACAATACTTTTGTGACTGATAGTTCTTCCACTTATTTATCACATGTATGTAAAAAAATACCATCATATACAGCAAGCCTTATGCAAGACCCATTCCTTTCATGAGTTTTAGAATTGTGTTTGACACTTTCAGTGTTCCTAACATAAATATAGAAATATTTGGTAAGAATACAAGCCACAATTTAACCTATAAGCCCACTGGAACGGAACATATCCTTAAAGATAATCTAACATCAAAATCAAGGGTTATAAAGCAGGGACACTTACTCATAGATCCAGACACTGTGACACTGGTAATCCTCCTTCCTTCTAAAATCAACTTATATCAAATTATGCTAATGAGTCTGAAGGGCTCTGGGGCGTTACTCGAGCCCCTCTGTGCTGCAGATTCACAGGCTGTTATAATGAGCAGAGCATGTCTCAGCCCCTCTCTCTCTTCCCCACCTTTGCCTTTGTAATCTATCAGCAGCAGGAAGCAGGAAGGGAGGGGGGGGGGGGTCACCTGCTCTGTACATTGTAACATTGTGTTGCAGAGTCTGATCAGGGTGCGATCAAGGTTTGGTCAGTGAAAAACTGACATTTTTCATCAAAGTTCAATCAGTTTTCGGTCAGAGTTTGTTCAGTTTTTCACATGCTATTTTTTAAAGTTTTTCTAGTGTTTTTTTCATGCTTGGACAATGGGGTTTATTTACTTAGGGTCGCAGATCACACTTTCACCGGACTGTTCACGGTTTTTGGGATTTACGCAACTTTGACAGGGGTTTGCACTGGGATTGTGCCGCATTCGATCGGATTGTGGCGCAGCTGCGCTAGCCTTCTTGCAACTGAAATCAGGGCGGCGAGGCCGTCAGACGATCCGACTGATTCGGACTGAGCGCTGGATATAACTTTCAAATTGTGTTGCAAGACCAAGCACTTACATGCACCAGGAAGAAGAAGGTGAACTCTGTCGGACCTGAGCAGGGAGGTGACACTGTTAAGTAAATGTGCCCCAATATGTGTGAAATAGACTAATGACTGTGATCTATCTTTTCTATGTCAATAGATCAGTGAAAAACGCATTGCACTTGTATGTGTCTCAGAGTGCAATGTGTTTTTATGCATTTCCTAAGGCCCTATTCACAATTGCATTGCAGATCATATTTGAGTGCAATGCGTGAAAAACTGTTTTTTAGTCAGTTTTTGCTAGGAGTCAATAGTGCTCTTGCATTTTTCACGTGCATGTTGTTTGCATTTTTACTGCGTTTTTGGTGCGTTTTATATGCACGTTTCAAATCACACAATTCTTTAATTTGTACCCACATGCCACTTCCTGCCTTTTTTTTCACATTACCTAGCAATCTATCCATTTAAAGCGCATTGCACTCACAATGCTCGGAAATGCAATGCGTTTTTGATGTGTCTCCATTGATTTAAAAGGGGCAATGAGACAGAGTGCAATGCAAGGTTGGAACGTCAGAAGTCGCCCGTGAAAAATGTAAGTGTGAAAGGGGTCTCAGACTTGTATGGTGTGTTTTTCTCAAATGCAAGTGTGACAAAACCCATTGACTACAATGGGGCTTATTTACTAAGGGTCCACGGACGTACTTTCATCAGACTTTCCGGCGTTTTCGGGATTTGCGCTGCTGTGACAGGTATTAACTGGGGATTGTTTGTCGCACGCCAATGGGTTGTGGCGCTGCTGCGCTGGCTTTCATGCAACAGAAATCAGGAGGGCGTGCCATCGGACAATTCAACTAATTCGGACTGATCGCAAGATTTAACTTTCAAATTGTGTCGCGAGACCAAGCACTTACATGCACCAGGAAGAAGAAGGTGAACTCCGTCGGACCTGAGCAGGGAGGCGACACATGCAGGATATCGGGCGCACAATCTTAGTGAATCATGGCAGAGTGCATTTCGGTCGGACAATGTACTTTTGGGAAGCGCGTCAGGATGGGTAAGTAAATGTGCCCCAATGGGTCAGAGTGCAATGCAAGTCAAAACATGCACAGAACTCCTTTGTGAACCCAAGTGTGAAAGGGGCCTTATTCTGCACCAGATAAATAAAGCTGGATGGTTAATCTGGAGTAGTTTAAGACTGTGGAGTCGCACTTTACAGTAGACCAGCAACGGTCTAAAACCCTTAATAAATATGGCACAAAGCATTTGCAACACCCCTGCCAACGAATAGACAGTGGAGTGTTGCGAATGAGGCCCTCCATCTGTATCTCCCCAGCAGGTGAGCCTCCGCAACTCGCCTCAGAGAGAATGCAGTCAGTGTTAGGCCTCAGTAGTTTTAGACCCTGCCTATATAGCAAGGGTTAAGGTATGTGATGTTTCTTATCCAATGATATTCTTCCATGTGAACTGGAGTGTGATTGGAGAATGAGCCACCACCTGACCAGGGAATAACAAAACCCCTGGACAGGAAGGGGCAAGCTCTCTTAGGCCCAGGCTCTCACCACATGAGCAGCTCTTAGGCCCCAGCTCCTGACACAGGAGCAGCTCTTGGAAGCCAGCTCTCCTAGAGACCAGAGAGACAGTGTCATGCACACCTTCAGTGCTACACACAGAACACCCAGGACAAAGCTGCAGCTTCCATATCTGGACACAGCTACATCCCAGCCTGCACCTACTTCCAGGCTGGTGAATATTCTCCTGAGGATCACTCTCCATGACCATTCCCATAATCCAGACTCTCCAGTAATCCGACATCTTTACTAGATTGTTTGGCCCGTTGCCTGCAGTTGTTCTAATAAAGAATTATGAGTTATTTTGCACAACGACGCCCCCGTCTGTTCCCTGGATGTGGCTGTAACACCAAGGGCGCCCCATCCATTATCCAGGGACTCATACTACAGATACCAAAGGGGTTGCCCCAGGGAGATTCAGTACCACATCCTCTCCCTCTATCTTTCTTGCACACACCACCTGCTGAAGACCTGCCAGGCTGTGAGACAGCCCTCCGGTCCCCATACCAAGCACCGTGACACCAGCGTGCCTAGGCCGCAACCGCCAGCCACTCCGTTATTCTGGGCACCGGCTCACTCCAGGCCCCAAGGAAAGGCTAGGCCCCGGTGGGGGATGTTGCACATATCTCATGATTTCTGGTGTGAACAGCCAAACTGATTGATATAATTGAAGGATGTTTTGACATAAAATTATAATTTTGAACTATCCCGCTGATCAGATGTTATAGCTCTGTTTTGTTTGTGGAGAACTGGAACTGAGTTGCTTGGGAAATAATGTATTATGAACTTTAGTTTAACCAAAATATTTTATTTTATATATTTATTTAGAATTTAAGTTCATATATGAAAAGGTAATCAATGTAGAAATACAGGGGTTTCCTACCATTTTATGGCTACTTTATATGATTTTACATGAAATCTTTGAACTGATGGAGCTGTTGAAATTAAAGATGATTTGGAGCTTTCGTTCTGGATAAAGAACCGAATGCCATGTCACAAAACAAGTGACAAAGATAACCATTTATTGTTATAATAACAGTATATATGTGTTCTAACTTGTACGCCCTATTTATTTTATACTGTCTAATCCATCTCACCGCATGCATATTGTTCACCACTAGATGGCGTGGGTGGCGTATAATTCATTCAGATTTTCAGTCCATAGAGGTGAGTCATAAAATTCTTTTACATTTTATGACTACTAAGCTTTGCTTTTATTACAGCGGTCATCAAGAACACAACAACTTGATTCCCACATAAAAGAGGTTACAAAATAATTTCCCACAAAATAGGCAATAATAAAATTCAATTAAATGTTCACATTGAACAGTTTTAACAAAAACAAACTTTTCACTCAGCAGGACAGACATTGGATTCTGATTTTCACAATATCTTACAAAATGACTGAAGAATGTTATGTTCATTGCAGTGGCATAGTAGGAGGCATTTATAATATAATAAAAGAAAATATGCCTAGAAAAAAACATGGAATTAAATGGTTCAAGTTATGTTTATATTCAAGTACTAAGACTTTTGGAATATGGAAGTGGGGGGTCTATTCACTGAATAATATAGTGAATTTTTATCTAATGGAAACAGACAACTTTTGCAACTATAATGTCTATATAGAGCATTCCTATAGTGTACTAGACATATGGAGGGTTATCAAGGTTTCTACTGGCAAACAAGCCTTAAAAGGGTATTCCATGAATAAGCATAATTTATATTCAAATGAGACAATTTGAATAATGGAGAATAAATCGGTCCATTGATTTTGTCCTTGAGGAGGTGACACAGGACAGAAGATGGCCGCTGGTCACATGTCCATATTACATGTCCTGCATCTGCCTGGGCAGGTCATGTGATCATCACTGTAGTCGTTTGGTTGCAGTGCACCCATTATGACCAGTGTTGTGGTGAGACATCATCTCAGTGATGTAATGTGCAGTGATGGCAGTTACACATCATTACTATGGTAACAGAGCAGGACAGTTACATCATCACTGGGAGCAGAGCATAAGAGGTTGGAGGAGTTACTGAGCACTAAAGGATCATGGGACTTGTAGTTGTAGATGATGGCTATCTTGGAGATAACTCTGTCTACTTTAGAGATGCCACAAAATTTTGTGAATCATAAAAGTAAACTTTTTAAGCTCCGTTGATGTTTTTCGTATTAATTTATAGCATTATGCGTTTTTGTTCATATTCCCAGAATAACCCTTTGATAAAGTAATAGCGCACCGCTAGGAATTGTGACTTTTTCACCCCTTCCGCCAAACTCCACGCCAAGGGGGTGAGTTGGATCTTGGGCTGTGCCAGGCCATGAAGTGATTGTACTAGCTACAGCCTGCGCCATTCCTGGTACAAGTTATAGCGCAATTGTACGCCTGGTCCTGTCCTGGAGTATAAGTGTATGGCTGCAAGATTGGGCACTGCATATACTAAAAGGCCAGAGCCTCTATATATATCTGGCAGCGCCAAAGTGGCGGGGGTGACATCAATAAGTCACAGGTATGCTCTGCTATGGTTTAACTGGACAAATCAAAAAGAAAAGTTGTTGAAAGTGTTGAACACCAATGGGTGCATTTGGTATGCACTGATGTGTGATTTTTGATTGGATCCATAGTAGATGCTTCTATTGGTGCCTCCAGCACAGATGTAAAGCTAGCCTTAGTCTACAAAGAGTTATAAGAAAAGAAATGGTCTGCTCTGGTACAATGGCCACATTAAATTATTTCATGTACATGTTATCCTATATAATGTATTGCTCCCTAGTGGGTGTCCACCCCAGAAGCTTAATTTAAACAATGCGCAACCCTTGGTGCTTAAACCATGTTACATTTATATATTGTGTCACAAAAACATCTGAGTTATGAGTTCTCACTGAACAATGTCTTAAGTCCCTTGTGTATATACTTATGAAAGTACTTATGTTGAATCTTTGAGGGTGGGCATTCCTCATGAGGGGCTGTATATTGGGGGCTGCAGGCTGTATACTAGGGACAGGGGGCTGCAGGCTGTATACTGGGAGCAAAGGCTGCAGACTGTATACTGGGGACAGGGGTCTGCAGGCTGTATACTAGGGACAGGGGGCTGCAGGCTGTATACTAGGGACAGGGGGCTGCAGGCTGTATACTGGAAGCAAAGGCTGCAGGTTGTATACTGGGGGCAGGGGGCTGCTGGCTGTATACTAGGGACAGGGGCCTGCTGGCTGTATACTGGGGGCAGGGTCTGCAGGCTGTATACTGGGGGGCAGGGGCTCCAGGCAATATAGTGGGGGGGAGGGGCTGCAGGCTATATACTGGGGGCAGGGGCTGCAGTCTATATACTGGGGGGTAGGTGCTGCAGGCTATATACTGGGGGGTAGGGGCTGCATACTATATACTGGGGGCAGGGGCTGCAGACTATATACTGGGGGCAGGGGCTGCAGGCTATATACTGGGGGTAGGGGCTGCAGGCTATATACTGGGCGCAGGGGCTGCAGGCTATATACTGGGGGTATGGGCTGCAGGCTATATACTGGGGGACAGGGGCTGCAGGCTATATACTGGGGGGGGGCAGGGGCTGCAGTTTATATATTCGGGGGCAGGGGCTGTATGCTGTATACTGGGGGGAATGCACTGGTTGGCTGTATACTGGGAGCAGGCTGGGACCAATGCATTTCTTACCCTCGGCTTATACTTGAGTCAATAGTTTTTTCCATTTTTTTGTGTTAATATTCATGTACAATATCCTGAACTGATAATTTCACAACTTTCACAAAGTAATATGTTTATGTGAACATTGTAATAGGTTTAAAAAAATGCTACAATGTGGGTTATATTACATTGGAAATCTATTTAAATTTCTAGTGTCAAGTTATCAGGATTGAACAGGCCGCTTATAAGAAGAAACAATGGGGGTCATTTACTAAGGGCCCGAATCGCGTTTTTTTGTTGGGTTGCCCGAAAATTACCGTTTTGCGCCGAATTGCCACGGGTTTTTGGCGCACGCGATCGGATTGTGGTGCATTGGCGCCGGCATGCACGTGACGGAAATCGGGGTGTGTGGCCGTCGGAGAACCCGACGAATTCGGAAAAACCGCTGTATTTTTTTTTAAAAAATTTGTCGCTCAACACGCACTTACCTGCACCCAGCATAGCTTGGTGAACT
Source organism: Engystomops pustulosus (assembly GCF_040894005.1). Taxonomy (NCBI): domain Eukaryota; kingdom Metazoa; phylum Chordata; class Amphibia; order Anura; family Leptodactylidae; genus Engystomops; species Engystomops pustulosus. The sequence goes on from NC_092411.1 coordinate 213,578,110, forward strand.
TCAGTGAACTCCGACGGACTTCAGCGCAGCAGCAACACCTGGTGGAAATCGGGCGCACTACCTTAGTGAATCGCCGGAAGACCCGAATCAGCGTCGGAAATCGGGGTGTGTGGCCCTCGGAAAACCCGACGGATTCGGAAAAACTGCCGTATTTAAAAAAAACAAATGTGTCACTCGACACGCGCTTACCTGCACCCAGCATAGCTTGGTGAACTTCAGTGAACTCCGACGGACTTCAGCGCAGCAGCGGCACCTGGTGGACATCGGGCGCACTACCATAGTGAATGGCCGGAAGACCCGAATCAGCGTCGGAGAACCGGGTTTGGACCGGGTAAGTAAATCTTCCCCAATGTGTGTGTGTAATGCAGGGCAGTTAATGGATTTTGTATGGACCTGTGGACTATATGAAAAAATACAGGTATTTTGTGGTTTAGGACATTTGATTTCCATCTCGCTATTAATAATCAGTAGCCAGTGGGGGATGGTAAACTGCTAGAATTTTGAACTCCTGTAGCGGACTACCCCTTTAGATTTCTTTGTTTAGAAACAGAACTTACTTGCTAATGTTATAGTTTAATACATTTTGACAAAAATTAACCAACACTTAAATTTGCCTTTTTCTATTGAAAACTAATTTGCCCATCTTTACTCTCTGTGCTGTGCCCTTGTGTTACCAGTAACTGTAGCCATGTGTTGGTCCTATCACAGACACTCCATAAACTTGAGCTAAGCACAGGTATTGCATTTGTAAGCTTTTGGTTTCTATCACAGTAAAAGTGAGTTTAAAGGTGACAATTATGAGTTAGCGCTGGCGGCTTCACATTACAGAGTCTGGAAAAGTAAAATCTTAACCAAACTGGCACTGCCTGCTTGAAACTGAGAATTCTAACAGTAAAACATGACATCATGTATTTTCCGTGAGTAATGCATCATTCACTTAATCAATGTTCTTTATACATCAATGGGTGGTAATATGAAAGATGGATATTAATATTTTTCATGTTTGATCCCATATGTTCTTTGCAGCAAATCTTTAGCCTTGCCAATTCATTTAATATGCGGCACTGTTACTATATAGTCTTGGAATCTGTCCTTGTATCTTTAATTGAGCAACCATATCTGTTACAGTCAACTACCTCTTTTAGTGGAAACATAAATCTTCTAGTATTGTTACCTTCATCATAACTAGTCTAGTTCAGGCTCAGAAATGAAACATCTGATACAGCATGACCATTGCACATCCATTTTAATGTAATAACAGATAATTATTTCACTGTATAGAGTCAATATCTTGCAGATTTATTTTAAGAAATTGGCATATGTGCTGGAAAATTCATTTTTTTTCAGCTTTGTAGGGAGACCATATTTATGAATATGCCAAGCTATGCCAATGCTTTCTTCACAGCACAGGCTCTCTCAAAATTAAAGAATAACTCCAATATTTCCCTATAATTCCTCCAGTTAACACTTACATATTGATGCAATGGTCTTTTCATACTGTAAGTAAAATATTCAACTTTCTATTTCTTAGGCATGCAGCCAAGAGTTTTTTCATTAGAAAGTTCCTTTGCAGAGTGGTTACATGAAGCTTCTGTAACCCAGTGTAGCATCTCACCTCCATAAGCTACGTCAGGATTGAGTGGATCCTCTGGACCAGGACCGACACCCAGAACCGAAATCTAAGTGGCACCTGGTCTTCACCAGAGCCCGCCGCAAAGCGGGTTGGACTTGCTGCGGCAGGGAACCACCAGGTTTGAGGTACCTTATCGAGGTACCTTAGCACCGAGATCGAGGTACCTTAGCAGGAGGCAGTCTTGTGGTCAGGTTCAGGCACAACGTCAGGGCAGGTGGCAGAGATGCAAGGTCAAGTCCAATCCAGGGTCAGCAACGGGAGATCCAGGCAGATGGGAACGGGAACACAGGCACACGGGGCACAGAAATGCAGGAACACGGGAACACAGGAGCAGTAACATGGGAACTCAGAAGCAGTAACACATGAACTCAGGAGCAGGAACACATGGGAACACAGGAACTCAGGAGCAGAAACACACAGCACCACAGGATAATCGATAGGGAGCTTTCTCTAAGGCTGTGAGGCACAAAGATCCGGCAGAGTGTGATGGGAGAGGCAGGTTTAGATAGCCTTCTGGCAAAATGGCCTGAAAATGGGGACCGAGGATCACGGGTCAGCCCATGACCCCTGATATGGATTGCAGATAGTTGCTAAGAAAATATTGCACAAGCTACTCCATGCATCCTCCTTCGGTGTGAACGGTGCCCGAGATCCGAGGATGGCCGTGCCAACTTTGGTATGGGAATAGTAGACAGCGTACGATGAAGGATCCAGCACTCGTGTGCTGGATCCTTCATCGTATACTGTCTACTCTACAAAAATGCCCCTCTTACTATTTTATATGGTCTAAACAACCACAAGTGCAAGTGTAAGGGGCAGTAGGCAGAGCACACTGCAGTGTGTAAAAAAGAGAAGATATTTATGAGAAGAATCTGACAATAGACAGAAGATTTACATTTGTTTCCAGGGACGACCATGAACACCAGGACTGATAAATTATATTTATGCTATATTTTATTAAAAACGGTGAATTAGAGAATGTGTTATTTTGTAATCCTGAGTATATTTAAGAATCTTGTCTTTGTGGGAATACCCCTTAACTCCTGCCTCAAAAATGTCCTGGCACATGCACAGTTAACTAGAAAGTTAAAAAAATTCAATTCCAATAGTGTTCCAAATAGTTAAGTTTTATGTAAAGATATTAAATGGTAGATGTATAAGGAAGACTTTGTTCATTTCTGCCATATGTTGTAAGGATATGTTAGGGGGATTCCCAACATGTACTTACAATGTATGGCTAGGAAGGATCCATCCCACTGTATACTGATACACTGGGATCTCTCCTCTGGTCCCTCCTCCTCCCTAATGAATGAGGGGGAGGAGTGAACATCGGAATACATACAAAGCTTGTCTGCTGCCTATGTTCAGGGTGTTTCACGAGTGATGTAACTGTCCTTATATTGACAGTGGCATCACTAGGATCCTTCCAGAGTCTATGTGCAGTAGTGGCTGGGGGGGCAGGGGTAAGGCGTTATTACTGTTCTTTTAAAGGAAATATACCATCAAAATCAAGCATGATAAACCATACTCATAGATCCAGTACTCACAGATCCACCAATATTACTGTGGTAATCTTTTTATTTTTGTTATCTGTGACCTCCTTCTTTCTAAAAAATCTACTTTTAAAATTATGCTAATGAGGCAGAAGGGGAGTGTGGGGAGTGTTACTAGAGCTTCACAGGCTATCCAGACTATTCAGATATTGTTTTTAGATTTCACCTAAGTAGAGTTTTTTTTAGATCCTGTCTTTGCCTAATAAAAGTGAAAGGAGATACCATTTTCAATTTCCATATATGCATTTTCATACTAAAGATAAGGCTACATTCACACTAACGTATGGGGGACGTATATACGGCCGACGTATATACGGCCGATATACGTCCCCCATACACTTCTATGGGCGCACGGCACCCTACGGGAGTGGTACGGTGCAGCACACGTGCGGCACCGTACCGTTCCGTACCCGGGAAAAAGATAGGACCTGTCCTATCTTTTCCCGTAATACGGCGCCGTGCGCCATAGGTTGCTATGGAGAGGGGCGGGGGTGAGCTGCGCTCACCTCCTCCTCCTCTCCCCGTACACTGCAGTTGCCCGCTACGGTACGGGCGGGCAACGGCAGTGTGACTATAGCCTAACTGTTGCTTCATAATAACAAAGGTAAGACTCTTCACTAAAACCTTATACAGGATTTTTATCAGCACATTGTAGCTTCTTGTAGCTCAGAAATTGTGTAATAGCACTAAAATGTTACCAGACACAAGATCAGTAGAACTTAGTGGTTTATCCATCACACCCAGACACGCGCCACATGCACCTTTGACATCAATGTGTTTTTTAAAACAGCTCTTTGATACTGTCAAGTGCTCTATCATTAAGTGGAGGCATTAATATTTCCTCTTTGACATGTTATTTTAACCTTTTATTATATGGGGACTCATCTATTCACAAAACTGGACAATGTTATACATTCTTTATTTGTAAACTGTCTTTAAATACCTTTCCTCCATAGGGAGCTACCATGAAAGTTTATGTTTGACCTATTGAAGAGCTATTATGGGATCAGACATCAATTTACAGAGTAGTCATCTACAGGTGATACTCAAGAGAAAGTATTCATTGTTCAGAGAAAGCTGTATGCTGACAAAAAAAAACAGGTACATTCTTTTGATGGGCACATGTGACAAGTATACCAAGAAACACAGTAATAGCCCAAAAGAACATTAATAGATAATAATGTGCTTCATCTATTGACCTGACTTCTAGAATAAACATATACATGTCATGTTTTAGAACTCCTTATTAAACTAAGATTTTTAACTGTTTTTAAATAAGTAAGGCAGAAAACAACCAAAATTATAGGCCAAAAATATGTTAACATATAAACTACTGCAATGCTGTAATGGAATAGACACAGATGAAAAGGTAGGACAGCCACTAGAATGAGCCCCAAAGCAAGACCTTCATGTCCCTAACTAATTTCCCATCCTACTCTAAACTGTAGGTGACATCCGGTTGACGTTCTCTTACATTGGACATGTTGAAGTGCAACATTTATTAAGAGGTATTCAAGAGTTATAACTGCAGCAGCACAGAGTCATGCCTAAATTAGAATGGTTGTGCTCATAATTGTTTATCTTTATTAATCATAGTTTCCGATTGACATGTTCTACCAATTTTCCACATATTGTCATATTGGTGTTGTGAAGGAAACCGCGACGTTCCAGACCCCTAAAGGGTACGCAAGGTCATTTAGTTATCCTCTTATAGACACTCCCAGAACGCACAGGTTCTGAGAGGGGCGCAGGAAGTGATTTAAAGTTGTCTACACAACTTCCCGATATGGCACAAAAATAAATCACAACCCTGAACTCAAGGAGATGCCACCAGTTCTCCTTTAATATAAGCCCTGTCCGTAACAGGATTATATAGGGTGAGGAACCAACCTGGTAGCATGTATATAAGCGAGACTTGGACATGGGGATTCATGTTCCCAGACAAAGACAAATGTGGCCTTAGAGGTGGCTGATTATATCAGGTGAGGACACACCTCTGCCCACTCAACAGGAGGATTCATGGGTCCCTCCTACCTGGGCTACAATCAGAGCACTGGAGAAGCCATAGCTTCTCAAGGGGAAGTCGTAGGGTCATGGTTCTGGCATCATTGGATCTGGATAAATCCCTAGATCGGATTGATACCAAAGCTGACCTATTTGCCATGGTCCTATCCAGAGATATTGATATCTCTGGACCCAAGTGTGCTAGAGCCCCTGAAATTGGACTATTGTGATCTCCGGAAAATAAGGAATCCAAAAATGTATTTGTTCTTCTGGTGTGATGGACTATAACTCCAACCTAGTGGTTTAAGAGTTTTTATGACCCTTTGTCTGTTTGGTAGTGCCTGGAGACGATTTGACTGCAGAGGTCTTTTGAAGCACAGCCAGCTGCTGTGTGTAGCTCAATTAGGCCAATTAGGCTGGTCTCATTTATCACTTGAATTCTAGGTCCAAGTACCAGGTCCAAGTGAGTACTAGGTCCAAGTAAGGACTATCTGTTATGTTTTATCTTTATTTTCCATAATATTAAAAGGGAATAACAGTGGTTAGTTTTGGATCCTCTCTTAGTTATAAGATATAAGATATCCTTTATAGCAGATGTACATAACCTTTATCAGTTCACAAGCTGAATTTTCATACTGCTCAATTTCAAGGATGCACACTAGAAACCAAAACCTTAATAACCACAGTACAGCACAAATGCCACCCCCGAAAGCTAACACTGCATTCAGACAATAAAAAACACAGACCCAGTGCAGACTACAAATTCAGTGCACAAACCAGACAGTAATAATAACAGAGATCGTCCAAAGCAGATCAATACTGCTGGAGACCCCAGAGCAGATGTGTAATAGCCGACACTGCATGTTTTAATCCAAACGTGTGTCTGTCCTATCCTGTTGTTATATACCCCAGAGCAGATGTATATTACAGGAGGCCCCCTAGAGCTGACGTTTTTTCTTTTATCATTTTAGATGAGTCAAAAATCTTTTACTTCCATCCAAGTGCTATAATTAGTATTTACTAATACTCTACGTAACATGTTTATCCAAATGTTTGTTGTGTTGTTTTTTATTTATGTAATCAATTATATATGTGTTGGTGTGAACCTTTATTCGAGTGACCAAGACATAAGGTCAATCAGCCACTTTAATTTAGTTTCTAAAGTGAAAATACGTTGGAGATGATCTGTTTTGCTTAAAAGAGAAACCATAAAATTGCAAAGTGTCTGCAGGAGACCGAGGTGAAGCATCCAAGAAAAACAAGCCCAGGAAGGTTTATTTGAATACCATTACTTCATATACTGGGTCATGACTGGACTCCGGAGACCTTTGGGCTGATAGCTTGCTGTGAGATAGTCATTTGGCCAAAATGTTAAGCTTAAAAATTGCTTAAATCTTGTAAAATCCTTTAAAATCTCACGCTGGGTACAAACTACTATTCTAGTAACTGTATTAAGACTACGGAGGTGTCACAGAAAAAAAATGAATAACACATGGAAATGTAACACAAGTCATGGTTCAACACTAATCATTTACCACGCTTTCCTCTTTCTTTTGAAATCTAAATGAAGCAAATCTGTGGCATTTTTGCGAGGTGATCTGTTTTTTCTTGGACATATAAAGTAAAGTATCGGGCAAGTGGTAGCAATTTAATGTCAAGATTTAGCAAATGTGACTAGCTATAGTAGACAAAGGTCATATATAATTCTGAAATCCAGGAAACGTTTGCTATTTGTACAACAAAATGTGAAATATTCTACTTATTATCTTATTATCACCTTTATTTTCATAGTTTTAAAAGTCCAGACCACAACTTGATGAAAAGGGAAATGAAAACCTATTTGGGATGATGAAAAATGCTTGTAGAAAAGAGAAAAACAAACACATAAGTTTGAGGTTTGACATTTCTTTATTTTGCTTATTTATGTTACAGAAGGGGTCTGGGTCCTTAAAACCTAAATTTAAATAAAATGCCACAATTCTAATTAATTTTAACACAGTTCTTTTCATGTTTTGGGAATAAGTTGTTGCGCCAGAAACAGCCCAGTTCAATAAAAGCCACAACGATTCCAGCAAACCTTTGCAGTTTCTTCATTTGTAAAAGAAGGAGGTGTCTTTGATCAGGGTCACTTTATTATATAGGTTTCATGCCCAGGGTTGGGTCGGGGTATAAAAATAACCGACACGTTATACTCAACCCTCCTGTATAGGGCGGCACCACTCATCACTGCCATCCTCTGTTTGTATATGGAGGCTCAGAGGTGACGCAGCATTGACAGTGCACACCCACCACAGAACAAGCTGCATGCTGTAGCTAGTGCACATGTCATCACTGCTGAGCCTCTGTATATAAACTAAGGCTGGCAGTGCCACATTGACCTGGAGTGCCAGGTAGGATACCCGAGAACAAAACTCCAAGAGCAGTCATTTTAGAACTGAGGATTATTTCCATAGTAGCTAATGTATCTGAAATTGTAATATTGGATAAGAATGCTCTGTGCTTTCATGGAGTATACAGATGTAGGATTGAGATGGGGAGGGAATAGATCAACCCTTAACTGGTTACTCTGCCTTATTTACACAAGGTTTCTAGGCAACTTGTGACAACAGCGGGGGAGTCCTGTGGAACCAATATGGTGGTTATATGTATGTTTAATAAGAGCAGGATTCCCACCACAGGTAAAAAAGTGAAAAGGCTAAATGGGAAGAAATTGGCAATCCAGAATGAGAGAACAAACATAAACCACAGTGATTTGAATGTCACAGTAACAAAATTGTCAGAAAAGTATGCAGTGGTTTGGAAGTGATGGAACAGCACCAAAACTTCCAGAGGAGGTTTGTTAAAATGCTAGACAATCTACAAAAAGTTCCAGGATAAAGGAAAACCAGTTTAGAATAATTACAGGCCTTATAAGTACAAGGTCTGCCACACGTTATAAAACCATTTTTTAACGACAGGACAGAACTCTATATGCCAATAGATAAGCCTGTGTATTTTTATAGCGGAACTGAGATTACTGTCTTAAATATAGTTGAACATAGTTGTTAGTAATGTTTTAACTCTTCTATATGAAATAATAGAAGCTAATGCATGTTTTTAGCCACTGTCACTTCCGGTTACGGTAGTTTGGATTGCTGGAAATTTTTAATAATTTAATTTCCAAGAAACAAACCCATTGTGCTGTTTTTCTATTCGCAAAATAAAGACGTTTGCTATTGAACTTCAGTGCTAAACTCCTCACCGCCTTGACTTTGTCCAACAATTTAGCATTGCACTTCAAAGTAGATTGTCTGGATGATGCCACTACACTGGGCCATGAAAGTAACATGATCTGAAAGGTCTTTAGCTGCTTGACACCATACTGGTGGTGGTATAGTAGGTCATTTTCTGCTGACAGGTTCCCTTTAAAACCCACTTAATTCCCCCAAACATTACATAAAAATGTATGAAAATGGTATATATTAAATAAGCATAAGTATTGGATCTATTTAAGCAAAGGAATCACAAGGACATTTATTTTCCTGTGGTATAAGTTGTGGACTAGAGAAATTTGTCACACAACCTCTCTTAAAACAAAAAAAAATTGAAACATCTGGGAAATTTCTGGAATTTGATGTCTTGCAATGTGCCAAGATACAGTCCTGATACATGTGCATTGGGAAATAAGAAATGTTTTTCTAGGAGTTTAACTTCACACTGCGGAATTGTCCATATTAATGAGCATAATTGGAAAATTAACATTCTTGTTTGCAATCAGAAGTCTGAAATATAATATTTTATATGATATTCCCAGAAAGCCAGTGAAATATTTCTCATCCCTTGTTACACGGGATATGTCTGCTGTACATGCTAAAGTATAACACAATCCTAATTACTTTCTATAGAAGAAGCCGTGTGCTTTACCTCATGTATCTCATGTAGACATTTAGGTTAGAACTTTAATTGTGTCAAATTAAGAATGAAAAATGAACTCATAATACATAATTATTTTGCTAGCAGTTCAATGTTCTACAGAAATTCCTCAGTGCTTTGATTCAATTAACTGAACAATATAATGATAATGATGACTTTTCCTAGAGGTATTAGTAAAAAAAATTCCAAACTACTGACAGGAGTTCTAAAGTGCTCTGATATTTGATATACTGATATTTACTATGTTCATTTTTAATACAGTATATGGATTATTGAATTCAAGTGGCCGTAAAGAGATGTACTATAAGGTGCAGGAGAACGGGTGATAGAAAGGCCTAGTCCAGATTGTTCATTGAACTGAAATGTTTTACTGAAAGGAATGCAACAAATGATATGTTATAGTAGAAAAAAATCTACAGCTTCAGTCTAGTTCATGTGATCTAGTTAAATGATATTATATTATATGAAATAGATTAAAGATAAACCCAGTGTTTTAGCCAGAGACTCACTGGTATAAAAGTTAAGCTTGGGGAACATACACAGTCTCTGCTCGTGCTCCCAGTTGAGGTCTGTCTGTACCTTTCAGCACAGCCTGATGCCGTATTTGTAGCCTGGTTAGTTTCTTTGATAATAAGGTTAACTCTATGTATGGGAAATACATCTATAATATTGTTTCAATATAATTATACCAATATTGTTTAGTCCAGTTTTACACAGTGATAAGTACTTATGTTTCAATGTTTTTATGTTTCGGATGAGAACAGACATACAAACATAAATACTGCATATACAAGTTTTTCAGCACAATTTTTGTGCTGAAAAAGCCCCACTCGGCTTATACGCTAGTATATAAAAAATAAGCTTAGTAGTCACCCTCCGGCATCCTCCCCTCCTCTTCGGATTACCGGTAGTGTAGGTAGATACACATTGATGTGCTCTGCTCTCGCATAGACTATGAATTGGTGGTGTTGCTGCCTGTTGAAGACCGTAAAAAAATAGCCATTCATATGGCCCCATGCTTTCCATTGGGCAATACGGCCATCCATGTACATGGCCGTATTGTCCACTGTATTGTAACATACTGTAAGCAAGCCGCATAAAAATATAAACCATGTGCTATTTTCCACCATATTTCCATTCTGTACAGCCCTTAGAAGTCAATGGGAATGTATAAAATACAGGCTAAATACATGCTGTATACGGCTGTGCACTGTATGGTGCCACATATACGTGCAGTATCCAGAACCGGTGGGAGGTGAATTCTGTCATCCAGCCAATAGTCAGCCATCCATCATCTGCCGGCCCACTGTATTTTATACGGATACGGTACGGATACAGTGCAATACATTGTCATACTTTTGCAATAAGTCCCATGCTTGGAACCCAAAGACCAGAAGAGGATATGCAGGGAGAAGAGGACGCTGGAGGTCATACTAAGTGTATTTTCTTAAGGGAGCTGGGTGGGACATTTCATTAACCCCTTCCCGCCGCAGCCCTTTTTTGTTTTTGCGTTTTCATTTTTCACTCCCCACCTTCAAAAATCTATAAGTTTTTTATTTTTCCATGTACAGAGCTGTGTGATGGCATATTTTCTACGTTACAAATTACACTTCAAAATGGTGGTATTTAATAGTGCATGCCGTGTACTGGAAGTAGGAAAAAAATTCCACATGCAGTGAAATTGAAAAAAAACTATTTGTGCTGTATTCTTGTGGGCTTGAGTTTTTTTTTATTATAGGTTTTTTTTTTACTACTGTATGGCAGAATATGTGGATTTTACTCCCCATTCATTACAATGTGCTGATAGCACATTGTGATGAATTGGTTAACCCGAAGTAGCCTCGGGTCTTCGGAAGACCCGAGGCTTCCAGGGATCGCTATTTTTTTAAATCCGCTGGCGAAGCGATGCCTGTGGGAAAACACCCGCGATCGGTGCTGGCACCGATCGCGGATGGTACTGGTAAGCCTTTGCTGCAATATGCAGCAAAGACTTACCGGCTTTGGAGAGGGCGACATGTGACGTAATACTCCATCATATGTTGGTAAGGAGTTAATGAGGAGAGTGGGCTGAAGTATTAAATTTTGAATCTGATGGACTTGCATCTTTATTTGGACTACTATTACTATTTGCATCTACTATGATAAATTGATTATGAATGTACATGATGGCTACTCCAGCGTGGGAAATGTACTGTACAGGGCCGCATCTGCCATGAGGCGAGATGAAAATCTTGCCTCAGGCGGCAGAATGCAGAACCCTTTGGTGAGCGGCATTATTTTCAACTATATGGTGGACGATTTGGGCACCCTTTAGCGCCCTAATCGCCCACCAGGTAAATCCATCGCACCTGTCTCTTTAAGACAGGTGCGATAGATATGCCGAGCGACACAGCGCCTTTCCGGCTGTCTGTGTCGCTCCGTATGATGCATTGACACAGGCGGCGGGTAATGACGTCACGCCGCCTGTGTCTCTGCGCGGAGCCAGGAGAAGACTGGAGCCGGGAGTGCCTTGAGAAGACGGGAGCCGCAGAAGATGGGAGCCGCGAGTGCCGAGAACCGCAGAAGACGGGAGCCGGGAGCAAATGGGCTGTATGTAAGTATAAGTTTTATTATTTTTATTGGCAAAGGATGTATTAAAAGCGGGGTCTGGTGTCTACATATATTTTTTTTATACACCTTAAACTGGGATTTAGACTTGATGGGGGGTTTCTATATGGTTCTAAATCATATAAATAAACTGGTGGCTATATTTTAAGCTATATGTATATATACTGGGAGGGGAGTTCTGAATATAATAAAACTAGAGTGGGAGAATATATATGGGGCAAGTTAATTAATCTAAGGGGGCTATATAGCAAGCTGCATATAGTAAAACTGAGGGACGATAAAAATATGGGGGCGACATATTAATTAAACTGGGGGTACTATATGGTAGGCTGTATATCATTAAACTAGAGGGGGGCTATATATTAGGGTCAGATACTAATTCAGCTGGGGTGGTGGACTATATGGGAGACTGGTAGTCTGGTGGTCCGACAGGACTCTACAGCGCATGTCTGGCCACTGCTGCCAGAGTGTGAGGTGGTCGTATCCGAGGAAGCTATCTGATTTCTAAGGGACAACATGGCTATGTTTATGGGAAATTATCTTCACACGGAAACATCTAATTGAAGAAATGTTTATTTATGGATGTGACTGCCCAGATGAGAATACCCCTTAAAACTAGTGATTTCTGCATATGGGGCAGGAAACTAGGGGTGTCTGTTAATAGGGCACAGAATATAACTAAGGTGGGAGGGCTGTATATATGGGGTCAGATTTTATTTAACCAGGTCTGTATATAATTTAATTGGTGGGGGTATATTTTGAATATATTAGAGGGGGGCTGTACATGCTATAATTCCAGTAGACTATATATATATATAATGAAGGAATGTTTTATATGTGTGGAGAGTGAGGTCAGTTGTGTTGCGAGGGGTATATATTTGGAGCACAGTGTTGTTATCCAGGAGACTTTATACCGTAAGTGACTGTGGTATTTTTAGGGACGCCGGGTGGAGATGCTGCACAGAGCTGAAGATATCCGGCCGTGAATTCACCTGTGATACGTCATAGATTGGAGAACCCGGAATAAAGTCCTCCTGATGGAAGAGATTGTCATCTATAAGGTACTAGATGCCACTAACATTTGTTAACACAATGTTAACACATGCGTTCACTCAAGTGTTAACATTTGCGTTTTGTAAACGCAAGTGTTAACAGCTGTTTAATTAGCTAGATCTTTCTTCAGCTGTTGCAATGCCTTTTTAAATGTATGCGTTAAACGCAACGTTTGACCGCACCCTCAGTGATCTGTGGGGATGTTAATTGTTAGTAAAGTTTTCAGCATTCAATGAACCTGGTGTGGATAATAGAACGGGAGTGGCCAATTGAAAGGGGGGGAGGCAGCATTTTAGTTTTCGCCTCAGGCAGCGAATATGCTAGGAACGGCCCTGGTACTGTATTACTTTCCTTTTTATGGTTTATAGTTGTTGTTCTTGAATAGGAGCCTTTCAACATATCAAAATATTCTTCCTAACCAGACTACAACGAGACAATGCTGCTGTGCCCAGTATCCCCCTACTGTATATTATTCCACTAAATTCTTTAACACTGCTGGCAAATATTCAGTTAAAAGTTTTATTTTTTATTTTTTGTTCCGATCTTATTAAAGTTTTATTTCCTGTTTATTATTATTTTTGCTCTGCTCATAAACACTATTAAAATAGGTTTCATGTAAGAAATTAAATATATACATGAAATACTATAATAATAGCAACAATGATTTTCGTGGAAAAAAAAACTTCATGAACTTATGTTCAAAAGCAAATAGATTTCATGTATACGTACTGAAAGAATGCCTGAAGTTCCTTCTAACAATAACCAAATACCTTTACAGGCAGGTTTCAGAAGATGATGCTGCAAATGCGTCATTCCTGCATTACAGGAGTGTGATAAATATGATTTCTGATGTCAGACCAAATCACAGAATCTGTCATTCCGTCTTGGAGGTTTTGTTAACCTTTGGTAAATAGACAACAGTATTTGTAAAGAAACTAGGAGGGTAATAAATGTCATCTATATTTCAAGTGGCTGAATAGCAAAGACAGAAAAATATCTATATTTCAATGTACCCCAGTACAACAAAAGTTTTCTTTGCCAAAATTCCAAATGTTAACATAATATTTAACGAGAATGGCCCAGATTTACTAAGGGACGTGCGCCAGTTTACTGTTGGACTTTGCACTTTCATGTGCAAACTGCTGGCATATGTATTTAAGAAGTGCCTGTGCCTTTTGTGGCGCGGCTGAACTATTCTTCACACGACACAAATTTCTCCATTGAAAGGGGTGGTCCGGTGCACAGTCAGACCGTGTGCCACATTTAACATGCAAGGTCCGACAGAAGTGTGTTGCATGCCCTATGTTAAAGGTGCACCAAAAACTCTGTCAGAGCAGTGCAGAGGGCACCAGATTCAAGGAGAACGTGCACCACAAATCCTGAATCTGGCTCCCTCTGCACTATACACAGGAAAACTGCACTATTTTTAGTACATGTACTACAATGGGGGTCATTTACTAAGGGACCGATTCGTGTTTTCCCTACGTGTTACCCAAATATTTCCGATTTGCGCCGATTTCCCCTGAATTGCCCCGGGATTTTGGCGCATCGGCGCCAGCATGCACGCGAAGGAAAACGGGGGGCGTGGCCGAACGAAAACCCGATGGATTCGGAAGAACTGCCGCATTTTTAAAAAAAAAAAGTGTTGCGAATATTGCACTTACCTTCACTCGGCCCGGCTCGGTGTATTCCAGTGCGTTCCGATGCTCTTCAGCGCAGCATCGCCACCTGATGGACGGCGGAGGAACTACCTTAATAAATCCCGGCCGGACCCGAATCCAGCGCAGAGAACGCGCCACTGGATCGCAAATGGACCGGGTAAGTAAATCTGCCCCAATGTGTCATTAGACAGCCCACTTTACAAAACGACACATGTAATGACAATCTACTACATTATGAGCGGGTAAAGTTTTGTAACATGTACCATTGAAAGGGGTATAGCCGATGTGACTATATATATATATATATATATATATATTTCAAATCTATTTATTGAGTTTTTAATTTATTCACAAAAAAAAACCATACAATACATACTGTATGTAAGTATGAAGGGCTATATTTTAAAAGAAACCTTGGAGTGAGAAATAGCACACTACTACGCTACAGTCATCTGCTATCTTGATTTGTTTTAAAAGGAGTTGTCCTAATTTAGGATGCATGGGGGATAACTTCCTGTCCCAATCTATCAAAATCTAAAAACAGTTATTCCCGTCAGAGAACCCCATGAGCGCCCAAATGTCCGAAACCTCACTTTTTCACTATTTTGCATCACATAAAATTTTTATAAAAAGTCATCATTATGTTGAAGTATGAAAAAGTTATTGGGGCACATTTACTTACCCGGTCCCTGCGCGATTCCTGATCCGGAATGTCAGACGAGGATGAAGTCTCCAGCGTGCGCCCGATATCCTGCATGTGTCGCTTCCCGATCAGGTCCGCCGGAGTTCACCTTCTTCTTCTCGGTGCATGTAAATGTTAAATCCCGCGCTCAGTCCGAATCCATCAGCGCGATTGCAACACAAACCGATCGCGTGTGGCACAATCCCTGGCACAATCCTCAAAAACGTTGGGAAACACGACGGAAATGTGGCCGCGCGACCTTAGTAAATAAGCCCCATTGGGGCTCATTTACTAAGGGTCCGCGGGACCACGATTCCGTTGGGTTTTCCGAATATTTCCATTGTGGGCAAAATTGCCGTGGGCTTTTGGCGCCAGCAATCCGATTGTAGCACATCGGCGCCGGCTCACACGTGACAGAAATCGGGGGACGTGGCCGTCGGACAACCCAACGGATTCGAACAAACCACGGAATTTAAAAACGGAATTGTGTCGCAAGACATGCTTTCACATGCACCAGGAAGAAGCAGGTGAACTCCGATGGACCTCGGCGCAGAAGCGATGGATGCAGGATGCGCACAGGCTTAGTGAATTGCGGCAGACCCGAATCCACGTCGGACAATGCACCGTGGGATCGCGACAGGACAGGGTAAGAAAATCTGCCCCATTGTGTCAGAACATGGCTAAACAAAGACATTTTTTTTGTACAAAATGTTTTCATTTTTTAAACTGTATGAAAATAATAATAAAACCTACATAAATTTGGTACTCCCCAGATCTTATCAATCCAAAGAATAAAGTGCAATTTGTTAAACTAAAAAAAAAAAGACAAAAATAGTCTATCAGTTTTTAAAAATTCTCAACAGAGTGAAGTTTAAGAGGGATAATTTAATTGTTGCATACTAAATGCCCTTGTAAAACGTATTACTGTAAACTAGTACCTATTACGTGTCCCGATAGAGCGCTGTCTTTAGAAATGATTCAGACACCCATATCATGTTGCCAGGGCGTTGCTTTATGCCTGGAAACTCTTGCTGCCTTGTCTGTGATTCCAACAAATGTGAATTTTCTCAGGTCCATGGGGCCTCCTCTAGTGACAAAGGAGAATGTTGCCAATAAACGCCTTCTTCAAAGTGACTTTCAAAACTGTGTTGGAGGGTTTCCAGCCACTCATTTGATGGAACTTTAACTAAAAACGTGTTGGACAAATTAAAAATGGTTTAGTCTACTGCTCTGGACTACATCAAGATCATATGAATGTAAAATACTTCAGTCACAGAAGACGGTCTATAATTAACTATGGAAACACTCCTCACAAATCATTCTCAGCATTCAGTGCAGGGTTCAGAATGTCAGAAGGTGGACATTTAAACAGAAGGAACGGTAGGTCCCAATATTTCTTTATTAGTAAAACCAAGAATAAATGGTGAGACCAAGATATTATTTGGCCGAATGGACAGACTCAGATGATGCATCCAAATGAAAATACCTTAATTTGCTTAGAACTATTGTTACTACTGATTTTCTACAGTATTTAAAACACTTGATAAACAGTCTTCTTACATTTTAGGCTCCATAATTTTTATGTAACAGATGATTGATTTGGAATTAACATCTTCTCAAAGGTAGAGAGTTGTTCCTTCATAACCATCACTTACAAGAGACAAAGGGGTAGGTTGACAATTTGTACAATTGGAAAGTCAGCAATTCCCATGCAAGGAGACGGCAAGGGGACAAAGGGCCAAGCCTGTGACCCATTGAAGGAACTGTACTTGAAGCTGTACATATTTTTTAGGTTTTGTTTTGAGGCATATACGGACAGTAAACTTCTTCACTGGGTAACATTCTAGATGAATTAGGGACAGAGCATATGATAGAAGAAAGCCTAATTATTATTTTGTATCCTTTTTAGAGGCTAATGCCACTGATTGGGAACTAAGAAATCATTGTGAGGGAATCCGGGGAGTGACTTCTATCGAAGAATACAGAGGGAGGAATTCATTAATGTGTTGCATGGTGTGACAGTGCAGATCTCGACAACACTAGTCTATTGCTTGTCTGGGTTCGGGGTCAGTGAACCCCCTGGACCACCGCGGGAGATGGTACTAGCCGACACCTGAGACCGGAGTCTGAGTGGCAACTGTTCTTCACCAGAGCCCGTCGCAAAGCGGGATAGTCAGGTGCGACTAGCCTGCAGGGGCAGCCAAGGTCGCGGTACATGGCTTGTGGTCAGGCACAGGAAGGTTGTCAGGGCAGGTGGCAGAGATGCAGAGGTCAGGTACGAGACCACAACTGGAATACAGCAGAACAAGGAACAACGCAGGGAACACACAAAGCTTTCTATTTGGCTACGAGCTTAAAGATCCACCAGGGAATGATGGGAGCTACCGGTCTTTAAGGAAAACCCGGAAGTGGCCAGCGGCAATTGGCGATTGGTGCTGGCCACTTCCGGGTTCGCTGGAGAAGGAATCGCTGGGGCACCCGTGACAATACTGCACCAGATTCATTACTGTGATTATGAATTCTGGTGCAGTTTAAAGGAAATCTACCATTAAAATCAAGCATGGATAAACCAGGGACACTTACTCATAGATCCTCCTTTCTTCTAAAATCAACTTATATAATTATGCTAATGAGTCTGGAGGGCTTCTAGGGCAGTTCCCAGAGCTGCAGATTCATAGTCTTTTAGATTGTCTCACCATTCCCTCTCCTCCCTCAGCACTTTATCTGCCTGATGTAATCTCTCTGGAAGTTTCAGCACAAGGTAGGAGGGGGAAGTGCTCCGTGCACACCATTGTTGGAAACCCCTAGTAGACTTTCAGGCATAATTTTAAAGGTTGATTTTTAGAAGGAAGGAGGCCATGGATGACAAATATAAGAAGATTACCATGGTCAATGTGCCTGGATCTATGAGTAAGTGTCCCTGATTTATCCATGTTTGTTTTTGATGGGATCTTTCCTTTAACCGGTTCGCGACCACCCGCCGTGTATTCACGGCGGCGGTCGCGTCGCGCTGCATGGAGAGGGCTCACGGGCTGAGCCCTCTCCATAGCCGGTAAGTCTTTGCTGCATATTGCTAGCACCGATCGCGGGTGTTTTTACAGCGTGGGCTGCCGACAAAGCTGCCGGCAGCCTCAAACAGATAGCGGCGCATGGGCGCCGCCATCTTACCTGGGATTGCCGCTCCCCGTGACGTCATCGGGGGGCGGCGATCCGTCTCCATGGTAGCCTCGGGTCTTCCGAAGACCCGAGGCTATTTCGTTTTAACCCCTTCATTACAATGTGCTCATAGCACATTGTAATGAATGAGGAAGAAAATCCCCATATACTGCCATACTGTAGTATGGCAGTATATGATAGGATCGATCAGACAACATAGGGTTAAAGTACCCTAGGGAGTCTGAAAAATAGTATAAATAAAAATAAAAAAAAGTTTAAAAAAAAAAAATTATAATAAAAAAACCTAAAATTTCAAATCACCCCCCTTTCCCTAGAACTGACATAAATATAAATAAACAGTAAAAATCATAAACACATCAGGTATCGACGCGTCCGAAAATGCCCGATCTATCAAAATATGATAACGGTTTTTCAATGCGTTTAACCCCGTAACGGAAAATAGCGCCCAATGTCGAAAATGGCACTTTTTTGCCATTTTGAAAAATCTAAAAAAATCTATAAAAAGTGATCAAAAGGTCGTACAGTCCTAAAAATTATATCATTGAAAATATTATCAAATTTCGCAAAAAATGACACCACCCACTGCTCCGTACACCAAAGTATAAAAAAGTTATTAGCGCCAGAAGTTGGCAAAATCAAAAAAAATATTTTTGTACAGGAGGTTTTAATTTTTGTAAATGTATGAAAACATTATAAAACCTATATAAATTTGGTATCCCCTTAATCGTACCGACCCAAAGAATAAAGTAGACGCGTCATTTGGGGCGCTCAGTGAAAGACGTAATATCCAATGCAAATGCGT
Source organism: Engystomops pustulosus (assembly GCF_040894005.1). NCBI lineage: Eukaryota > Metazoa > Chordata > Amphibia > Anura > Leptodactylidae > Engystomops > Engystomops pustulosus. The sequence goes on from NC_092411.1 coordinate 213,597,194, forward strand.
TTTTTCACCATTTTCATTGCATTTGGAATTTTTTTCCCACTTCCGAGTACATGGCATGGAATATTTAATACCATCATTATGAAGTGCAATTTGTTACGCAGAAAACAAGCTGTCACACAGCTCTTTACGTGTAAAAATAAAAAAGTTATAGATTTTTGAAGGTGGGGAGTGAAAAATGGACATGAAAAAACAGGAAAGGGCCCGGTCCTTAACCGGTTAAGACTCTCTGGTTCTATTTTAGACCAGCTTTTAGCTAGTCTTTATTTTATAACTCATACAACAATTTTCACAATGTGTACACATTCTTTCACCCAGCTACCTCTTCACAACTCAAGTTTGCCAGTCTTCGCTTGGAAAACACAGGAGGAGCCCCGTATGAATGTTGTCCAGGATTCATTAGTAGTAGTAGCTGATGTCTTCCAATTCTGAAAATACCAGCTGCCAATGCAGATACTACCAACTCACATTGAAGGAACATCCTTGAAGGGATACTTTTAATGAAGTGCTTGACAACTATTTTCTGTAAATGGATATGGGATTGACGTAGTAGAAGTTGTTTGAATGCCTATATGAAAATGCTGCTCATACACAACAGCTTTGGTCACTAGATTCCACCAAAATGATCTGCAACTAAAGATATAAATGTTTTTTTTCAGCTACAAAATTAAAAAATTATTGGAATTTGAAATGCATATCAGACTAGAAAGAGACTATTCATTCATAATGCTGTTTTCATGCTTCATTTAGAAACTGGTCCCAGGTCTTACAGAGACAATAACAAAGAATTCCTGGAATGTTCCATTAGATTCATTTTTCACAATGGCAAAATTAAAATATTTTAAAATTTCCAGCATAGTGCATATTAATCATTTTTTCTCAAGTAGAATTGCTGTTCTTGTCACAAGTGAAAGAAAAATAGTGTAGATTTCTGAGCAGAGCAGAAATAATTGACAAATGATTCTTACTAGTCAGTTATTGTCCTCTAAAACATATTTATTCACATAGAGGTAAAATAAAATTACCATGTGTGGTGTGTAGACCAGGGAGCCCCACTTCATATACATACTACATAACAAAATTATCCACTGGGAAACAATACTTCAGTATTATTTATACAATGACTCTCATGTACCAATCATTGCAAAGGATAATGCACAGACAATCTGAAAAAGTACCGGTAATTTATTTCTTCTACAATGGATAACATACTTCCTCTGACGTTGGACACGCTAAAACACATAACCTTTGGATTAGTGATTAAAGAAGATATATTTTCCCAGGGGCCAATGGGGTTTTTCATTGGTGAGGGATCTAACTGATAAAATCTGGAAAAAGGCTATATTCTTCTTCTAAGCATGTGCTAACTTTGAATCCATTTCACGCCATTTTTTCACTCCCCTTCAGGAGTTCTTTTGATGGTGTGGTGTGCCACGTGTGGGCTGACTGCTGGGATGACACCTTTTTTCTGATAACTCTCCTTCCTGGTAACAGATTTCTGTGTTTTACACTGTCCTCTGTGACACACTTAACTATGGCACCCAGACCTCAGGACTACTGTAGATGCATGGTCCACTGTTGACAACTCATTTTCCATTCCCTTGCTAAATCCCTAGTATATAACCCCACAGTTTTACTGGGAAATGTTTCTCAATATTTAACATAGGTGCTACATATCTCCCCTTCACAACTACCAGATAGAAAATATCCCTAGTTCCAGGTGTGGGCAGATGTTGCTTACAGGTTTCACTGTAGTCCTGTCCTATAATCTAGTTCTTCTGGGGCAGAGTCTTTCTCTTTGCATGCAGATAACACTCCAACGACATTAGATGACATCTCCCTGGTCACATGACATGAAGTACCCAGTGATGTTACAGAGCTCTCTCTTAATGTTCCACACAGCATCATCATCCTAGCAATGAGATCTGCCAATCAGGGACAGCGAGGCAGGACGTAAACACTGCATATACCGGAACCCATTACTATCATTGGACTTAGATCAGGGGGTTTGCATGTAACTTTACAAACTGATTTTTTTTTAACATTGCAGCCATGGAAAGGAACCACTTATAAATAAGGGCCATGCTTTTTAATCATGGTTTTTAATAAAAAATCTATTTGTGTCGGTTCATTTAAATGGCAGGTTCTCTTTGAAAGACATCGATCATCAGACAAATATTTAATTGAGCTTTTAAATGGCACCATTATTTCTGTCTAATGCTTCCCCTACCTTCTGGATCCACCCACTGCCAGCTCTCCTCCTCTTGAACAAAATCCCCAGCTGATGTCACAGGTGAAACCAAGGTTCAGTGCGGCGCATACACAGGACCGTAAGGAGAGTGGTACAAGTGGGACAAGGCAATGGTAGAAAGCAAGAAAAGGAATTCAAGATGAAGATGAAAGAAGGGCTGTTTCTCTATGTAAACCGAGGGGAGTGACCCGGCTGCCATCTCATGAATGGGTTGGACTGCTCTTCTGAAAGTAGCTTTGATCTGACCCATCTCTGCTCATTTGCATACATACCAGGAAATATTTAAGTACGCATTCCAAAATAAATATAGAACATTGTGCTGTAACAAATACATGTTTTAAAAGGGCTTACTTTAGAAAGATACAAATGTGATTACGTAGGGAGCTAAATTGACAGGTTTCCTTTAACTGCTGCAGGAGCCCAGCTGTCAGAACAGGCAGTTCTGATGTTAAATAAAGCCTTTTCAGGTTTATCCATGTATTGTGTATTCAGGCAGTCACCAACTTAAGTACACTCGACTTACAGACGATCCCTAGTTACAGACGGACCCCTCTGTCCACTGAGACTTCTGGTGAAGCTCTCTGGATGTTTTACTTTAGTCCCAGGCTGCAATGATTAACGCTAAGATGTCTGTAATGAGGCTTTATTGATAATCCTTGTTCCCATGACAAGAGAAAATTTTGAAAATCCTATTGTCGCTGGGACAAAAAAAAATGTTGTCTGGAGCTACCATTATAAAAATATACCTGTTCCAACTTACAAACAAATTCAATTTAAGTACAAACCTAAAGAACCTATCATGTACGTAACCCGGGGCTACCTATGCAATTATACTATTTACATGTCATTTCAACCTCTTTTGGTTTTTATCTTCCTAAAAATATTTTTTGCACTTAAATTCAGTTGGGCACATGTTACAGAAAGTTTTCTATGATTTATCATGACTATAGGCTTTACTTGAAAAAAAAAGAAATCTGAAGATCTACATATGTTTGATATCCACTTTATGAAATGGATCTCTCTCTAGAAATTTGCATCAGAGGGTAGCTAAAACAGATAATCTTACCCCAAATATTCTGAGTCTAGAAAAGTAAACCATATTCTTATCTACGATAAAGTACTGCCAATAACGTGATCCTTTTAAAAATGAATTCAGTCCCATTTTAAGAGGAAGGGGCTATCTCAGAGGAACAATTGTTTATTCTTTGGTTTCACAGTGTGCTTTCTTAGGAAAAAGATACATTTTGAAGGTCATACTTTATTAATGTTTCTCCCTCTACTCAAGTTCCCTGGTTGGTTAACCTGTGTGTTTTGTGGTTGAACATCTGGGGCAGCATTAGCAGTCAGAAAGCAATAAATTTGACGTTTTTTATTAGCCATCCCTACCAGGAGCAGATTCTTATCCAAAGTTCTGCCACGCTCTGTTTCGAGGCACATAAATATTTTGGCAGGACGTGGTATCCTATGTCTCCCTTGTTACAATTTTTAACAGAGTTTAACAAAAATGTCAGCCATTCCAAACTTCTATCCTATTATATTATACTGCTCCCTTTGGATCACACTGTAATTTGTTTTTAGTATCTGCACTTCCTTTCTTCATTTCCTTGTCTGTTAACTTCTGTCATGCAGTTATCCCACAAAAACATAGAATAACAATCATTTTCCAAGCCATTTGTAGCTTTATATTTCTGGAGTAATTGAGGGTGTTCTACCAATCATAAGTGAATGATGAAATATTGGAAGTGAACAGAGAGATTTGGGAATGTTGCTGTTATTTTAGGAAGTGCTGTGTGATCTCTATCCATGTGCAATAAAGAATCATATTATACCATTCTTAAATCTACAATTACACAGATTAGTTTTCATTGATCCTTTTTTCCATGCACATATTATATATTGCAAAAATATTTTCAACCCATTCAGAGGTAGCTGTTTTTAACTTTCCTATGTTTTTATGTAGCAACAGAGAGGGTAAAAAAGCATAACTAAAAATTAGACCATTCTTTCAGAATCCTCTGCCATATGCCCAAGATCAAGGAAAGAATGAACAAAGATCTGGATTTGTTCTTTCCATGAGCGGATTTTGTGCCAGCAATAAGCCTATGCAATAATATAGCATTGTTATTGGTTTTCCGTGTACTGGTTACTATTGGTGTTTACACATGTCATCTATTGTTCATATGGAGATCTCCCTGTGTAACCAACAAGTATTTTCATTTCTTTATCGGAAAGGTAGTCGGTAAACACATTTGCTAATTTATTGAATGTGTCAATAAGTGTGAATGAACATTAGCATGATTGCCTCTTTTTTGGCTCCTAGTTATGGGCATCCCTGGCATTCCTATATAAATCAGGTTATTATGGAGTAATTAGTCTGACAGTATGAAATGCCTGAATCAAAGCAGTTAGCCATTTTATTGAATTACATGACAAGGAGAAACTGCAGTACAATGGCTAGAACAACATTAAGTAGATCTGGGCCTAAAAAAAATAAAAAGACTAAATATGAAATACAAACGAATAACAAACAGTGGGAAAAGAAAACTGAGCTTTAGGATAGAGATTAACAGGTACTATTAAAAGACACTCATGGCAGGGGCTAAGAACAAACCCAAACCATGGTATTATACTGTACAACAGCAACGGATCATGGGTGTTTCGATGGCAGGATTGTATAGCTACCGTTTATGAAGCAGGCGACCCAGGAACTTAGAACTTGATTGGCTACTCATATAGACTATGGGGGTTATTTACTAAGGGTCCCGCGGATGCATTTTTGTTGGGTTTCCCGACTTTTCAGGGATTGCGCCAGGGATTATCAGACGATCCGACAGATTGGGACTAAGCGCAGGATTTAGAAGAAGAAGGTGAACTCGGCGGACTTAAACGGGGAGTGACACATGCAGGATATTGGGCGCAGGATCTACGTGGATTGCAGAAGATGTGCATTCCGGCTGACATTCCCGGATCGGGGATCGCGACTCGGACAGGTAAGTAAATGTGCAATCCCTTGCCAGAAATGTGCCAGAATGGATCCATTTTGATGGTTCTGGAATTTTTTAATGATGTTGAAGTTAGCTCCAGTATGCTTCTGGAGGCGTGTCCAGGAACTGCTTTATATACCTGCCTAATCTCAGACCATGCTGGTTATTAAGTCTTCTGTTTTCTCTAGTGCTCTTGCTATGTTGTTGTTTGCTATCCTGTGTATTTACTTCTGCTTTGCCTACTGACCATTCTATTGCATATGATTTTGTACCTTTGTCGCCATCTTTCGCTCCTCTGTGATTTTAGTTGATGTACTAATGCTGTTTCATAAATAAAGAATCCCTTTTAAAGACTACAAGAAAGCCTGCGCTGAAACCTTTTTCTTTTTATTATTTGCCGCCGACTGTCTGACTCTGCTTGTCTCTTTTGTTGTTTGTCCCTCAGTGTCGTGTTTTTCCAGTGTGACCCCGCTTTCCCTCTCTTAGTCGGTTTTCAATTTACCAATGTGAACACTAATATATCCAATTCGTGTTACCTGTCTGCTCCACCATCATCAGCTGCCAGACAAAGTAAAACTCTCCTGTCATCTTGTAGGGTCACTCAGAGACCATTGTTTAGCTTCTTGATAGCAGGTTCACCACTTGGCAGGGTGGCTTATCTGCTGCAGGTAGGACCATAACTAGCAGAGATGTTGCAGGGTGAGTTTCGCCACCATTAACCCAGTCTGATAGCTTGTGCCAAGTTTGGTTGTGGTTGTGCTGTTGCTGGACATTTTCTGCATTTACCAGAAAAATTTGAAAATGAAAAGATATCAATATGTTTTTGTTCTTTGCACCTGTTATATCAGGATTAATGATGATTTGATGTATTATGGATGTATTATGATGAATGATCTTCATCTGCAAAGAGTTTGAATGTTCTCTCTGTGTTTGCGTGAGTTTCCTCCGGGTCCTCTGGTTTCCTCTCACACTCCAAAAACATAGTGGTAGGTTGATTAGATTGTGAGCCATTAGGTACAGGGACGGATTTGGCAAGTTCTGTGTTTTTTTCTGTTAAGGCTTTTCTTTTACTTGCTACTTTTTTAAGTAAATGTAGTATTCTGCCTAAAGACCGGTCATATGGGTTCAGATACATGCTGAAGCCGGGACAGACAAAACAGGTAACAAGTTGGGTCACCGAGGACAGACTAAAACCAGAAAGCAAAATATACAGGAGGAGAAAGGAGGTCTTCTTATGCAGAGTACTTAAAGGAAACCTGTAATAGGTTATACCTATTATGGTAGATCCGGTGTCAGGTTTAACTAATGAATGGCATCGGAACCGTTTTAGGGCTAATCCTTGAGTGCCCTCTAACTTTTGAAATCTTTTATCACCCTAAAATGCAAATATGTGAAAGAGGCTACTGGGGCATGGAGTAGCTGGAGCTGAAGCTACACGGCGCCGCTACTCCATGCCCCAGTAGCCTCTTTCGATCCTCCTACTGTGACATTTTAAATGCGCAGCTCCTGGTAACTGCACGCACTCATTTGCGCATAGACTATCTCAGCTTTGAAGCTGGAGATCCAACTACTCCACGTTCAGTAGCCTCTTTCACATATTTGCATATTAGACTGATAAAAGATTTCAAAAGTTAGAGGACACTAAAGGATTAGTCCTAAAATGGGCTCCAATGCCATACATTAGTTGAACCTGCCACCGGATCTACCTTAATAGGTAGATCCGAGATGGTAAGTTTCCCTTAAGCCCTTCAGGACCAAACTTTTCAGGTTTTCCAAGAGACCTTTTAATTTCTTGTGCCATGTGCTGGGAATATAGAAGAAAAGTACAAACGTGGTGGTATTGGCAAAAATTATTGCATCATTGGTTGCATCACGTATACCACTGTCACTGCTTAGCTACAAGCATGGAGAAACCGCGCAAGCCCAGTAAACCCACTTTGCCGCTCACTGTGCATGACTTATGCAGGGTTCAACATCTGTGAAGTTCCTATGGCGCAGAGCTCTACCATCCCATCTCCACTAAGCCAAAACAACCCCTTCTTGCATGTGGCATGCATGTAACGTCTAGGTGATTTGGGACACTAAACCAACTACAGGTCATAATAGACCTGTGGATTAGTATACAAAATTGTCCTGTTTGAGCTTTCTCCGTAGACCCTAAATCTTGCTTACCTAGAGTTGAGTCCAATATGCCATATTGAAATCATCTCTGTACTCCCTATGCCTGCACAGAGATTCAATGAAGCCGGAGTAATACACCCAGTATTGTCCCTAATGCACACATGGAGTAAAGTCGAGGTGTATTACAGCGATTCCACTAAAATATGCGCAGGTGCTGAGAGCTCTGGACCGAGGTAAGTATATCATTTTGTTTTCTTGTGGGCACAAAGTAAAAAGCTAAAGGGTGATTTGGGACAGTAAACCACCGATCCATAAGGTTTTCCTTTTATAATTTCTAGTACTTTCAATAACATAATTGTGGCTCATTAATTGAAAGGCAATATTGGAGCATTACATTTCAAAAAGCGCTGAACTGACATAAAAACCAAGGTGAACTTTTATTCTTTCTAGACACAGATAATAAGTTCTAGGACCACCAAAGTTTTCTTTTCATGACAGATGAAAACCCCATATGCAATATGAGCTTTTATTTTCATTCCACCTTAGAAGAGACTAAGCCTAACATTATATTTAACTCTAGAAACCACCAAAATCTGATCTTGTAATCTGCAGTCCTGCCATTTTGTAAGTAAAGTTGACTTCAAAAGAAACACTTATATATTACATACATTCCATAAATATATCCTTTGCACATGGCGGAAATAAAAGAATTCTAGTCTTATCCAATTGTGAAGTATGATGGCTGTCTCTCATTTACTGCTGTACGTTAATATTTTGAAATCTAATGGACATTTCTGCTATAAATAACCAATTTTTGCATACCCCAAAGTCATATAGATGTAATAGAAAGGTCCTCTACACCTGATGTATGTCTATACATGGAGTAACTACTCTTCTGAAGGGACCCACTCTGATTTTTCAGCAAATTATGAGGATTTAATGACCTTTTAGAAATACAGCGATTGTGCTGAGCAAATTAGCTTCCATTTTATTGTTCTAAAAACACTTTCTCAAGCCCTGCACTTGAGAATTATTGAATCAAAAAGTTGCAAATAATGTAGACACGACATATATTTCAAATATTTAATTCATGATAAATCTCTATGGGGAGGACTTCGGGGAGTTTCGGTACATGGACTCTTTACAAGCTACACTGACTACTAAGTTAACAATATGAATTCTAAATTAAATATGTCCAACTATTATAGCAATTTGTACAGGTACAACACAGGGACAGATTGCCCATGAATTACTTTCTGGCTATATAGTTCTATAATCTGGTTTTCACTGTAAAGTGTAAGGAGCTGTAGTGGTACTTTCTTTCCATTTATAATCTGAATTAGTGGTTACTGTAACTGCATGAATATTATGCACCCTAAAAAGTATAGCAGTGAGGCATAGCAACGAGTTTGAGTGGTCTTAGGATTTCCTTTGCGCATGCTGGTGTTGAGGTATGGCACATTGGTTTATTACAGGTCGTATAAATTAAAATTAGATTATGGGTAAGAGTATGAATGGAACTTGTTGATATAGACAATATAAGATTCCCTATTGTACAAGCACTGTAACTATGGAAAGTTTATTAACGCATTAAGTCCATGCTTAGAATTATATACTTGAGCAAAGTCTTGTAAATGAACTAGACAGAATATAATTTATGGATATAATGTATTCTCTTTATGTTACATTTTCACAAGGTGTTTTCTTTGGCACCGGACACAAATATGTCTCATGGCTCATTCTGTTACATTATTTCCCAGTCGTAGAAGTCTTTACTAATTTCAATGTCCTTCACTCCTTCAACTCCAACAGAGAATGGGATTTGTAGAAAAACAGACTTTTAAAGTAAATCCATTCAACCTTGTCAGAGGGATGCAAGAAAAACCACCGGCTGGTAGCAAATTAACTTTAACTTGCTTCCATCAGCAGTCTTAAAACTCATGGGTTTTAGGGGAGTTATTCAAGATATTATACTATCCATGTCTATGTTAAACATGCATAAATGGATGTGTATCTTTGAAATGCAAAGCTGGCTAGCATACTGAAAACAAATACTGTAAATATATGCTATTACAAACATTAGAAGGCTGCAGAAGATTGTAAAATTATGCGTGAGATAGGACATTAGAAAACAATACATATTCATTACATGACTTGTAGCTCAGTGCAAATCAGTTTGAGATATTGATTTCATGGGAGGGGAGGTTGGTTTGCCACACATTTGGTAATTTAGACATTGTACAACATACCGTATATACTTAAGCATAAGCCGAGCTTTTTAGCACAAAGAAATGTGCTGTTAAACCTCACCCCGGCTTGACACACACTATGATGTCAGCGGGCGGCTGACGTCATGGTGCCTGTGATGGACCGTGCAAGGACACGGAGCCAATGCCGGAGCTGCGACGGATAGAAGAGGACCTGCTGAGGGAGGGGGCACCTTTTGTTTTTTTCCTACAGGCATTAGATTGGGCCCAGGGAGGCTATATACAAGGGGGCTGGCAGTCTATATAATAAAGGGGCTGGCAGGCTATACACTACAGGGGCTGGCAGGCTATATATTATAGGTGGCTGTCAGGCTATACACTACAGGGGCAGGCAGGGTATACTCTACAGGGGCTGGCAGGCTATATACTACAGGAGGCTGGCAGGCTAAATACTAGGGGAGTGGCTGGCTATATAATACAGGGGCTGGATGGCTATACACTACAGGGGGCTGTCAGGCTATATACCACAGGGACTGGCAGGCTATATACTACAGGGGTTGGCAGCCTATATACTACAGGGGCTGGCAGGCTATATACTACCGGGGGCAGGCAGGCTATATACTACAGGGGCTGGCAGGCTATATAGTACAGGAGGCTGGCAGCCTATATGCTACATAGGGGTTGCTGGCTATATACTGGGGAAGCTGTGACCAATGCATTTCCCACCCTTGGCTTATACTCAAGTCAATAGGTTTTCCAGTTTTTGATGTTAAAATTACGGGTCTCAGCTTATAATAGGGTTGGCTTATACTCGAGTATATATACGGTAATTATGCAAATGATGATAATTATAGATAGTAGCTAACTATCCTGCATGAAAATTTTAAAATTCAGCATAGAAGCAATTTTTTTTTTGCAACAATGGGGTCAGAAGTTAAATAACATTAAATGGCATTATGTAAATCATTTGTGTAGGAAGGTTGTTTGGCAGGGAAAAGTACTGCAGTGTAAAAAATTAATGTGGTTTAAAAATATTTACAATAATTTTTATAGAAACTTGAGTAGGTTACATATATTGAAATACCGTATAAACTCAAGTATAAGCTGACCCCGGTATAAGCCAAGACCCCTAATTTTACCACCCAAACTGGGAAAACCTATTGACTCGAGTATAAGCTGAGGGTGGGAAATGCATTGGTCACAGCCTCCCTAGTATATAGCCAGCCAGCCCCCTGTAGTATATAGCCAGACCCCAGTAGTATATAGACAGCCAGCCCCCCTGTAGTATATAGCCAGCTAGCACCCTCTAGTATATAGCTAGCCCCCTGAAGTATATAGCCAGCCAGCTCCATGTAGTAAACAGCCAGCCAGCCCCATGTAGTATATAGACAGCCAGCCCCCAGTACTATACAGCCACCCAGCCCCCACTGGTATACAGCCAGCCAGCCCCCAGTAGTATACAGCCAGTCCCCAGTAGTATACAGCCATCCCCATGTAGTATACAGTCAGCCGCATGTAGTATACAGCCAGACCCCAGTAGTATACAGCCAGCCCCATGTAGTATACAGCAATCCAGCCCCATGAAGTATAGAGCCAGCCAGCCCCCAGTACTATACAGCGAGCCCCATGTACTATACAGCCAGCCCCATGTAGTATACAGCCAGCCCCCTGTAGTATACAACTAACCAGCCCCATGTAGTATATAGCCTTCCAGCCCCATGTAGTATATAGCCAGCCAGACCCATGTAGTATACAGCCAGCCCCATGTAGTATACAGCCAGCCAGCCCCATGTAGTATACAGCCAGCCAGCCTGCACATAAAAAAACAACTTACATACTCACCTTTGGTGCTGATGCCCGATGTTCCGGTCCCCGCGGATCCTCTTCTTTCTTCTCCTTGCTGTATTAGCCGGCAGAGACGCGGCCTCGCAGCGTGGATGTGTCTTTGCTGGCTAACACAGCAAGGAAAAGAAAGAAGAGGACCCGCCAGGAGCTGCGCAGAGGATCGGGAGCCACGCTTATTTTTTTTATTGACTTGATTTTTTGTGCTGGAAAACTTGGCTTATACACGAGTATATGCGGTTCATATAAATTGTAGAAATATATTATTCTGTACTTTTCACCATAGAAAAAAGGCCAAGGTTTCTTTTTGTTTACATAGCTGTATGAGGACTTATTTTTATTAATTTTTTTTAGAAAAATATTTATAAAATCTTTCAGAACTGTACCGAAAGAACTCTAATATACATAAATATAAATATAATTCCTAAGGACAAACAAAAGAAATAAGGAGCAGCACCGCGTTGGGGAGAGAAAAACTCGTGTGCAGGTCTTCACAGCAGGGTCCACTAGGGGCCCCTTGTATCCAAGAGAGAAGAAAATACTGAAGTAGCACTCCGTAAATGTGTTTTTATTCCACCTTCATATAATTCCTAAGTAATAGAAAAGCAAGAACCAACATTTTGTTTCATTTCATGTTCAATGCTTAAACGGTTAACAAGCTTAACAAGGGCCGTTTTGAATAGTTTGAGGGGTCCAATTTAAAAATGTGGTGCTTTGTGGGGCGTTTCTAAGAAATAGAGCTTTTAAAACCCCTATAAATATGGTTAGGTTCTGGATGAACTGCTGTTTCGAGGTGAGGCTCTTCTTATCAAGTGTATCAAGTGTTTTTTTTTTTTTTTACTGTGCCCATGGATAGAGATGAAATAAAGATTAGGTGCCACAAAATTCTGTACCTGATCCACGATGAAGGATTTTTTCCGAAACGCGTAGGCATTTACGCTGTGTATGTCTGTGTTCTCCTATATGTTCATCTGCCTCTCTGAATTTTTAGAGAATGTGAAATAAATTGCTATATTTTTACTGACCCTGGATGGTTGTGTGAAGCTGGATCCGCTACATGTTTTTGCTTGTGCTGGACTGGGAACAAGAGTTATCCATGCTCCTACCTTACCAGAAGCTGCCGCATGATCTTCAGGTGAGCTGACTCTATACCTTCTCAGTATATTTATGGAATAAAACAAATTTGATATAATTCCTTAGCATTATATTGAAAGTAGCTATATACTTTAGATAAATGCTCCTATATCACCCTTATCACCTTATCTGAATATGTAATGTGTATTTAATTGGGGAAAGTGTATTGGGCATGTTGAGATCTTGTTTCTTTCCTATACCTATATAAATAATAATTGGTTTCTCGTTCTGTTGATATCTTGACCTATCTAGATAGATGACCTGATATTTAAATCTGTCTCACTTATGAGAACATAAATAATGGATCTGCAAAGCTTTTCTTCTTTCATCAGTTTTGCTGTTATTTAAGCTGAATCATAATATCTATATCTAAAAAATGCTAAATTGATTTCTCCACTGTAACTGACTTATTTTATTCAACTGACTATCTGAGTCTCTGTATTAAACCTTTAACAGGCTTATCTTGGGATTCATGTATGTCGTAAAGCTGTGTAGTTTTGTGATGGGCTGTAAGTATAATAGGCCCCCAAAGGAATGGAAGCAATACAATTTATGACAATCCTAAACTTGAGAAAGATTTATGACAGACGGACTTCTAAAGATAGCATTACAAAAGACACAAGTGATTCATAGACCATGGCAAAAAGAATGTCTTCTTTCATGGGGTCCCATGTTTCTGAGAAAAGACGGAGTGTATTAATAAGAAGAATGAGTAATTTTGGCTAGATTCAACTAACACCTAAGTGCTTCTAAAATAAGGGATTTGGTGCTTGAACATCTGGTAATAGTACATACATTTTGTGAGGAGGTTCAAAACCATTTTTCATATTAGTGGTAAAAAGAAAAGAATAGCCCTAGTGGTGTTTAAGCTGGGAACTCTGTACCTGACCACCCACAGACCCAATCTTGATCATATTCTATTGTGTATAGTATCTATCATGTTACTGATGTGGAAGAAAACAATAAGACAATCTCCAAGCAGAGGGAATCTCTCAAACTAAGGCCTCGTTCAGAGGGCCGTTTGCTCGTCCCGGAGCAGATCTCGGGTGTAGCACTTGGCTGGGTGGAGGAGGGAGTGGTAGTGAGCACTCCTCAACCCTCCCGTTTCCATTGAAAACCCCATTGAGGCCTAAGTTGAAGGCTATTTATAGTATTTAGAGAAGGAACAATTCATCTTGAAATGCCTGTATTATTCAGTAATATCATAAGTCACCATGACATTATTGCAAGGGACTCAGCAATGAGGAAGGTCTGAATATGTGGTGCTTACTGAAATGACCTACCACTGCTAGTAATATTCGAATATCCAAAATTATTTTATTTTAAACGAATTGTGGATATTTGAATTACAGAGACATTCCAGTAAAAATGGAAAATTCTCATAAATCTTTAAAGGCAGATTTGATCAGTCATTTGATGATGGCTTGTTAGCTCTATTATCTAACATTCCTTCATATCTCTGTGAGGTTGCGCTTCTCTCCTGTTTTTGAAGGCTACTATTACTTCTGTGCTCTAAGGGTGTGATTGGCTAATAACCCGATTGTAGGCATAAACACAATTTCCATTCAGACTGCCTGGAAAGCAAAGATGACACTCCATGCAATGGGAATTTTTTCATGTCTCTCAGTTTCAGCAAAGTCCTGTAGGTGGTGCCAACTCATTAGAAATATTTCAGCACAACATAATTGTGTCTTTTATACAAAGCTTACCAAAGTACTGGATAAAAAAAAATTGCCCTACTTAAAGTAATCTGCTAAGTAAATACATTCAGTTTGTTCTAGGACTTTTTTTTAGATTTTGTATATTCTATCTGTTTTGCTTTTTTATCAGCTGATAAATGCTGTATTTACATTGAAATCATCTGTTTTTTATGTGTGGATATAGTAGGGGTAGAGCCACAACATGAGAACGTCTATAGAATTTTATTAAAATATTTTTTCTCTCAATATTTTATGTTTCTACTATGCATGATTTACTATTTTCGGCCATGTAAATAGACACATCTGATATATGAGGTGCTTTTAAACACCCTTCAAACAATAATGCAATTAAATAAGAGCTCCTGGAGACTGTTCTCCATCCTGGTTATGAAAACAACAGGAACTTCAGATGTGGTGGAGATATTGCTGCATAAACTGTTTCCATTAGTTTTGTAGGATGGTTATACATAAGGTAGGCTGTAGACTCACCTGGAACCTATTGTGAAGCAGTGAGTGGTACAAGACAATTGACTTATCTGCATACCAGATGAACACAGACATGTAGAGACATATGGAAATCATGCCAGGAGCCCTTTAACGGTTTATTAGAGCACATTCAGTAGACCTTCTACATTTCAAACACAGAGAAAGACAAAAGGAAGCATTAGACTTCTCTTTGTGGTCCACTTTGGCAGCCCCCCACAAGTCACATACAGCTCTAAGCTGCAGAAATCACACATAACGAACTTTGAGCAGAGCTTGTCTTAGGTGCAGAGACAGAAGCAAAAGTGCACGTCACAAAAAAAGAAGAAAAAGTTAAGCCAAAACAAAGGTACATGTGCCCCTATGTGCTCTTAAATGACAAATGGCTGATTATGATATGTAATGTTTTCCAGGTATTCAGAATAATCACAAGGGACATGTTTCTGCTTTTAGAAAATATTAAAACTTAGAGAATATTTTTTTCTATTTATACCTTGGTTGGCCACTCAAAGGGAACATCATCTGTGAGTGGATGCAAGGTACAGAACCCAGATTACCAAGGACCTATGGTAATGTCATTACTATCCACCTGAAAAACAAAATACTGTACAAGGTAGTCTTCTGGTCTGGTTGCTGAAGATAAGTACAGTTATGTGTAACTGGGCAGACAGAGCTGTGTATGAGGCAACCTAATAGACAGGATGGGCTGCTCACCATCATAATGTCATCACGGGTCCTGTTCAGTGCTTCAGCATAGGAAAAAGGACAGCTCATTCCCCTATGGGCTGTGTTCTTTACGCATAGACACATTACAGTGTTCTCTCTATTGTTAAAATTTCAAAGCAGCAATTTGTACTAATAATGAAGTTGGGGCTTTCTGGTAATACAGTTCCTTTAAAGAGTGTTAGTAGCGACATTTTGTTATGCCTATCACCTGCATAGTTTGCTAACCCAGAGTTCCCAGCACACACAGCGTTCTTCTGCTTCAGCCCAGGACCTGCCGTCTGCTAGTAGCACTCAGAGTGAACATCCTGGGATGGGTTTATAAAAGGTCAATAGTGTTATTTAGTCGACCCCAGCACAGCCAGGACAAGGCATTTTGGTGCCCTAGACAGACAAGCAAAATTGCGCCCAAACACCCCCTCATTCCCTTTCATAAAACTGTAGAGGGGCAACTGTAGGCCTGAGGGGCAAAATGAAATGCCGCCGCCCCAATTATAAAAATCATAGAAATAAAATCCAAAAGGGCTACTGCTTTGGGATCACCTACAGATTAAATGTACTGCACATCTGGGCTGACATCACTTACTGTTAGGCTACAGCTGTTCCATTCTACATCTGTGTTTGCATGGTGCATTCCATTCTTCTTCCTGTAGTCTCCTCATTGTTGACAATCCTTCTCCACCAGGTAGAGAACTTCATGGAGACTTCTCTCTTATCGCTACAGAATTTGCCACCCTATTGACTGTGGCCTCCGGAGAACAACTACACACACTATGTCCCTAAAAAAAAAACAGTCAATATAAAATATAATGTCCGCTAGGTAACACTTAAGTGCTCCACAATGTGCCCCCTGCACAGATAATACACAGCAATCCCTCAGTATATTATAATATAGACCACCATATACTTCCCCCTCTTTAATTCATATTTAACACCAGTAAATCCTAATTAATTTAGAAAGCAGAGCATTCCCCAGTATATAGGTAGCCCCATCACATGCCCCCCAGTATATATGTAGACCCAGGCTCTCAGCACATGCCCCCCAGTATATAGGTAGCTCCATCATATGTCGCCCCCCAGTATATAGGTAGCTCCATCATATGTCCCCCAGTATTAAAATAACCCCCTTTCCCTAAAACACACATAAAAATAAACAAGTAAAATCATAAACAGTTTTCAAAATGGTATAAATGAAAACGTCATCCTATCCTGCAACAGCTCCATACACTGAAATATGAAAAAGTTATGGGTGTCAGAATATGGCGATGCAAAGAACTTTTAATGAACGTTTATTGATTTTTTAAAAAGCTATTAAGACATAAGTAAACTACTGCATGTATTTGGTATTGCTGCGGTCATACCAAACAGTAAAGGAGAAGTGTCATCTTAAACGCACATTGAAAGTCGTAAAAATAAAGCCCATCAGAATTTTTTGTCAATTCCACCACAATTGGAATTTTTTCCCCCAGCTTCCCAGTACATGGTACAGATTATTAAATGGTATCATTGGAAAATCCAATTGTCTAACAGATAACAACTCATATAGCTTTGAAAATTAAAAAATCAAGCTATGGCTTGTGGAAGGAGGTGAATGAATTATAGACAAGGAAATAATCAACAAAACTTGTACTGTGAAATAATAGCATTGACTTGCAGTACCAGTAATCTGTTTTTTATGAAGTCTAGAAAGAAAAGTATTACACTAGAAAGATAAAGTGAGAGATTTATCATACGCAGCCACAGCGGATGCATCATGATGCTTAGACCATTGGTGGGTGGTGAACAAAACTAGGCCAGGTCTGACCTGGAGTAGCTTTGAGTAAAAATCTGTGAACATTCAGCAGTGAATGTTTGTAGATTTTTAAAAAGTGCCTGCCCACTCTGCTAGCGGCTGCGCCCCTTTACACCCCCTCCACACTCACATGGTGTGAAAGTGGCGTAGTCACCATAATAATTGCAATTTCTTCCAGTGCGCAAGAAATTGTGATTATTTCATTGCTTCAACCCCAGAAAACTGGCAATGAAACACTTATAAATCTCCCCCAAAGTTTTCATCAGCTGCAGTCAAATGAGGAATACTGACTTCTCCTTATTCTACTATTCAACGAAGAGTTTGCTGCTGGTAAATCTTTTCATGCTCAAAAGATGAGGCAAACTTAGACTAGATTCCAGTCACACTGATTAGGATGCCTGATATTTTTTATTGAGAAGATTTACAGAAAACTGTGTAAAAGGTGCTTATTGCAGCGTGCGGAGCTATACTTGTGTACCACGGCCGAGGACCATAAGAGGGATGTGCCCCAAAACAGTAACCGTAGTCTTCCCACCGTAGTCATCATTAATACCACCCTACAGTAGCCATTATTAATTCTGCCCCCCCCCCCCCCATGTAGCCAATAAAAATATGCCTTCCCCCCACAGTAGTCGTTAGTAATATTGCATCCTGGAGTATACAATACTCGCTGCCTCAAACTATGAATAGTTACAGCGTCCCCATAGATTTTATTAAAAAAAATTAAATTCTTACCTCATTCCCCTTCTCTTCAGTTCTCTTGTCAGGAGCTTTGTTGCAGGTGATATATAATGACACATCTGCCAGATCAGGTGACAGGTGATAGGTTTCAATGGACTAGGTACAGGAGGATGCGTCACTTCATGTCACCTGCTCTTCACAGGCTACATGCTGACAGTCTGTGGGATAGAGAGCATGACAGCTAGAAGATCCTGCAGATGACCGACCTCACTTCTTCCCCTGTCATATCCCACCGCTAATCTGTATGGGGAGTAAAGCATGAAGCATGGGCTCCGCTGGGCAGAATTTAGTATTCTGAATTGTGACAGCTGCAGGCCACAGTGACAGGGTTGTTCCCCTCTCTCACTGCCCAGTCATTACACCCCTGCTTATAGACAATAGTCACTTCCCACACACTTTTTTGTACACCACAATTACAATCAGTACTTGACACTGTTCCACATAAATATACATCCATAAAAAGTTCTACACTTTTATTGAAATGTAAAGTAAAGTCCCCAGTTGAGAAATGTATTTTACCTCATTAGCTGCCATACCTGTGAGATGGAGGGTCTCATTCCAGCTATCTATGACCAATCTACATTTCAGGTCCTTAAGATTCCACTCTTGTTGACTGTCATAAGGTCCTGGAAGGGTGATTGGTCATGGACGGTTAGAGATCACATGAACCACCATCCTCAGCCATTTTATTGACAGGAATGTCAGCATATGAGGTAAAAAGACATTTCTGAACCAGGGCTTTACTTTAAATTTAAAGAAAGTGGTAGAGAACTTTTAATAGATGTATACAGGCAGTACCCGGGTTACGTACAACATAGGTTCTATAGGTTTGTTCTTAAGTTGAATTTGTATGTAAGTCGGATCTGTATATTTTAAAATTGTAACCCCGGTCAAAAATGTTTCCGTCCACTGTGACAATTGGATTTTAAAATTGTTGGATTGTCATAAAAACCAGGATTAACAATAAAGCTTCATTACAGACACTTGTGATAACTGTTATAGCTGATTATTGTAGCCTAAGGCTAAGGTACAGTAAAATACCAAAATACCGAATATACGTTTGTAACTAGAGGTCGTCTGTAAGTCAGGTGTTCTTAAGTAGGGGACTGCCTGTATTGGTAAATTACCTAACATCCTGCCCCCCACACATTACATAAAACCTGAAGTAATGTGGCCAACCACATAAAGTGTTGTAAACACTTGCTTCTAATTTAATTTAATCTCTAGTCCAATACTGTATGTTAATTATTACCAAATACTGAATAAGATGCTTGTCAAATGCTTTATTGGTTCTTATGGTTTGTTAACAGGTTTTTTCCCCATTAGTGGATTATTAAATAACCATTTATGTAAATGAGGTGCATTTGCATATCTATTTAGGAATGTCTCTAATAATTGGGTATTTATCTTGTTTGAGTATGCGTCTTGTTTCTTTTTGATAACACTGAGCTGGAGCTTTATGCTTAGAACAAATGCAGACATAACCTGGAATAACATTCTATGTTAGCTTTAATAAGTACATTTAAGTAGAAAAGCTAACTGAAAGATAATTACTAAATCACCGTACTCATAGACGCTAATTATTTTTACAGACGAAATGGAGGTGAAATAGCTATAGTTAGGGAAAGAAAAATAATTTGAGACTCAAGGACATATGAAAAGTCTGGAGGACAGAATAAAAAGTCCTTCTGGAGGTTTCACAATAAACAATGTGAACGAGGCCCCATGGGATGTACAGAAGTATATTAACACAGCCTCAGAATGTGCTGGCAATACAAGTAACAAAGCTGCTTAACCCATCATAAGTCATACACTGCCCGGTCAGGCTAGTGAGGAATGTGACTAGAAGTGTTACTGTGGTGATATAATTAGTTTTATATCAGATTAGATCAGAATAAAATGCTTTTTATAGAGAGATCACGCTACAATATTTTATATCATTAATTTTATAAACTACATACCAGAATGAATGTCTTAAGTACAATAATAAAAACTTGAACACATCCTAGTCTAGAGCTTCACTCTCAACAGAGATTTTGTTCCAATGTAATGATAAGAACCATCAACCAAGAGGCCAGGGCTATGGTGCTTTGTACAGTATATACGTATATGCAAGAAAGGTCAATGAAAGTGTGTATAGGCAAATGTAAACAAATATTTATTACATCAATAAGTACACCATACAATTAATACCAAGAATTAAAAACATTTAAAAAGTACCAGAGTACATATTATCCATGACCCGTATATGGGGCCCTGATAAGCCCATATATCACACACTGCCCATAAAGGAAAACCAGTTATCAGCTGCCACCTGAAGTATGCCAAAAGTTGTAAACAATGCAAATTCAATAAACAAATGATACCTTATAAATGAAAATATTGACACATAAACAAGTTAGATGGCACAACCTAAAGAGTGGTACTGCTAGTAAATAGTTACTCAGATAGTTACCAAACGGGTTAATTGTCCCATGTATTAGATATTTCGGGCTGCGTGTGGTTTAGCCCACTTGCAGCAACTTCCTCAGGGATCCACTAACTAGTCACTAATGACCACTAATGTCCCTAGGATGGCCACCCAGTCCAATCAAAACCATCAACGTACCTTATGTTATCTAGTAGGACACCTGTGTGTGGCGTCATAGTGGCGCGTGAAAGACAAAATTCTCAAGACCAAATCCTCCTTCCTGACGTATCTCATGAGTTCTTATCTTGCAAGATCTCACAATCCAGTAATTGTGCGCATGCGTCCCCTCCAGATCGTCGCTAGGTGCATTTAGTCAAGGTATCATTTGTTTATTGTATTTGCACAACTTTTTTTACAACTTTTGGCATACTTCAGGTGGCATCTGATAACTGGTTTTCCCTTATGGGCAGTGTGTGATTTATGGGGTTATCAAGGCCCCATATATGGGTCATGGATAATATGTACTCTGCTACTTTTTAAATGTTTTTAATTCTTGGTATTAATTGTGTGGTGTACTTATTGATGTAATTAAGATTTGTTTACATTTGCCCATACACACTTTCATTGACCTTTCTTGCATATACGTATATATTGTTTAGTGTGTGGGCTAAAAATTGATTTTGATAGTACACTTGATTACATAGCTGTGCATGTTCCTCCTTTTTTGTAGAATTCAGCTTTGTAAAGTATATGGATGGAAAAAATGCATAAGAAACAATAAATATACGTCACTTGATTTGTACGGTAGTATTAATTGACTGTTATCTTTTTTCTTGTCCACTCTAATTGATGGAGTAGCAGATGATGCATGGCCACAATCTATGGGACTGCCAGAAGCAGCCAAGCACAGTCATTTCTGGAACCCCATAGACGTCCGACTCCTGCAAAAGGACCAGCAGGGAAACAGGAGAACGTGAGTACAATTTTATTATTTTATTAGTTTATGGGAGGCTGTATATATACCGTATATACTCAAGAATGAAGGCAAGTTTTTCAGGTAAAAAAATGTGCTGAAAACCCCAAACTCGGCTAATAAGTCTATTAAAAAATGTGTACTCACCTTCCGATGCCCACCCGGAAGGTCCTCTTCTATCCATTGATGTTCCGGCTTTGGCTCCATGTCTCCGGGCAGGCTGTATACTGTTGACAGGGGGCTGCTGGCTATATATTGGGGGCAGAGGCTGCAGACTGTATACTGGGGATTGGGGGCTGCTGGCTATGCACTTGGGACAGAGGGATGCTGGCTATATACTGGGGACAGGGCTGTAGGCTATATACTGGGGACAGGGGGCTGCAGGCTATATACTGGGGGCAGGGGCTGAAGGCTGTATACTGGGGGGTAGGGGCTACAGGCTATATACTGGGGGAAGGGGCTGCTGGCTACATACTGAGGGCATGGGCTACCGGGTATATACTGGGGGGCAGGGGTTGCTAGCTATATACTGGGGGCAGGGGCTGCAGGCTATCTACAGGGGGCAGGGGTTGGCAGGCTATATACTGGGACAGGAGCTGCAGGCTATATACTGGGGGCAGGGGCTGCTGGACATATACTTGGTTCATGAACTGGCTGTCTATATACTGGGGACAAAGGGCTTTTGGCTATATATAGGGGGGGGCATGTGCTTGCTGGATTTATACTGGGTGGAGGCTCCAACTAATTCATTTCCCACCCTAGGCTTATACTCAAGTCAATAGGTTTTTCCAGTATTTTGTGTTAAACTTAGGTACTTCAGCTTATACTCGGGTCGGCATATACTGGAGTATATACGGCATATATATATGGCCTTACATATATGTATTACTGGACGCATTGGCTTAATTTTGAAAGCTGATTTTAGAAGGAAGGAGGGCATGGATAACAAATGTAAGAAGATTACTACAGTCACAGTGCCTGGATCTATAGGTAAGTGTCCCTGATTTGTCATGCTTGATTTTGATTTCCTTTAACCCCTTAGCGCTCTGCGCCGTAGCTGTACTGCGCTGAGTCCCGCGAATAGCGCTCAGCGCAGTACAGCTACTGCGCAGAGACGATGCCGGTTCAGCGCTGTATAGCAGCCGAACCGGCATCGTTAGCCGCGGGATTTCAACGGTAATCTACCGTTGACATCCCCGGCTAACACCCGCGGTCGGAGTGGGCTCCGATCGCGGGTGTTTAACCCGTTAAATGCCGCGGTCAACGCGACCGCGGCATTTAACATGCCTTCTGGGGGTCTTTACATCACAATCGGCCCCCCCGCACCGTTTTCGGGGGGGCCGATTGCTGTTTTGGCACCTCTGGGGTCCGATCGGGACCCCAGAGAAGCCTGGAGGGTTTACCTTTAAGATGGCGTCTGTGACGTCATCTTAAAGGCAAAGTGTCAGCCTATGCATCTGCATAGGCTGGCACTGATAATACCCTGCAATACATTAGTATTGCAGAGTATTATCAAGAACAAGCAATCAGATGATTGCTTGTTCATATCCCATGGTGGATCATGTAAAAAATGTAAAAAAAAAATGTTTTTCAATAAAAAATTACTTTATAAATCACTAAAAATGCCCATAAGCCCCAAAACATATAAAGAGACATATAACACTCAAAAAAGTCTAAATCATAACACAAACCCCACATATATAGTATCATCGCGTCCGTAACAATCCATAGAATAAAACTAAATAACTATCGAACCCATATGATGAACGCTGTAAAAAAAAAACGTTAAAAACCCGCCAAAAATTATGATTTTTACCTATTATATCCCACTAAAAATGCAATAAAAAGTGATCAACAAAACATATGTACTCCAGAATGATATTGTTGCAAAGAACAACATGTCCCGCAAAAAACAAGCCATCAACCAGCTCTGTAGCCAAAAACGTAACAATGTTATGCCACTTGGAAGACGGCGATGCAAAAATGATAGATTTTTCCCCACATTAGGGTTTTATTTGGCAAATTTAGTAAAACATAGGAAAAAATATTCATGTCTGGTATCCCCGTAATCGTATCGACCCATAGAATAAAGATAACATGATTATTAGGCTATACGGTGAACAAAAAAAAAAAAAAAAGTAAAAAATCCAGTACAGAATTGATGCTTTTCTACTCATGACCTCAAAAAAAGTTCCAAAATTTTCAACAATAGGTGATACCAACCCCAAAATGGTAACACTGGAAAAAGCATCTCGTCCCGCAAAAAAAATGCTGTCACATGGCCCAAATAACGGAAAAGCGAAAATGTTATAGCCTTCAAAAGGGGGCAACCAGAAAACTAAAATCCTGGCAGCTGCAGGGTGCTCCTTCCCTTCTGCGCCTTGCTGTGCCCCCATAACACAAGTAATGTCCACATGTGGGGGGTCGCTGCACTCAGGAGAAATTGTAGAACAAATTTTATGGTGAGTTTTCTCTTTTTATCTTTTGGAAATGTGTAAATTTTAGGGCTAGATGAACGTATAACCGACAAAATTTGACCATTCTAAATTTCACCGCCATTTTGATTCAATTACTATGAAGATCTCAAGGGGTTAACAATCTTTGTAAATGCTGTTTCTGATAGTTTGAGGGGTGCAGATTTGAAAATGGGTTGGTTATATAGGCGGTTTTGTTGCTAAATATGTAAAATTTGATTTCAAACAGTATTTATCCCCAAAATAGTCAATTCCGAAAATACGGAAAATCGCTATTCGATTTGTAGGCCGCGTGACGTCAAAATAAATTATCCAAACATTTCAAAAATTATGAAAATGTAAAGTAGACAAATGGGAAATGTTATTCTGCAAGTTATTTAGGTGTTAAATCTATCTGCCTGAAAACGCGGTGGTTTTGAATTTCGAAAATGGCAAATTTTTCTAAAAATTCATCATTTTTTTCTTTTTTTTGTAAATAAACGCAAAACTTATCAGCCAAAATTTACCACTAAAATGAAGTACAACATGTGGGGAAAAAACAATATCAGAATCGCTTTGATAAGTAACAGTGTTCAAAAGTTATAACCATATAAAGAGACGCAGGTCAAATTTAAAAAAAAAGTTGCGAGCCTTAACCTGCAAACAGGCTGCGTCCTTAAGGGGTTAATGATGATACAAGTTAGTGTTTACATTATAAAAAGTGGGACATATTTGTTTAGAAAAAATAATTGAATGAAGCTCTAGTCTCCTTGTTTATACACAATGAGATATGGTCGGCTGTAGAGGATACAAGCTCCATATGGTATCCTATGACACGTTTGCCCACAGATGTTGCAGCTGGGCCTAGAGATTTTGCACACTTGAATCTTGTCATAGCTGGCATTTTAGCTTGTCTCATAAATACCTGGCAATAAATTTACCTCCTGGCAAACCAAGGAGATGTAGCTTGTTGCCATAGACATTACCAGGAAACCGGTGCCCTGTATGGGCAGGTGTTATCCAGCTGAAAAATGCCAGTTAGAAGCCCTGCCATGAGGAACAACACACATATTACCACGTAATGTCCTGCACATATTACTTAACTGTTTATTTACCTTTTATAACTACTAGGGGTGACTTACTGTTTTCTACAACAGCTTCCTAGATTATATTATATTTGCTGCTCAGGCTTCAGGAGGCTGGCAAAATGATTGCGATACTTGATGTCAGGCCCGTTGCCTCAGGCAGCTGCAGGGGACCCAGGAGAGAAGACAAAAGTGGTACTTGCTGCTTCTGTCTTCTCAGCTTCTTATACACATCCATTGATCAAGTGAATATAGGCAGCTGTTTTTATGCATCCAGATGACCACTTGATGAAACACGTGATTGATAAGATGTCAGTGCTGTGGGGCTCCTGGTGGGTGTGTCTATACCCAGCACAGACAATGACAATTGTCACTGTAGAACAGAAGAGCAACCCAAATTACAAAGGAAAAGTAAAGTGTAATAAAAAGTGAAAAGAAACTAGGAACACACAATACCATGCCCCTTTAGGTGCACAGTTTTAAAAAGTGTTGGAGAAAATGCAGCTATGACACAATTGTGCCTCACGAACATAATAAAGACATGTGCAAGCTCCAAAGACACTTTTTTCATGCAAATGTGGACAAAAAACCGGTGCAGACACAATAATATATCTGGACCATAGTTCCTAAAGGTCTTTAAGGGACAGAAATAAAAGTGAAAAAAAACTTGAATACATTTTGTAAATCTTTTTTTTAAAAGAAATTTGGTTTAAAAGTTAAAGAACCGAAAAATTATAAAATAATCCCATATTTCTCCAGAGAACAAAAAGGCAAAAATGACATCATTAACCCCAAATATGAAAATGTTAGAGCCATTACTTGACAAATTGTGTCTGGTCCTGAACCTGAACCAGTTAAACCCATAGGAAAAAGAGCAGCCTAGTAAGAATACATGTTATAATGTGGTAACTTTCCATTTTCTTGCCATAAATAGTTATGTAGGACACAATTCTATGTGCAAGCTTCCACTTTGTGGTTGAGGTTGAAAAGAAAGAGGAAAAGTGTTCTTGGTTTCCTCTCTGGTGTATCGCATACCTTTATGCCTTATGCTCCAAGTTCAATTGTCTTTAGCTTGAGAACTATTTTTAGAATCATTGGACTGAGCATTACAGTGTTTTCAAAGCTTTCTCCTTTTCTATTAAATCAATGAGAGTTTAGAAGAAGTCCCTTGAGGATTTTTCTTAGAAGATTCATTCTTTTCTGTATTGCACATTTGTTAAATCAAGTCAAGTCTAAAACCAAAGGTCTTTATAACAAAATGAAAATGGTAAGGAGAATATCCATTCTATATATCTAGAGTACCTGCTTGGAAGCTCTAAGATAAAGATATATTGTATACATATACTGTAGCGTCATGTGTCATCAGACCAGTAGAACAAATTGCTGAATTCATTGGTTATTTTGATCATATAGTCTTGCAGAACTGGATCCTTATTGAGAAATAGAACTTAAGTTTAGATCTTCAGTGGCATTAAAGGATTGTTGTCTAAACTTTTACTATTAATGCCTTCAGATAATCCTCAGTTCACACATGCAGTGGGGGTTTCCATTGGACTCTCCATTTAAGGAGAGTACAATGGAAACTAAGGTGGAGATTTATCAGAAGTGTCTAGAGTTAAACTATTGTAGTTGCTCATGGAAACCAATGAGAGTTCAGCTTTAAGTTTATAAAAAGTTGTGGGAAAATGAAAGCTGAGCTTTGATTGGTTGCCATGAGCAACTAGAACAGTTTTGCTCTCAGACAATTTTGATAATCTCCCCAAGAGCGGAAGGTGAACTCTCTGTTCACTTTATATTTCCATTTTATTTTCCCTGTTACATAATGCAAAGGGGGGATGGAGCATGCCGAATGCAGGTATGTATTGAACCTAAGAAACCATGTAAGAGCATATCCACTAAGTGGTGCATTTTTGCTTTTTTATGCTTAATACATTTTGGATCACTGCATATTTTAAAATTCAATAATTACTTTTAACACTGAATAAAATATAAGTGTTAGTTAAGAACAAATGGAAGCAGAACATTCTGTCCTTCGTAAAATTGCCCTTGCGTGGAGGTATTCAGTTTCTAACATATTTGCTAATGGTTTCTGAAGTTCTACGTGTCTGGCTGCAAATGCTTCTTATAGGATCAGCCTATATTTTAGGTTTAGTGGTCATTTAATTATAGTTCATTACTTCTCAAATTTCCTTTTCCTTTCTTAGGAAATGCATGGACAAGAACTTTGTGGGTTCATTATAAAAGGAATAAAGGTTAGATCTGCAGTCAGCTCTTTGTTATTTTAACAATTATGTTGTTTCTAGCATCAGTGTTCTCAATAATGGCATTTATCCCTCTTTCCTGTTCGATGTATGTTTTTCTCTTCATCGTAAAAACCACTGTCTACAGCCAGTAGCTCTTAAATTCAACTTTAGAGCTTTTGGCCAAAAATCATAAAGAGACTCTACATTGTTGGTGGAAGAACTACAGGTATAGGCCTAAAATGCATATTCAGTGGGTCCATCCCTCCAATTTTAAAGGGAACAAGCAACCATGTAAATGGAGACCTCCTAACACTCTGAAAACCTCCATTCACTTCCGCTGGGTTTCAAGTCTCTTTTAATTTAGAAAATTTTCATGTGTATGGGGGTATTGGTAAAATAGCTGATCATTATTTCTTGTGTATATAGCAGGCACCCTTCATATTTTTTAGTAAAATCAACCAAATCTGAATTTGAATAGGTATGGCCAACTATCTAATGTGTATAGTGTCTCCTGACTCCTTTATTATGATACTGGGTTAGAGAAGGATAAAAAAGTTGGAATTTGATTGCATAGTTTTCTGCTTTTTCTCAGTACATCCCAGACATTGAATAAAAGTGCCTGATATGTTTGTTTTATTCAAAAACCCTCAAGACGGCATGGACATTATAATTATAGTTGAACGATGAATTGTAAAACAATGGAATACACATCCAATGTAAAGTTTATTATGATCATACTTTAATTACCAAGGTCTAAGTCAGTTTTGTTTAATTGGAAGTTGCTTCGCTTTTAATGTCTTTCAAGTAACATGAATCTCTCATTGGCGATGCATGCTCATTCCACATTTGTCTGCCTGTCTTAGATAAACTCTGATCCTTCTAATGAAGTTGTAGACAATGGTGATCAATATTAGTCTGTTAGAAGGAGACACTACTCCTTGGATTCCATATATCAATGCCATCATATCTATTTCTTTTCATTCTCATATTTTGGGTTTTAGAGATTGGAATAAAGTTTGGAGCCTTCTGTCTGACATCTTATAGGCTTGGTGACAAATGAAGACACTGGAAGATATAGATTAAGGGTTTCATATTTAATAACACTTTTTTTATTAATTTGCTGGAGATCAGTAGCTAATGCATTATTACTATGCCTATCCCTGCAGAAGTCACATCTGTCTCAGACATTTGTAAATGAAAAAGTATTTAAAGCATTATTGTTAGGTTGATATGTAGTGTGTGTTCTTTATTGCTTTTAATTTATCATTGCGCAAGTTTATGAAAACATTCATAGTTTTTTCAATCTTTCATGGTTTCCAGAAAATACAATTTTCTAGCCCTTCTGAAATCATTTTTTAAACGGTGAATATAAAAAGTTGTGAAACTACCTGTATTATAACATAGTTTACCAAAATGTAATAAAGAATTTTTGTGAAAGTCTGAGTCTCTAACTCTTGCCTAATTGAAATACAATTATTAATTATAATAAATTATAATCAGTTGGTTGAGACCCGAAACCTCCATCCAAGGCACCTTGTATCTAAATAAGTTACCAGTTAATGGTAACTTATCTCCTCGGTCACACAACAACGCGCAGGGAGAGGAGGAGGAGGTGAGCGCTGCTCACCCCCGCCCTCTCCATAGGGATACATAGCGCACGTGAGCTGCACCGTACCGCTCCCGTAGGGTGCCGTGCGCCCATTGCTATCTATGGGGGATGTATATCAGCCGTATATACGTGCCCCATGCGGCAGTGTGAATGTAACCTTAGGCTGGGGATCCAAGTGTTGTGTTTTCCAACCAATGTTAAACCTTCAGTTTTTTTGCAGACACAGATATAAAACGGACACAAGCCAGACTAACTGAAACAGGGAAAAACCATTCCCTTGATCAACAACACATTCCATTTACATATCATTACAGCATTTTAGGCATGATTTTGGCAAGGAGCCAATACATCGATAATACGCGGTTCATATAGCGGTGTGTGAAGCTGTATAGACTCCGAGTGTTGCTGTACGGGCCTTGTTGAGCTATGCATCAAATAAAAAAACATAATTTTTATGTGTTCAAATTATTGTAAATCAATTTCTATATTTCTGTATGAAATCAGAGAGGTATAGAAGTACAGTAGAGGCCTCATGCATGTACGAGAAGGAGCCATAATATGGCTGTTTGTGTAGGCCCTTAAGGTAACTATACAAAATGCCAGATGGTAAATAACTCAAAAGATGTGAATAGTTGAGATATGAGGGGCACAAGACTGCAAGTGATTGAAGGAACTAAAGATTAATGTGGGACTGATAAGTCTCTAAATACATTTTTGTTATAAGAGATTTTGTCCCAAAGAGGCTAATAGAGAGCTGCATTGTTACCAGTAAACTTTAATCTATTGGTAATGTGAGAGTCATTGAAATGTAAACATCTGTATGGAATAAAGTATTTTGGTATAAATGCCGTCTAGAACAAATCATGTTCTTCATCCATCAGTTTCCTTCTAATTAGACATAGCAAGGTGAAGACGTTTCCCGTCTAACTTGGGTACAATGCTAATAGCTGATGGCACCACTGTGCATGGACAGCTCTATACAGACTTAGTCAACATGTTTTGAGGTCTGGTTTGAGGAAATGGCAAAGGTTAACAGGAGGTTATATCCAGTTTAAAGTTTCCTTAGTTTCAGACCAAGGGAATATTTTACGTAATCCTGTGCCTATTAGGAAGTGAGGTGCAAATTCACCATAGTAATACAAAAAGGGTTATAGTCCTCTGTGCTGTTGCATAAAACATGATATGAAAATTGCTTCCAATTTGCTGAATTTAAAACAAAAAGAAGTTTAACCATATAAATGCTAACTATAAAGTAATATACATCATAACATAAACTATATAACTATAAAACTGCTGTGTGGAAGTGCTTCACTTACATTGAGTGTAACTCAATGTTAAAAAGCATCTTATTTTCTTTCAAGTTATATGAGAATAGTGAATAGTGTAATATACTTTTTTGAAGGAATGTATTTTTGTCCTTTTTTACTTTACTTTTTTTAGAAGAGCACTGTTAAAATTGCTAATGACTTGACTTCTCACTTTCCGATCTTATCTCCTGTGTCACAGGTGCTCCTGCGACCCATATCCCAGGTTGCAGGCACACCCGTGTGTCTCCCTGTGCCCCCGAGCCAGTCTGCAGCCTCATCCACCTTCCCTGGCTCCAGGGGCAGTCTCTGCGTTCCCTAAGCTCCAGCGTGCTCGTCCCCGTCTCCTAGAGCATGCATGCGGCTCTGTATGTTGTAAAGGGCTGGCACGCCGATAATTGGTCCTGATAAAATGCCAGCCTCTTCTTATGTCCCCTGCCAGATCTTTATGCCTTGTGCCTGAAAGAAAGCTTTGCCTTGCAACTGTTTACTGATTTCCTGTTGTGACCGCGTTTCCATTCCTGACTTGCTCCTCCTCTGTCTGCCTTGACCTTTTGCCTTGCTCCTGACTCCGATCCTGTGCCACCTGTGCAGACCTCCTGCCTATCCCCAATCACGATTCTTTCTCATTAGTCTGCCTTGGCCAACCCCGTGGACAAAGTCACGCCTGTGGAGTGACCTGGTGGTACCACGCTGCAGCAAATCCAACCCGCTTTGCAGCAGGCTCTGGTTAAAACCGGGTGCCACTTAGACTCCGCTCCCAGGTGTCGACTTACATCATCGTCCAGTGGGTCCACTACCCCTGGTGCCTGACATCCTGCTGATAACATGGTAAAAAAACAGGTTCGTTAATGATGCACTTCACTGGGTCAGGTCTGAAAAAAGAAATGTATTGTTCATCAACCTAATACCTGAACCTTAATTTTGGTAGCGTGTCATTACCAAACCTTTTTTTTAACCACACTATCATTTCCCTTAACTACACATTGGGACCCAGGAGATACAGCAACCATTTAAATGAGCAATATCATCAAGATATGCCTGTTATTTTGTGTATAAGGTGAGAAATATCAATCTTGATAATATCACTTATACAAAATATATTACACTATGGAGCGTTGTGCGTTTCTGCTGTTAGTGTGAAGAACACTATATATGTGTGTGAAGAACAAATTGCAGATGTTTAAATACATGTGCAATGTGTTCTTAACACATATATATTGTTCTTCATATGCTATTTTGGGCGCACGGTTCCGCGCGTATCTCCCGACAAGTAAGCAGATGTGCCGAACATCTGTAATCTATTCTGCACTGTGTTCTGCACTGTGTTTTTCTCTTAAATGATCCTGTGTTCACTGTGTTCACTGTGTTCACTGTTTTTATTCTATTCTTCACTGTTCTTCACATCTGCTAACTTGTCGGGAGATAATATACACGGGGAACAGTGAAGAATAGATTGCAGATGTAATTTTTCAATTAAATAACACATTTTAATCCCAAACCATGGTCCCTTTGAAAAATACTTGATTCTCCCATTGACTCGCGCGTGAAAAATGCGCCGAAAACACGAAAAAAACGCTAACAACACGCGCATGAAAAACGCAAAAACGCTAATTACTCCAAGGAAAAATGGAACAAAAACGCAGCCAAAAACGTCATTTTTCACGCATTGCACCCTGACGTGAAACGCAACGCTAGTGTGGAAGAGGCCTTACATTTAGACAATACAAGACACCGGGTGCTGATTGCCCATCCCTGTGCGTTTTGATTCAGTTTCATAACATAATCAAAATGCTATCGTGTGACAGCACCCTTAGGTTATGATACTGCTCACTCAGAGAGATAACTTCAGAATGCACATTGTAGATATAATGCCTTCAGGAATTCCTATGTAGGGGATATTTTATATTGGTGGGCAAATCCTTTTCAAAGAACAATAAACAGTACTTTATATTTTTAATTTCCTTCTTTGCCAGGGTTATTGGTTTGAACCCCTCAATGGCAAACTCTTGAAAACAGTATACTCTCCCTATTAAGTATGTTACAGAGTCTCCAAGAAAACTGTCCTAATTAACCAAAAATGCTCATTTAATTAATTCAGCCCCAATAATTGTTCCAAATAAGGAAAAAAAAACAGACCACTGCTGTCCATTTGTGAATCTCTGACCTGCAGTGGCCCAATGTTGTGTGTGAGAATCACAGTTTTATGTGATCAACGCTGCTGTTTTGAGGGGAATAAGCGTCTCGTTGTATCATCTATCAATATGATCCCTGGTTTTCTGTGCTTGACACTGTGATCAGTCTGTAAAATCCAACCAATACAGGTCTGTGATTCAAGAACCGACCACACTGTTTTAGTCCTTATTTACACAATAGTCACTTAATCCTTTAAAGTTTTATATCATTTCCGTGTAATTATCTATTTTAATTATAGAATATTTAATACAATCTCAAACACATTTATCTTGTTTATTTGTTGCAGATGTAGTTATTATTGAGGAATATAACATAAAAAAACTAGATAATAATAAGACAACTCAGGCTGTTAAAAGGGTTAAAATTGCAGTGATAGAAATGTGGTTGTTATGAAGATCATGCTCTAACTGAATAGATATGATGATATAGAGAAAATGCCATTTTGGAGCCAAAACTCATCTATGTAGCAGGTGAAATACAATTAGCAATGACTTCAATAAGTTCTAATCTTGTTGGTCCTATTAGATTCTATTACTTTAAGCATTTTTGTTCTCATAAGGCTTTTTCTTCCTGGTAATTGTAGAAAAGAAAATGTTATTGTTTAAGCACTAAATGACGTGGGCCCAGGTGCACAAACTGGAGCTCCTAGCATGTATCAAGCTAGATAACAACATAGAATTGAATGTTGTGGCACATCAGTATCCTGTATCCAACTTTGTAACGTTTCGGAAAACTTTTTTCTGCATATGAATATAAGAACACTACATATATTTCTTTATCCAGTTACTTAAATGTACTCTAGCTTTCAACTTTCCTGATAAAAATGTCTGCTAAGCTCTCATTTGCCAGTAAAATGGACAGAAACTCAAACCCACCAGGGACAATGAAAACCTTAAATCACAGTTTGAATCCATAATTGAATGTGAATGGATCACATTTTAAAGTCCAATGCTTTATTTTTTTATTATTTCAATAATGTGCCATTATTGGTGAGGAAGTGCAGATAAAGTGGAAATTTTTTTTGTCATTGTCAATGAAAGACATGTTATATTTAACAGTATATGAACCCGTGTTTGTGTGCCCTTTTTGTGTTGTAAGGAGCCTCCCAGCTTCTCAGACACAATCAGAAGGACTACCGCAATACACACATCAATTTTCTTTTGAAAGCATTGTTTCTCTGTATTCATCAGAATATTTATTTTTTTATATAACATTTAGCACAGGGTATAGTCACCCAGCAGTGCACATCAGTTTTCTAGTTTAATGTCCATTAAGCATTGGACAGTGGAGTCTATAGAGCTTCTTACAGTTAAAGTACCCTATAGATCTGAAAAATAATGAAAAATAAATAAATAAAAAATTATATTAAAAAAATGAAAACTTCAAATCAACCTCCCCTCTCCCTAGAATTCATATAAATATAAATAAACAGTAAAAATCATAAGCATGTTAGTTATGGAAGCATCCCAAAATTATTAATCATTATTTCTGGTGTTTAATCCTGTAATGGAAAAGTTGAAAATGCCACTTTTTTGCCATTTTGAAAAATACAAAAAATTTAATAAAAAGTGATCAAAAGGCCGTGCAGTCCTTAAAATGGTAGCATTGAAACCGTCATCAAATTTCACAAAAAAATTACACCACACACAGCTCCTTACACCAAAGTATGAAAAAGTTATCATGAAGATGGCAAAATGAAGATTTTTTTTTCTACAGGAGGTTTTAATTTTTTAAATATAAATCAAAATATTATACAAATTTGGTATCTCCGTGATCGCACCGACCCAAAGAATCAAGAAGACATGTCATTTGGGGCGCATAGTGAAAGCCGTAAAATCCAAGCCCAATCTGCTTCCCAGTATATGGCATGGAATATTAAATACCGTCACTATGAAATGTAATATGTTACACAGAAAACAAGCCATCACACAAAACTCTACATGGAAAAATAAAAAAGCTATAGATCTTTGAAGGCGGGGAGTAAAAAATGAAAGTGCAAAAACAAAAAAGGACCTTGGTGTTAAGGGGTTAAATGTAATCACAGGGATTCCAAAATTAACAACTTTTTGGCCTTTTGAAGGGCTTGTGTTTCAACTAATACAACATTGACAGACCTTAAGATTGAGCTGGTAGTCTCTTCTAAGTCGAGTGTTTTTGGGACATGTTCCCTTTAAATCTACAACTGATGAAAGGGTAAAATAAAAACATGTTACATGCTTAGCCTAGCAGAGGCTGAAGACTTTATTTACTACCTTTCAATCCAGGTAGAAAAAATATAATAACTCTAGTGACATCTGATATATCTTCATTGCTTATTGTGCAATGTTATCTTACAAAATTGCTGTTGGCTAAAGATTATTAGATTTTTTTTTCATTATTTTCAGGGCAAACTGTGTACCAGCAGATTTAGTTATAACACATGTTGCCATCCCAGGAATGTACCTGCTAGAACACTTCACATGTCCTGTCTCATAGATAACTCCCAAGTGATTAAATAGTTTTGAAAAGTGAAGATCATGTTGGTAGGACACTTTCAAAGAGCACTCAAAGGGAGTCTTTCAGTTTTGACCATACAATGCATGCAGAGAATGCTAGGTAGAAGCCCAGGAGATCTGTTTGACCATAGTTTTATGTGTCTTATTAGTGCCACAAGACTGAAAAAATGATTTACATTTGAGGATTGTAGCTGGACTTGGAGAACTGAGGGAGTCTCCCCAAAGTGCTGTGTTCTTTGATCTTGGCCTTGAAGTTGTTCCCTAGCCCCTCCTCTCTGCTGCAATATCCAACCAGAAGTCTGCTACAGTTCTTACTCAGAGGAAAGAGGTTGTGCTGTGTTCAATGAAGAGCTCTTACATCAGAGTGCACTGCAGTGCACCAAGTTCAGATACAATCCTGGAACATGAATGCATTTTTCGCCATCCTTCTGCTACTACCAACACAGTGTAGGTATGGTTATGCTTGTAGACTCCCTGTCTATAAAGGTGCCCTTTTAAATAAATCAAAAAGACAAACCTTATACTTACCTTGGTATGGAGCTCTCTGCATCTGGGCAGTCATTTAGTGAGCATGTCCAGCCACACTTCAACAGCACCTGTATTATAATCTTCAAAAATATTTAGACATGTCTTACAACTGTGCCTTAAAATTTTAGCATAATTGCAGCTACTCTCATGTCTCTGTAGAGGCTCATTCACATAATGGGGCACATTTACAAACAACAACTTGCCTGTGTAGTGTGTAGAGTGCGCCAGATTCAGGATTTTTTCCCTGCCCATCACTGCACAGAGTGCCACAACTTTTTTTTTGGTGCACCTTTAACATGGGGCGTTCAACACAATTCTGTCAGACTTTGCATGTTAAATCTGGCGCATGGTCTGACTGAGCACTGGAACATCCCCTAATTTGTGTTGCATGATGCGTAGTGCAGCTTCGCCACAAAAGGTTCACATGCGACACAAATGTGGCTCAGACTTCCTAAATGCCTGTGCAAGCTGTTAGCACTTAAAAGAACGTGCAAAGTCCGACAGAAAACTGGCGCACGTCCCTTAGTAAATGTGCCCCATTGTGTGCAGTTCATAGTGCAAAGGTTTCATATGGCGGAATAGGGAAACATTAAAGGGATTTTCCCTTCAACAAAAGTTAGGCCCTATCCACGGAATAGGGCCTAACTTGCTGATCGGTGGAGGTCTCAGTGCTGAGACCCCTGCAGATCCCGAGAACCAGTAATAAGAGTAATAAGACTAATGGAGCAGACGGCTGCGCATGACCATTCTGCTCCATTAATCTCTATGGAGCTGGCGGAAATTGCCGAGCGCCGAGGGGTTCTCACGATCTGCGGGGGTCTCAGCACTGAGACTCCAACAGATCAATATGGATAGGGCCTAACTTTTCTTCGTGGGAAAAATCTTTTAAAAGCAACATTTGTTATGAAACGCAAATGTTATCTTTTTCTTTAGCTTTGTGTTGCTAGAAGGTAACAAAGTCAGAGCAGTGTAAAGAGTATATCTAGATAGAAGTGTCTCTATCCACTAACCCAGTGATTTTCAACCTTTTTTGAGCCGCGGCACACTTTTTATACTTAGAAAATCCTGGGGCACACCACCAACCAAATTAGCGCAAAATGACACTAAACAGTCATATTATACATATAGTTAATAATACAGATTCTAAATTTATTTTACTGGAACCTGGGCCTGTTTCGATAAACACAAAAGGGATATCCTGGCAGGAATGGAGGAAAGACACACGAAGCTCTTCCTCAACAGTTCTCAGTTTCTCCCTGTTTTTAGTAAATGGTGCTGATTATTATGTGGCTCATATACTGCAATATAAAGGGGTACAATGAGAAGTACTATGGCCATGAGGCCAGAGTACAAGTGCCAGGTCATATACTCCGCATATGAGCTGGTACTTGTAGTACTACAGCCTCATGACTATAGTATTTCTCATTTTACATTTCTCTGGGAAACAAAACACAGGGGGCACCATAGTTTGGGGAACTTTCCCCGCGGCACACCCGACCATGTTGGAAATCACTGCACTAACCTATCTACTTATCAGGTTTATATATCTCATAATAGGTCCAGTTTGATGACAGAACTGTTTAACCTGTGTTCTACTGATAACCTATACAATGACGCCTAGGCCTCATATACAGCTGATGCGGCTCATGCAGAAGTGAAATAAATTCTTTGCATACTTTTATTGACCTTCAGAGTCTGATGAAACACACTGAGTGTTGTAGTCTAAGATCAGTACTTTCAGTTACTAGATGTAGTTACTAAGCTTAATAGAAAATGCTCTACGGGTCTACAATGCACTATTATTTGACCGAGCTGACAGTGTAATGAGCGTGAAACAAAGGCAAGCCACAAGCCATCATGTTCAATAACATGTACTATTGAAAACACAATTACAGCACAAACACAAGGTCATCTGAGCATGACCTTCCTTAATGATAGGTAATTAAGTTAATACAATGTTTTTTACTTATCGGTCAAAGCCATTTGCTAAATGTTAGTCATTTTTGTAGCTTAGCAAATGACGACCTAATTGGTAGGTTAATATAAAAAGCTAGTAGAGACCTCAGTAGAACATATTGCCCCCTTAAAATGACATCTTGCGACATGAAAATAACATAAGCTGGAAGATCTATGATTGTAAATATATGTTATTAACTCTTTAATGACCAGGCCTGAAGAGGCTTTAATGACTAGACATTTTTAGCGAATTTGAAGATGTAGTGGTTTAACCTTTTTCCCTTTTTCTGGAAATTTTGTTGCGTTATTTGCAATTTTGACAAAATTTACAAATGCAACCCAAAAACTCCAACAAACCACATATTTTCTGAAAGCAGCTGCTTGTCCTATTTTCAGAATTGCATTAAGGAGTTTATAGATATAGGCACTTTCATGCAATTTTGATTAAAGTGTAAAATTTTATAAAAAATGCATAAAAATTTAATTTGATGGCAAAAAAATGTGACAGTAGAAATGAATTCTCTTCACATCTCCTACATGTATAGAGTTCACAAATACCTCATAGTCATATGTTTACATGAATAAATAACCACAAAATCACTCAAACTAAAATAACCAAAAATCTGCTGGTCAGCTAGAAATTTCCCACTCACAACCTGCAAAATATAAACAGATTAAAACAGAAAGGAACCAGTAAAACCTATATATTTTCTGATAGCAACGTGGCTATTGTTTTTGTATTGATTAACAGTTGAGAGCCTGTACGACCATCATGCAACTTTGTGACAAACATAAATTATTTGAAAGAATGCAATGAAAACATACATACATACATACATAAAACTCACATCAAAGAAGAGGTTTATGCACAAAAAGAGATGTAAAAATAATAAGATAACCCACAACATCAGCAATCAACAAAGGTGTTTAAAAATATGTAAAGCACAAAGTATAAAGCTCCTATTCTGTCAAAATAATTTTTCTTTTCAGAAAACACAGCCTACCATGTATACAAAAATAACTTTTTTTTTTTTTAATTCTTTTTATTAAAATTTTATCATTACATTTATACATAAAGCAGTACAACATAGCATATAGAGAGTTACATCAAAACATGTTTCTATATCATAAATCTTTTTAGGTACTGTTTTACATGACGCGACTACGTAACAGACAAAAATATGTCTATTACTTATTAAGGCATGAGATTTTAGTCTCATATATCCCGTAGGCACTTGAGAGAAAACAAAAAAAAAAGAAAGAAAAGAAAAGGCAAAAAAGGGAGAAAAGAAACAAGAATAAAAAAAGAATTATACAGGAAGCTTTAGCTTTTATAAGAATACATCATTGTTTGATGCTTACAGTATCCATTTTTCCCATTTGCTATCAAAGTCAGTTGTTTTTTAGGTGGAAAAGCGGGTTGTCCAGCATCCAGGCAATGAAAATGGCTTGTGAATATATTAAAATTCGACTTTTATTGAAGATTCTTTAAAAACATAAAGACGTCTAGAACATAATCAAACTGACGCGTTTCGGACTAACATCAGTCCTTAGTCGTAGCCAGACTAAGGACTGATGTTGGTCCGAAACACGTCAGTTTGATTATGTTCTAGACGTCTTTATGTTTTTAAAGAATCTTCAATAAAAGTGGAATTTTAATCAATTCACAAGCCATTTTCATTGCCTGGATGCTGGACAACCCGCTTTTCTTTCTCTGAAGTCATTGCTGGTCCCCGCACAGCACGTCCGAGCAACGGCCCTACAGCACAGCGGACATCTCAAAGGGGTGAGCTGAAGAATTATTTTCTCTTTTGTTATTAAGGTGGCTTTCTCATTCAAAATTTTCTCATATTGGTAAATTTGCTTAAAATTCCTCATAATTTTAAATCTGGACAATTTGACTCTTTCCAGTATAATGCTGTAGCTTTACTTGCTTCTGCCTACATTCTAGCTACAGGCCATCAAAATTCTGTCTGGATTATCTCCATATTTAAGTTCAGAAGAGCAAGTTCCGGACTTAGCTCAATTAGTGGGCACCAGATCTGTTTGATCAGATTCTGGACTTCCCCCCAGAAAATTTTGATACTGCTACAATTCCATCAAATATGTAATAAATTTGCTCCCTTCTTTTTATAACGCCAACAGCTATCACTTTCTAACTCATTAAATTTTGTTAGTCGCAATGGAGATATGTGGTTTGTACAATAATATATTTTATATGGTCGTGACACTGCCAAATGCCACTGGCTTAGTGAGAATAACTTCCCCAAATCCTTCACCCAGTTTATCACATAGCCCATTTTTTGGCACCCAGGACTTTGCAGATCTTTATAAACCATAG
Source organism: Engystomops pustulosus (assembly GCF_040894005.1). Taxonomy (NCBI): domain Eukaryota; kingdom Metazoa; phylum Chordata; class Amphibia; order Anura; family Leptodactylidae; genus Engystomops; species Engystomops pustulosus. The sequence continues at coordinate 213,636,762 of NC_092411.1, forward strand.
AGATTCCTCTCTTCAATATATCTGTCCCATATAGGAATTTATTAAACTTGGAGTATTCCGATGAGTTTTCGCTTGCCCTCTTCAATAGATTGTTTTTGATGACCCAGCTCTTTAGACCTAGATATTGCAAAAATAGTCTATTAAATAACAGCTCATCTTTACATAATGAAGGGATCAACGCCCCATTGAAAATTAAATCCTCTAATGTCCTGATTCCTAGATTTTTCCCACAAGTGTAAATAAAGGTTTAAACCTATCTCCTTCAGAAATTTCAATTTGATGTCTCCATAATTAATATTTATACGCAAGTTCTCTTTGTTTTTTTTATTCCAAATATGCAAGAGAATTTGTTGTTCGTAAAAAAGGTTTTAACCTAAATGAGGCCAAGTATTTTAATAAATACCGTAATTGGGCCAATTTCTGCATCTTCTATTTTGGTCCAAACGTTGTTATGTTTGTTATCCCAGAAGCACTTAATTTGCTTGATAATTGCTGCCTTATGATATAATACAATATCGGGGACTCCCATCCCACCTTTGTCCATTGATGTTATCATTGTTTTTCTATTTATCCGCAATGTCTTACCTGCCCATATAAATGTAAGAAACAATTTTTGTAATTGTTTCCAATATTCCAAAGGAAATCTAACTGGTATACATCTCACCAGATATAAGAGATGCGGTATTAGAAACATTTTTACTAAGTTGATTCTTGCAACCCACGAGAAGGGTCATCTAGCAAGTTTATCCAGTTCTCCTGTTAATTTTACCATAAGTTTTTTCATATTTAGTTTAATAATCTTTTCAATCGATTTATCGATTAAAACTCCTAAATACTCTATTCCCTTCGTGGGCCAAACAAATTTAAAAGCAGTTTTTATTGCAAGGCTTTCAGTCTTGGAAGTATGAATCAAAATGATCTGAGACTTTTTTCCATTCAATTTATAAAGAGAGACCTCCGCATATTCGTCTAGAACCTCCCTCAATCTAGACATGGATCTCATTGGATCTTGGCAGGTAATGATCACGTGGTCTGCATATAATCCGATAGTACAGATACCTGACTTAGTAATAATTCCCTTAATTTGGCTGTCCAATCTAATAGTTTGCGCAAGTGACTCAATATATATAGATTGAAGATAAGGGGTGACAGGGGACATCCCTGTCGGGTGCCGTTCGAAAGATAGAACTTTGTAGAGTGAAGCCCTGCATTTTTTACTGTTGCCAATGGCTTGCTATGTAACAACATTATTGCTTTCAAGTAGCATCCACTGAATCCGAAGTTTTCAAATGACGCATAAAGGAACCCCCAGTGCACCCTGTCAAAAGCTTTTTTAGCGTCTAATGAAAGGACTGCACTGGGGGCCCTCAAGGGCTTTTAACCCACAACCACCTCCATGTAACTTTGTAGCAAACAGTGATAAAATAAAAATTAAAACATGAAAATTCATTTAATACATCTGCTTTAGAAAGAAGAAATAAAAATGAAAAAATGGACACGTCAGTGGTAGTGGGGGGACCTTTCCGAAACAAAAAGTTAATTTGTATTAGTGAAGATGGTTATCATCTGTCTCCTGTCTATGTATCTATCATCTATCTGTCTAGTTATCATCTCCTATAATCTGACCATTTATATATCTTGCTTTTTCACTATCTATTTATTAATCAATCTTCTCTCTCTCTTCTACTTTATTTATCTCTCATATCTAGCTACTGTATGTATAATCTACTTTATAGTTCTTAATTAGAGATGAGCGAGTATACTCATCCGAGTACACTGCTCGGTCGAATATTAGCATACTCGGACCGGCTCGTTGCTCGGACGAGTATCTCGCGGACTCGAGATCGAGCAATAAATTAATAAAAGACAGTGAAGAACAGTGTTTACAGTGAAGAATAACACATTACACATGTTTACAGATGTTTTCCTTGTAAGCACACATTGAAATAACACTATTCTTCACTTTGCAGGTGTGCGCGCGTGTCTTCCGCTAAGTTAGGAGATGTGCGTGAACATCTGGAATGTGAAGAATAGTGTTCTTTCAATTTGTTCTGCACTTAAATAATCCTGTGTTCACTGTTTTCACTGTTTTTATTCTATTCTCCACTTTTCAGATGTGCGCGCACATCTCCGAACATATCGGAAGACACGCGCAAACATCTGCAATGTGAAGAATAGAATAAAAACAGTGAAAACAGTCAACACAGGACCATTTAAGCGCAGAACACATTGAAAGAACACTATTCTTCACATTCCAGATGTTCGTGCACATCTCCTAACTTAGCGGAAGACACGCGCGAACACCTGCAATGTGAAGAATAGTGTTATTTCAATGTGTTCTTACAAGGAAAACATCTGTAAACATCTGTAATGTGTTATTCTGCACTGTTCTTTTAATGTTTTCATTCAGTGAAAAAATGCTCGAGTCTCCCATTGACTTCAATGGGGTTCGTTATTCGATATGAACACTCGAGCATCGGGAAAAGTTTGTATAGAATAACGAGCACCCGAGCATTTTAGTGCCCGCTCATCTCTATTCTTAATAAAGTCCTTCTATACTGGGCCAGTACTTGCAGTACAGAATTGTTGGCAGTGCCAAGTCATGATACCATGCAGCAAGTTTGGCAAACACATTGCCAGAAGCCTAAGTATAATAATGGTCAGGAACCATCTGGGTCATCATTTTCAGGTTAACAGGAATGACTGTGATATGTGTGTGATTCACATATGTTATAAGCAGATTTTAACAAGGCTGCCGCTATTAACCCACACATAATGCCAGAGTAGTCATAATGTAAGCAATATGAACAGAAACAGTTCTTGCAATGACCAATAAAAATAAGTCAACTTACTCTATATGTTAAATAAAAAAAATGAATATTACTTCTTATAACCCAGGCGATATTATAGCTGGTTAGAATATATAACCTGTTGTATTGAATCTCTATAGTAACTTAACAATAATTCTCCTTATGCGGTGGACCCCTTGCCCTTTCTATTTAATGCTTGTTTAAATCTCAACATGCTCTACTTTTGCAAGTCACGCGCGTGAAAAACGCACCATACAAGTCTATGTTGATGCATCAGAAACGCATTGCACTCTGAAACAAAGGCAAGTCCAATGCAAGTGCAATGCGTTTTTCACTGATCAATTGCCATAGAAAAGATAGATTTAAACGTGTGGAAAAAAAAAGCAGCATGTGTGCGTGAAAAAAAATGCACAAAAAAGTCTGAAAAATGCAATGCAATGCAAGTTCTGCAAGTCAAAAGCACGCGCATGTGGAAAACACAAGTGTGAAAAGGGCCTAACAAAATGAGCCAGTGCCAGAAGTCTACAATACAAGACATCTATGCAGCCCACCCATTATTCTGATTGTATGGGACAGTTGGACCCCTTTTAATGTGATATTTACCCCCTAACCACAAGTGGATTAAATGTCAATAATGGGAAATCTCCCTTATATACAAGTCCTCCAGGATAGCTTTTCAGGGATTCATACTTATACCTTGGGTAGTTAATCTTTATTAAATTATAGGTGGGCTTAAATGTTAACATAAACATTAATGGTTTTCTAGTTATTTAATCTTATAGCCATCACTTATCAAAATTAAAAAAAGATCTTATTGCCAGTTTTTCCCATCTGTGACTGACAGACATGAAAATTGCTTTGTATGAAATATGTATCGGATTACCGAAAATGCACGGCTCAAAGAGCTCTTCCATGATACAGCAAATAAACGTAATACTTCTTAAATGATAATGTAACATTAACTTAATGAAATTCAAATGTTATTCTGGGTTATTTAATAATCTAGTTTATTTCCCAAATCTTAAGGGATTTAGCATAAATGTGTCGGCAGTTTATGGTTTACATGTAACTGATTTATGTATAATAGGGCTACACAATGATTAAGTGTGAACATACAGTATGCAAGAAGTAAAGTCTACGAATAAGTTTATCTGGTTCATGATGCCAGCCTAATACTATAATAATGTTAGATTGGCTCTGTTCCTTGTTTGTAATCTGACTTGTTTCACTTTATATGGTTAGAACTTTTGAATACTGTACCTTAACTGGGTCGGCCAGCCACAGAGCGGTTCCAACAGCCACAGAGCAGGTCCGACAGGTCGTGGAGCGCATCAGACAGTAGGTGAGATGGGTGGTGTATTGGGTCAGACAGCCACGGAGCAAGTCAGACAGTAGGTCAGACGGGTCATGAAGCAGTTCAGACAGCCACAGAAATGACAAAAAAAACCCTAAAGAGCATACACCCAAGAGAAGGCTTCAGTTTGCTAACTGTAGGAGCTGTCCTGAACCCTATAGGACAGTGATGGTAAACCTTTTAGACACCGAGTGCCCAAACTAAAACCAAAACTCACATATTTTTCGGAAAGTGCCAATGCGACAATTCAAGCTGTAACTTTTTACTACCTGCTGTGTCACAGGTTTAAATTGTATAGGCACCTGTGGACACCAATATAGTAGAAAGAAGGAGAAGAAATTTGGATTATCATTGTAGCTTCCTTCTAGGGTCCTGGGCTGCCTGGGATTGCAAGAGGCCTTGAGTTTTGTCTGGCAAACTCTACCCTGGGGTGATGGCAAGCGTGCCCATAAAAAGGGCACTGAGTGCCACCTCTGGCACCTGTGCCATAGGTTCGCCACCACTGCTATAGGAGCTGGTCATTGTCTGGGACCTGTAGGGGACTCTGAAGCCTACTTACATCAAGGAGGCAACCTTAACATTATGTTGTCAGTAGTTGCAGACTACAGAAAGCGGCGGGCCAGCAGATGCAGCGTAACCAAGTGGCTCAACTGATCTAATCACTGAACTAGATGATGCTAGGATAGAAGCAAAAGCACCAAAAATGGGAAAATTTGCTTAGTAAGTGGTTAAAAGTTATCTTTATCATGTTAGCATTACTAGGGGGATTAAGATTTGAGAATTTTCTTTTTAGGCAAACCCCTTTAATGTCACACTAAAGAGCACTATAATATATGTCCACTTTGCGACTGTTTCCATGTGCCAGTGACTGCTCCAGACTCATTTTCAGGCCATTGTGTGCTGCAGCTGCACATGTATATATAACCCAGTAAACTACTAATCCATGCAGGATATATGTAAATTACTCCAGGGGGATGGCTGAGGTGCTGTTTTGGAATATTGAGTTAAATCTGAAACAATCTAATGCAGTTGTATTACATTGAATTATTACATATGCAGCCATTCCAAAGCTAGAAAAATTGTGAAGGAAATTGTTTTAGTCTGAGATGTTGCACAAATCAGTATTCCCAGATATATTGAATTTGTGGCTGCAAAATAACAAATCATGCCCTCGACATATGTTGGGTATTATGTTAGCGGTTAAAGAAAGAAGGAAAAGCCTATCAAATTTCACTTTTTTCTTTGCATTTTTACATATAAATTCTTAAAGGGGTATTCCGGGAATATGAACATCTGATACAAAAAACCATAATGCTATAAATAAATTAATAAAACAAAACCCACTGTCATTAATCACAAAATGGAACTTAATAGTTTGCTTTTATGATTAACAAAATTTTATGGGTTTTTTAAAGCATGGGAAGTTATCTCCATAATCATTACCATCGACAACTACATCTCCCAGGATCCTACAGTTCTCCTCCTCCCTCTTATACTCTGCTCCCAGTGATGATGTAATTTTGCCATGAAATAATTATTTTTTGTGAAATGAGCTGATGTTTTCACAACTTCCATTTGCCACCTTTTGATCACTTATTACTTACATCAAATAAAAAATTTTATAAAAAGTAAAATGGTATAAAAGGAGCATTTTGGCCATTTAAGCTATTTCCGTTATGGGGGTACACCGCTGGGAATAACCGTTTTTATATTTTGATAGTTCAGGCATTTTGAAACACTTTACTTCTTCCGTTTTTTTATGTTGCAGTCCAAGTGGTAATTTTATAGCCTATAGAAGGATACAAGGATGTGCTATTACTTCCTGTTCATTGGAGTATGTTAAGACCCTTACAATAATGCAAATTGCAAAGCTTTCGCAGTTTTTCTTAGCACAGAGCCAGTTTTTCCATTTGCTTGTCAGGAAACAATAAATGCAGGTTATCCCTAGAGTTATCCCTACAGAACTAGTGGATGGGAGCATGAGTGAAAGGTTTGTAGCTAACCCAAAGAGAAACTGGGCATGAGAGAGAGACCTCAGAAGGTTGAATCTTTCACCTCCAAGCCGCAGATTTGGGCTGTCGAAAGAAGCTTAATTAAAAACTATCTGGGTCCTAAAAGTAATTTGTGAACTCTTCATGCAATGGTCTGAGTAAGAAGTATGGTGCATCAGGGGCTTATAGAAACTAGAACGATATTTCCATGCGTATACTTAGTCTAGAAAGAAGTAACCATGGTTGGCTCTTGATTCATGGACCATGTGATGGTCGGATTTTATGGGCCAAACACAGTGCCGAAAAAGACAAGGACTCCCTTGCCAAACAGTGATCACACTAATACTCTCAGACCCATCCTCAGCACTTTGTTGGGTCCATGAAATCCAGCCACTGCACAGTCCATGATTCATGGATCGACCACGGCCTTGCGTTCTTAGCTTAAATTATATTTACTTGAGTTGTGGACTGTAGGTAGGGAAGGACAATTATTGTGTAGTCAGACAAACATAGCAATCATGAACTGTACCACATATAAAACTACTTGCTGTAAAAATAAAACTTTTTCTAACCTATAACTCAGGAATAACTCCAGGTGAAAGTGATCCTACATTGAAGATGATGATAATCTAAGTTCCTTAACCCTTATGTTGATATTAAGAATAAAGCAGGGATTCAATCCCTATATTATTGGGATCAGCATTGTTATGCCACATTCTATTAATGTTCCAGCCTTGTAAGATGAAATGTATCTAATAAGTAGAAACTGTGGCAGAGTTCATTTACATCCCTTCCATTACTTCTGAAGGCCACTGAAAATGAGAGTAACAGGGGGATTTGGATGTAGTTCTGAACTATGGAGTGTGTTAGGAGTTATCATCTAAGGGAATTTGGGAATATTTCCCTTAACCTTGCTCTGTGATCCATATGTTTGGCAACCATTTGTGTTCTCTACAACAATAGTAATTGTCTTCCTTGATTGCTACATGTTAACTCAACAGCAATAGTTGTTTCAGACATGTTTGTGTACATCAGTCTCTCCAAATTTAGAAAGAAACTAAATCTTTGCTAAAAATACTACAAGCATTAATGCATCTAAAGAAGGAAACCCCAAGTCATCATTTGTATCATTCCATCTGCTTAGTCAAAACAACCAGCATTCAGCAGCTCCCTAATGTTCTTTATGATAATTACAGCTTAATTAAAGCCTGCAAATACATTGTTCACGTGTTAGTCATAGATAGCATCTCACAGCACTCTGCTTAGTAATGCAGCTGGAAATAGAACGACAAATAGAGCAACTAAAAAAGCTCAATCAGAAATAAAAACAAACTTTGGAGAAATTCTCATAATTTGTACAAACTAGACTCCTACATCCACCTAAAACCTAAATCCACACAACATAAAATATTTTTGATCACTACTCAGAATGTCTTAATTTAGGCAAAAATAATCTCTGATGAACAGCAACACATGACTAATTTCAATGTGTCATTATGTAATAAGACTGAAATTCAGAACTAGTTTGTGAAAAAGTAGTACACCCTTACTGATTCCATAGGAACAAAAAGAGTAGCCAGCAACCAGATGCTGCTAAAAGAATGTCCTTCATTAATTGATCATCAGAAGTTTTATCGGTGTTCTGGTCTGATTGATCCACTTGTTAGTTAACACTATGAAGCTAGTAATTGTTTCTGCCCATCAAATTAAACACCGGGATTCTTTCCTGTAAGAGCAGTGAGACTATGGAACTCTGTGCCGCAGGAGGTTGTTATGGCGGACTCTATGTACATGTTCAAGAGAGGCCTGGATGCCTTTCTGGAGAGCAAAAATATCACAGTTTATGGGGAAAAAACTATTGTTTAACGCTTAAAGGTTGGACTTAATGACACTGTGAAGATGCTATGATGGTTGTCAATTTTTTAAGGAGTGGATATTCCAGTAAATTTACCCCATGTTCTCTACCCCTGCAGCTTCTAAAGGTGACTCATAGCCAACAAAAAAATTACTTTTCTAAGCATATTTGTATATGGAGGAATTTTTTTAATAAGTAAACAGATTATTTTTTTATTTTTTACTTCAACTGTTTTATTGGGTTTTTAAGAGAGGAAAAGTACATCTCCAATAAAGTCATATCAAAGAATTGAGTAGAAGAATGCCCTTGTAGGAATCTGTTTCATATAGAAGTAACAGTATTGTAACCTTCAGTGAGAAAACTCTAACAAGAACCGGTATAAATCTGTGAGGTATCATTACTGACCTCAGCAAAACATACACACACACAAGACACAAGACTTGACAAGGTGGGGGAACACATTAAGGTGGGGAAGAATGGTTAACAGATGAGTTTTAACATAAATGAGGGAAGTCTAAAAGCGATATTTCAATTAGATTATGTTGTTTAGGGGTGTAAAAGCTGCTGACAGTTTCTCTTTAATACAAAATTTGAGTGGTCCATAAAACTTTCCTAAAAGACCACCTTTTTGAGAGGACCATCATGTTGTCCAAAATAGATGACAATTTTTTCATTTTTGCCATATATTATGCACAAAGTACTGGCTTTATATGAGAAACCCCTCCCATCAGAAGAACACTTTTCAAATACTTAAAGAGTGTTTTTCTAAAAGACAAATGTATAAACACTATATATAATGTATACATAGATTCGTCATGAAATTCTTGAAAATGACAGACGTGTAGTAAAACTACATTTAGATCATTTAAGAAACATGTATTCTAAATCCCAAATATTTGGTTCCTATAACATAATGCTCATATAATTACAAGTCTGTTTATGATACAGAATGGAAAAGAACTGTACGTGTGCTCTGGTACTTACAGGTTTTATTGGGTCCACATGCAAATGAAAATAAATGCTGGGTTGAAAAGCTTTTACAATCACTTGGTTCTTTTATTCATATGTTTCCTATATCTGTAATTACTTTAAGTACATGAACAAAAATAACTTTATTTTAAATAATCTTTCAAGTATTTTGTTTGTCCCTAAAAGGATTTCCCTACTTCCAGACCTATTTAAGCCCCATAAGTGAACCAAATAAGTCAAAGAGGGTTTTAATGTCAGACACAGCAGTTTACACCAGTTTGGGTTCTTGTTTATTTTCGGTTTCTTTCATTTCTTCTAAGCCTCAGAAGTTTACATTTTCTGGAAATTGCATTTAAAAAATAAACAATCTTTAAAAGTTGTGATTGTTATCAAGCATAAACCAAGATGTTTTTTTCTTTAATTTGAAATGTATTGTGTAACATCTTGTGCCATGTCTGTCATAAAGCACAATTTAGCAAATTCTAACATCTTCAAAAACCATTATTAATTCTCTTACTACACTTCACTATATATTATATAAAATATATTTATCACGAGCCCTTTCCAAAACATTTTAATTATATAAATAAAGATTTATTAGAATTATTTCATCTAATGATTTTTCTGCTTCTACAAGAGAACAGCCTGGATGGACTGGAAGACAGATAAGGACAATGAGCCATAAGACTAAAATAACCTTCCCTGCTGTCCCTACCTAATAGCCCAGCCTAATGTCAAATCCTTCCTGCGCCAAAGTGCCAACAGAGAGGCAAAGACAGGACAATACAGACACCGAAGAGTAGTGGACATGCCCCCTCAATATATATATATAACCTCAGCACATGCCCTCTCTGTATATATACATAGCCACAGGACATATGCCCTCAGTATATATACAAAACCCCAGCACATGCCCTCTCAGTATATATACATAGCCCCAGCACATGCCACCATAATATATATACATAATACCAGCACATGCCCTCTCAGTATATATACATAGCCCCAGCAAATGCCCCTCAATATATATATACATAACCTCAGCACATGCCCTCTCTGCATATACACATAGCCACAGCATATATGCCCTCAGTATACATACATAGCCCCAGCACATGCCCCTCAGTATATATACATAACTCCAGCACATGCCCTCTCAGTATATATACATAGCCCCAGCATATGCCCTCTCAGTATATATACATAGCCCCAGCACATGCCCCCTCAATATATACATAACTCCAGCACATTCCCTCTCAGTATATACACATAGCCCCAGCACATATGCCCTCAGTATATATATCGCCCCAGCAAATGCCCCCTCAGTATATATGCATAGCCCCAGTACATGGCCCCTCAGTATATAATATATAGCCTCAGTACATAACCTCTCAGTATATATACATAGCTTCATCACTTGCCCCCATACCGAACCAAAGAATAAAGCAGAGGTGTTATTTGGAGCGCACAGTGAAAGTTATAAAAATATTTTCACAATTTATTCCCATTGGGAATTTTTTTCAAGCTTCCTAGTACACGACATGGAATAATAAATAACTTCATGGAGAAGTTACATTTGTTATGCACAAAATAAACCCTCACACAGCTCTGTACATGAAAAAATGAAAAAGTTATGGATTTTTGAAGGTGGAGAGCAAGAAACGAGCGAGAAACGTCCTTAATGTCGGGTTAATGTCGGGCACATGGCTGACATTTTTAAAGCCTCTAAAGTTTTTCCAATGTTAAGCTGGTCATCATGTAGCATATCAAAGAAGACCATAATTGTTTCAGAAAACAAAAGTTCCGTAGTTTTCAATGCAGAAATTTTCAACAATAAGCATAACATTCCTTGTGATGAACAACTGAACATGCTGGATCCAAACAATATGAACGGTATGAGAATCTATGAAGAATCTTTTGAGACAATTCTATTCTTTTTTGATATGCTACATAAAAACCTTACTTTTGGAAAAACTTAACCTGAGCCACTAAATGGCGGCCATGTTCTAGACATTTACTAACCGTGGCAATTGCCAATAAAACTACCTATGGCTGGGGATACAAATAGCGTTATTGAGGGCAGTAATATCCACAGTGAAATCATGTGACAGCATAAGGAATGAGAAATCAGCTTCCATTTTTAACAACCACTTTATCTGGATTCTTTCCGATATATTTGTCTGTAAGGAATTTTTCTTTTTACAATTATGTGACTTCCAATTTTGTGCATAAAAATGTTATTTCATCCAGATAAATTTAAATTCATGTGTACTGCTTTGTACTTTCCCTATGATATTTGCCATGTATCTAACGTTAATAGCATTATGTATATCCGTTGTATAAACTATAGATAAGATTACGTATATCTTATATAGAACTATGCAACGATCCTTCTGGTGAAGGCTAATCTATGAATTTTTTTCACTACAAATAAAAATTAATTAAGCAAAGAAAAAATCCATTGTGTGTGCCGAAAATTCTTCTACCTTATATGAAGTGGACCGAGAATCCCAATTTTCCTGAGCACCACATATTCCAGTAGAGTGCGGTACCTCTGCTACTATTTACTGTATTTCTCACCGAGGACCAGCACCACAAGGATCTCCAATGTCGTCTAATACTTTCTCTTATGATGAAGAAACGGCAAATCAGATCATAGGAAATGTTACATCACACAGTCAATTTCTTCAAACTCCTAGCTCTGAAATTCGTGCCAGAGATTTTGAACGTGAATACAGGAAATTTGTTTCATTTAAATTACACTGTGCTACTCTTACAGAATATTATAAAGTTGAACGTATACCTCGAGGCCTTCGGAGCAACTTAGTACCTACTCTTTTTAAGGAAGATGCAGAATTTTGCAAAAAATTTGAAAATATTTTAAACAAATGTTCATTTGATATCATCCTTCTTACCATTGAAACACTCCAAAATAAGATTGCGGAATCTTCTAATCTATTGAAAACAATTGAACAACAACTTAGTTCTGCTTTACCATCAGAAGAATGGAATAAACTAAAAGATAAAGTCGACAAAACCATAGCCGAATTCCGCTCTGAAACCGAGGCAACAAAACGATCTAAATTCCTCAGAGATACTGAAGACTATCAACATAAACGTGTTTACAAATGGCAAGATCCTAATTTTCAAAATTTTCGTCGCAGACAACAGAGACAAAGACGATCATCATCTTCAAGTGACCGCTCCTCAGACTACCGACAACCTCGTTTTTTAGCACACCGACGCCAAACTTCCTTTCGCACAGACCCAGAAATACAACAGGACACAAGCGACCAACAAGGAGGGGACGGAAGAAAACAACAACCACAACCTCCCCCACGATCACAGACTCGATCACAGGTGAGTGGGATCAAGTTGTAAATATTTCTTCAGTAACGTTGACTCCAATTGAAATGACAGTTCTCAGTAAGGGCCTAAGCTTTTGTCCCACGGTACCTCTGAATACATTTGATCTTGAAGAGGATTTACATAGATTTTTTAGATCTATTCGATTAAAGACACATTTCGCAGACAGCCACATGGCAGAGACACCCCCTATATCAAGTTCAAGTATTACGATCGACAGACTAGGACTATATAACAAAAGTACATTTAATCCTCCATCTCACTATCATCCTGTTGAGACTTATGTTACGTTGGTCAATAATGACATCCAAAAGATAATCACCGATACTAAGAGAAAGAAACTTAAATATCATTCTAACCTTTCCCCTCTAGAACGCCAAGCTCTAACCTCCTTACAACAGAATGAAAATTTAACTATAAAACCAGCGGATAAAGGGTGAGCCATCGTAATAATGGACAAAAGTGATTATGTAAAGGAAATTTTGTCACAGCTAAATGACACTTCAACATACAAAAAACTCAATAAGGATCCCACCCCCCGTATAGCCAAGTTAATTGATGATCTGATTTCCAAATATTTATCTCTCAACATCATTGATAATAAGACTGCATAATTTTTAGTCAACCATTACCCCGTAACTCCGTTTTTTTATGCTCTCCCTAAAATCCATAAGAGGTTGGATAAACCCCCAGGGAGACCTATTGTGGCCTCAACTGAATCCATACTTGCTCCTCTTTCTATTTACTTGGAAAAGATTCTTACTCCTATGGTGAAGAAAACACCATCTTTTCTATTGGATACAACTCATTTTCTTGACACTATCAAGACACTATCACCATTACCTCAACCATCCATTTTGGTCACATGGGACGTGTGCAGTCTTTATACTTCCATTACTCACAATAAGGGGATCGATGCCGTCAGACGTCTATTGGAACTGAACCAATTTACGGGACACACAAAAGAACTGATTCTGGAATTTCTTCACACAATTTTACATAATAACTTTTTTTTGTTTGGAGACCAATTTTTCTTACAGATCCAAGGGACGGCGATGGGGTCAAATGTAGCCCCCCCCTACGCGAACACCTACATGGCTTTCTTTGAAAATGATTTCATATATCCAAATACTCTTTTTCAACAAAATTCAAGATATTGGCGTCGCTATATCGACGACGTGTTCTGCGTATGGGGGGGCTCACTAGACTCCCTCCAGGCCTTCCATCAATATTTGAACTCTATCACACCGGAACTTCAATTTACTTTACATTTTGACACTGTCAAAATGAACTTTCTGGATACCCTAATATTACTGGACTCGCAAGGACACATCTCAGTTGATCTCTACGTTAAACCAACGGATCGAAATACACTGTTACATTACAATAGTTCTCACTCGATTCAAACGAAAAAATCTCTTCCCTTTTCACAATATAATCGTGTTAATAGAATTGTGAGTAACCCTGAGATAAAAACCCTAAGACTGACAGAAATGACCACTAAATTCCAGAAACGAGGATATCCTCCAAAACTGTTACAAGAATCTTGCGACAAACTTACTTCACACACAACTTCCACATCTTCACGGAAAAGCGAAACAACAAAACGAATACCATTTGTACATCATTTCCATCAAACCTCTCCTTTAATATCCAGAATCATCAAGCAACATTGGCCCCTGCTGAAAAAAGCTTACCCACAGATACCAGAATTTCAAAGACCCCCTATGATATGTCATAAAAGAACAAAAAATCTACGAGACAAATTAGTAAAAGCCGACATAGGCAGCTTTTCTAAGAAAACCAGACAAACATTTCTCTCCTCCCCAAAGAAAGGAACATTTCCATGTTTAAATTGTAGTCAGTGCTCCTCAGTAATCCGCGGAGAATTCTTCAGTCATCCTAGAACGGGACAACAATACGCCATTTCTGATTACTTCACATGTAATTCACGCTACGTAATATATTTACTAAAATGCCCGTGCGGCCTACTCTACGTAGGAGAGACCACCACCCCCATCAAGGATCGAGTGAGCAAGCATAAATCTACCATAAGAACGAATCAAAATCTACTTCCGGTTCCAGCACATTTCAACCTCCATCAACATCATCCTTCACAACTAAGATTTCAAGTAATTGAGACAGTGGAGTTACCAAGAAGAGGGGGCAATAGAACAAAACTTCTACGGCACAGAGAATCATATTGGATTCATACATTGCAAACCATTGAGCCATTAGGCTTAAATCGAGCCTATGATCGGACATTTACATAAAATGTATATTTCTAGAATCTGTATATGATATGTGTTTTGATAATATACTTTTCTCTTTTCAGAAAAAATAGAAATATTGAAATAAGTCTCTTCCCCACTACTTCAATCCGGATGGTAGAATATCCACCTTCGTATATATATCCTTAATCTGCAATTTTTATCAAAATTTAGTGCTATGTTTAAGACTATATGTTGATCTCTCTGTAATCTGGATCATTTACGATATAAGTGCCTCTAATTTGTCACGACTCTCATACTATAACTTCTTAAACATGCACAGTAATATTTATATAAGGCGCCACACATAGTGTTTCTCTTCTTGTACCTCCCTGATACATTGCGACACTAATCTTTCGATCATGCGCAGCTGCGCCTATTTGATGCGTCACAATTAGCATTCCCTTTCTCCATAGCAACCTGTCTCCCTTCCGGTCATGCGCATCTGACTTTGGACGACGCCAAGTCAGTATATAAATAACGTGCTCACATGCAACTAGTGCTTCTGCCTCACCTCAACTCTGTATACCTCCACTACAAAGTAAGTCTTTTATAACAGATTTCTCTTGACCCCTACATGCTGCCTATGTCTAATTGTACTTTTACTAATGTGATGCTTTTGCCACTTTCATCTGCCTCCCCATAACCTGTTATTCCCCTTCACTCTGACACGCATAGCTTCCACTCAGCTTCCATTTTTAACAACCACTTTATCTGGATTCTTTCCGATATATTTGTCTGTAAGGAATTTTTCTTTTTACAATTATGTGACTTCCAATTTTGTGCATAAAAATGTTATTTCATCCAGATAAATTTAAATTCATGTGTACTGCTTTGTACTTTCCCTATGATATTTGCCATGTATCTAACGTTAATAACATTATGTATATCCGTTGTATAAACTATAGATAAGATTACGTATATCTTATATAGAACTATGCAACGATCCTTCTGGTGAAGGCTAATCTATGAATTTTTTTCACTACAAATAAAAATTAATTAAGCAAAGAAAAAATCCATTGTGTGTGCCGAAAATTCTTCTACCTTATATGAAGTGGACCGAGAATCCCAATTTTCCTGAGCACCACATATTCCAGTAGAGTGCGGTACCTCTGCTACTATTTACAGCATAAGGAATGAGAGTCATACAAATTTTATCCACATGCTACAAAATTGAGTAGAATTGAAATGATTTAAGCTTTGGGTATATCATTTGCATCTAGAATGCATTTGTGGCTGGACAATCCCTTTAATCACACAATTTCTTAGTTTCCCTTTGTACTTTTGTACAAAAGTTTAGATCCTACTGATTTCTATACCTGCAGATTTTGGAACATACAAAATTCTCTACTTCATTGGTAAACATCATGAGAAGGTTTTCTTTTTAACTAATAAATGTCGGGATTCTTGTTTCAATTACCCTTTTCAATTTCAAAATGTTGTTCAGTAGGAATAATGTTATTTCTAAGTAGACTGCTACTAGAGGCACCTCATCTCCATCCATATAAACAGCGCAGAGTATATAAGATCAGAACAGAAATGTAAAATGTCAGCAAACCAGGAACTGGTCACGGCTTATTCCTGATGAGTGCTTTCAACACCTTTCTGTTGACACAACTGGCATGTGAGTAACTTATTATGAACAGAGTTTTCAGCACAGTATTCCCTGCGGATCACCAAATAACTTTTTTAATGAATACACAAGTATGGCCTGTAGCGATATGACTAATGGAACATAAAATACAAGTTTCCACCATTTTGAAAATGTTATTCTTAAGAGTTATTTACCTTCTATATTATTGGATTTGTGAATTTGTGACACGGATGAGAGGCTAGAGCATTATTCAAGTGACAAGAGGACAACTCTCACCAAATATTACTCTGGTCAAGTTCAGCAATGCATGCAAGTGTTCTCAATTAATCTGCTTTGTAAAAAAAACTAAGAATCTGCAACACTGAATTCCAATATCCAATGTTCTTACTTTCACATGGCATCTACTGTCAGGGGGAAGACAGAAAACTCCCATAGACAGTACGTGGTTGGCGGAACTAGGTATTATAGATACATTTGGTTATTGTCACTTGAATGCACACAGCCACGTTCTCTGATGTGTCGCACTGCAGGAAGGGGCACATTAACCTCAGTGGTCTTTAGACATATATTGCATTGACAACTATACACAGACACCTCCCTTCAACATCTATGTAAACAAATATTAGCAAGAAGGACCAGAGAGCAATTTAGAGTACCGTATTTTCCGGACTATAATGCGCACTTAAAAGCCTTGGATTTCCGTGGAAATCCAAAGTGCGCCTTATAGTCCGGTGCGCCCTATGTATGGCGCTGGGCAGCGGACCCTACTTACATAGGTCCCCGCTACCGGAGACCGGAGACAGCAGATCTCCAGCGGGAACTGCAGACCACGCGGCACGAACAACTTCTGCTGCGTGGTCTGCAGTTCCCGCTGGAGATCTGCTGTCTCCGGTAGCGGGGACCTATGTAAGTATGGTCCGCTGCCCTCCTCCACCTCCCCCTCACCTTCCCCGCGTTCCCCGTCGCGTCTCGGCGTCGCGTCCCGTCGCGTCCCGTCGGGTCTCCGCTCCGCCCCCGGACCTCCGCCACGCCCCCGGACCCCGCGCCTTGGAATTATTACATATATAAGGCGCATCGGACTAATGCGCCTTATAGTCCGGTGCGCCTTATAGGGCGAAAAATACGGTATGTGTATGTTTATGTTACCATAAAGACATATTAGTATGTTGGATTTGATGAACCTGCGTCTTTTTCCAACCTTATATACTCTGATACTATGTTTTGGTGAATTGTTGTTCCACCGATATCTATGATCTTACAGGCACTTTTAATGTAACAATTAATTAACCCCTTAACGACCAGGCCCTTTTTTGTTTTTGCATTTCCATTTTTTACTCACACCTTCAAAAATCTATAACTTTTTATTTTTCCATGTAAAGAGCTGTGTGACGGCTTGTTTTCTGCATAAAAATTGCACTTCATAGTGACAGTATTTAATATTCCATGCCGTGTACTGGGAACCAGGAAAAAAATTCCAAATGCGGAAATACCCATATTCTTGTGGGCTTCGGTTTTACGTTTTTCACTGCGTGCCGCCAAATGACATGTCTACTTTATTCTTTGGGTCAGTGCAATTATGGGGATACCAAATTTATATAGGTTTTATAATGTTTTCATATATCAACAAAAATTAAAGCCTCCTGTACAAAAAAAATGTTCATTTTGCCATGTTCTGGAGCTAATAACTTTTTCATACTTCAGTGTAAGGTGCTGTGTGATGTAATATTTTTTGTGACTTTTGATGACGTTTTCAATGCTACCATTTTCTATATTTTTCAAAATGGCAAAAAAGTGGCATTTTAGACTTTGGGAGCTATTTTTCATTACATGGTTTATTTGTATCAGTTCTAGAGAAACTTAACCTGTACTTTAACCCTAGGTTGTCTGATTGATCATACCATATACTGCCATACTACAGTATATGGAGATTTTCCACACCATCTATTACAAAGTGCAAATCGCACATAGTAATTCATGGTGTAAAATGAGACAGCAAAGCACACTGACTGACTTTTGATTAAATTAAATGTTATATATTTGGAAAATATTTTTGGAAAAGAAACAAATGTGAATGACTTTTGATGTGTGTGGATTACGTCTAAAATACCTTTCATAAGTCAATATCAATCAACATATTTTACTTCAGAACATATATCTTTATATAAAAATACATTGTGAAGTATTTTACAACATTTTCTCCTGAAAAACAGCGGTGGTAACATCAACGAAACCCTTTAATTAGGTGTTTGATTAAGTGTTCGGAAGGAACTTTAACGCTGTAATGGTGTAAGGATTAAATCATTCTTTAGTGCACTTAATCCAAGTCTTTGGAACACAAAGCCATAAAGAAAAGACTGTCCAAGCTGCAAAAAAGGGGCAGGAATAGGAGCCGATCTGAGTTTTGCAGTTTGGGCAGTCAGTTCATACCCATATAAACTGTGCACATGGACAAAAACACAATTTTTTCGTATTTGACGTTTAATGCCTACCAAGCCCGGTCTTAAGCAAAACACAGTGGATTGAAATTGATTAAGACTGGTGTTTTGAGTGTCAGTCTCAAAATTTCCACCGCTGGTCTCCAGCCTCTTAAGAAATGTGGGTGCAAACTCAGACCTGTAGACCAGTTTTTGGCTATAGTATTTGCCGGTTTTCTGGCAGAGACTATAGTAAATGTCGCAATCCGGGTGTTCACTCCACCACAACTACTCTGCCTGCCCCACTCCCTGCCCACTCTCCTCTCCAATGTGCCCATAGCGTCAGAAAACTGGTGGAGAAGGCATAAAGCATCTCCCGTAGTAACATAAAAAATGCGAAAGGGGGACATTTTCATTTTTGCAACGAGTGTTCTCTCTTCTATGTAAGGCTTAAAATAGTGCATAATGCTGCAGTATTAAATGTGATTTCCATTCATATAGATTTATTATATAAACTCCATGTTTGTTGCAATGCTTACATATTAAAGGGGTTGTCCAAGTCAACTCTTTGACATATTGACATATTGCTGCTCAAATTCAGAAATGTAATAATTACGCAAAAATTCCCATTACAGCTTCAGTTTTATCATTCTGTTGAGCAATATGTGAGGGTTGGTCACCGATGCACTCATCACAAAGTCAAAAGCCAAAAAAATGTTCACTTTCAGTGACTTGTTGGAGTAGTAGTTATAATCTAGTAGATTGTGTGATAATAACTATTAGGGTTCCTGTGGAGTTCCTCAGGTCGCAAACACTGGTCCTGTGGGGGTTGTTTAAGGCCTGACCGTTATCAGTGGGTTAGTGGCGGTCATGCACTGATGACAATAGAAAAAGACTGCAGTTGGCTCATACACAGGGCCTTGCAATTCTTAGCCAGGTGCTTGAACCTATATAAGTTTTTGTATGACATCTCAATGAAACATAGAAGAAACAAGGGATGACAACATATTCACACAATTGATCACTTTTAGGAGAATATATCTGTCCAATGAAAATATTATGAAAACTTTACTTACAGTAGGTATATGAACAACAAGACATGGTAAGCTTGTGGGCAGTGTGCCATGAACACAGTGCGTGTTCATGTCTGCTGTGCAGATGGCATGATGTCACATCTGTTCTTAAAATCTAAGTTTGCAGTATTAAATGAACATATTTTAAGGTTTAGACAGGTGTTATTTAATAAGTCTCTTAATTGAAAAGCTATTTGGAAAAGTCCTGCTGTATTAACATATGAATAAAGTACACCTTGCACATTCTTTTGCATACTCATAAGCTAACATTGTTTTTACAAGATGTAAGCGTGCCATACAGTGACTTAATATCCCCACTTCAAATATCTTGGCACTATATCAAACAAAGTAAAAGAAGTCTAAACTAACCAAACAGCAAGTCAGGGAAAATGGCCACATATACTGACATATGCTGCACAGACAGATTAATGCTCTTTTTCGGAGATAACCTACATAAATTTAATGAAACACTAGTTTTGTAACTGTCTCAAATCACCCTGTTAGAGATCTCTTTTAGATGTCTGCTCTATGAAAAAGAACATTTTGCCTTGCCTAGAGATGAGTCCAATAAGGCACATTGGACTTACCTCTATTTCTGCCTGCTCCAGTGCAGTGATCCGATGAGGCTGGAGTAACAGGTCCCAGGTTCATTGTCCTGGCGCCGTATGTACGGCATGATCATGATTATATTCTTTTTTGTAGTATAGATCTTTCTGCTCTGTTATTACAGACAAGTAGAGGCAGTCCCCGGGTTACATACAGGATAGGTTCTGTAGGTTTGTTCTTAAGTTGAATATGTATGTAAGTCGGAACTGTATATTTTATCATTGTAACCCCAGCCAAAATATTTTTGGTCTCTGGATTTTAAAAATGTTGGATTGTCATAAGAATCAGGATTAACAATGAAGCTTAATTGTAGACATCATTAATAACTATTATAGCTGTTTATTTTAGCCTCAGGCTAAAGTACAGTAAATTACCAACATCCAGAGGTTGGTTTGTAACTGGGGGTCATCTGTAAGTCGGGTGTTCTTAAGTAGGGGACCACCTTTATAGGGACTATTGAGATTGTTGATGTGCCCCTGCCAAAAAATGTTTGTCCAATATCAAAAAGTTAATGATTGATGTGATATTTGGAGGGGCAGTCCATACGTTTAAAGTTCTTATTACATTATTTCTATTTATTTATAGAACAGAATTAATTCCATGGTGCTGTACAATCAGTAGGGGGTCACATTCATTACATTGAGACAAGAATAAATGCAGGTACAAATATAAAACTACAGTGATCAGGAGACAAGCGGAAGAAGAACCCTGGCCGGAAGGGCTCACAATCTATATGGGAGGGTAGATGAAGACATGAGGTGAAGGTGAAGTGCAGTTATAATGTGTTATAGGCGATCCTAAACAGAAGGGTTTTTAGGTTACATTTGAAGGATTGGGATGTGGGGGACATTTAGAGAGTATGGCAGAGAGTATGGCAGATGCACATTAGAAGTCCTGGATATGGTTGTGAGAAGAGTTGATTGTAATAGAGTAGAGCTGAATGGAGACTACGTGTGGGACGGTCCCAGTAATGGCTGATGATTTCCGAGATATATTGAGGTTATGGACGGCTTTGTAAGTCATGGTTAGTATATTAAATTTAATTCGCTGGAGAGAACCAGTGGAGAGAATGGCAGAGGCAGAGGAGAGGATGAATTGAAAGGGCATTAGAAAATTTGATGGGAGACCACAGAGAAGAATGTTGCAAGCCGGAGATGATGAAGGGTTCTATACTCATCCCTGCAAATCAGTGAAAATCATGTAAACTGTTGGTTTAAATATTTCTGTTAATATAAACTT
This sequence comes from Engystomops pustulosus, assembly GCF_040894005.1. NCBI lineage: Eukaryota > Metazoa > Chordata > Amphibia > Anura > Leptodactylidae > Engystomops > Engystomops pustulosus. Next base: position 213,658,303 of record NC_092411.1, read on the forward strand.
TCCAAGTAAATTGATTGGGAAGCCATGGAATAAAACTACCATTCTTCCCCCACTGCTTTCTTTAGGCTCATTTAATGTTATAGAACGCCTGAATACTTTATATTTAACTGGTTTTATGTGCAAAATTCCATTCTACAGCTCTAAATGTGATGGAGACTAGGCGCACTTGCCTGTAAAACACTATACACTCCATGTTTGCATAAAACTTGTCACCAGCAATAAATTGTAAAACTAACAAGAAAGGTGCTGAAAACACATAATCTGTGTCAAGCTGCAAGTTATAGCCTCCATACTGCCTGTGTTTATAAAGCAAATTAAATGCATTGAACACATAAGTATGGAGAAATAAATGTACGAATGCAGAGCTGAGAGGTTTCAGAAAGAAATGGAAAATATTTGATTGTTAAAGGCAATATACTAGTCAGGTTTCTTTCATGGACAAAAGTGCCTATTTATGTTGTATATGCAGAGAGATAGCGATTTATACGATACAGGCAGTCCCCGGGTTATGTGCAAGATAGTTTCTGTAGGTTTGTAAATAAGATTAATTTGTATGTAAGTCAGAACAGGTATATTTTGTAAATTTAACTGCAAAGTATTTGCTTCCTCCCTGTGACAATTACATTTTCTCAATATTTAGCTGTCATGGGAACAAGGATTTACGATAAAAGCTTTATTACAGACACCTATAGTTGACCGTTGCAGCCTGAAGCTATAGTATACTATATAATCAGTATCCAGAGAGCTTCACCAGAGGTCACATTGGGAAGACAAGCCCATTTGTAGCTAGTATTTGTCTGTAAGTAGGAGGGTACTTAAAGGGGTTGCCCGAGACCTTTAAAAAAATCATATGTGGCCGGGAAAGGCCTTACCTCTGGGGTCCTCCCAGTGTCCTGCTCAGCCGTCTCTCCAGTCTGTGCCCCTGTTTGTTTACAGGGGCATGGAAGCTGCGTTGAGTTCAGCTTCTGGCCAGTCGAGGTCTGGCCGGCCCTTTTCCCAGCGCTGTATCATGCAATGAAATATGGAGAGGGGTGGGCGTGGCCAGCCACACACACGACCGTCGGGGTGACTGGATAAACATTGTTAGGCAACCAGACATACGTCCCCCATAGACGGCTATGACACCCCAGTTCGGTATGGTAAGCACAATGTGTGCTCACCATTCGGTGCCATGCCCGCACAAAATCACATGCTTTATCTTTAGCTGTAAGAATGGCTCCTCCCGCCTCCTCTGCAGTGTGTCAGTGTGCGCTCACCTGGGCTACTGCATGTGAATGCACCTTTATTCTGACACCCATTAAATTTCTAGGTGTCAGAATATATACAAGTAGTGTTGGTTTAATTGAAACAAGTCAAAGACTGACTTCTGTATTTCAAGAGTAACATTTATACAGTATATTGAAATCTTGTATGAACAGTATTGCCCTTCTCTAGTGCTAGTGCAGAGAGGTTATCTGTATGGGCAGTTGTGGTCTAATGGACCTAAAGTATCTACTAGTATCATTTTTTGTACAGATAATTTTAAGATCTCTTCTAGTAGTTATGTTAGATTTTTAAATGGTTGTTAATTTATAATGGATAAGCTTCAAAAATGTGATCTGGATAAGCTAAGTGTAAAATCTGCAGAGACTGATTTCGGTAGGGTTAAAACCTTTCTAGGGTTCCAGCACATTTATGGTGCAGAACAGTTTACACATATATTGAGTTGTGTGTCCATCATGTGACTGGGAAGATTTGGATAGTAAGCAGTGGAGTTTTTATTGGGAGGCTTGAAAACTTTTAAACACCAGAAGATCATAAAGTGTAATCTAGCATTGCATAGCATAAAAATATTTCCATCTGACCAGGGTGACTCAAGTACTGCTTAGTACCTAAATACAATGTCAAAGTTATGAGGGTTACACTTTGACACAAGTACTAAGTGTATAAACAATAACTTTCACATTACAAACCAGTCACCAGCAGATAGGCCAATAGAAAAACAAATGGACATTCCCAGCCAGGGGATAAGTAAGGTAAATAGAACCCACCTTGAGCCCACTACCCCCAAGCTGATCGTGGGACTTAATATTTATAGTTATAAACAATCAGTGTCATGGCCGTACCCGCGATCCTCGGTACGGATCGCGGGTACACCCGTGCCCTCCTACATGGCGCGATGTCCCCCCGACCCCCACTCACCCTTCCAGGGGCCAGGCGTGTAGGCCACACGCCTCCTTCCCTCCAGGTCACACGCTCCAACTGCTAGGGCGAAAGGGCCAGCGCCCTCCTGATTGGAGTTTGCTAATCTGGCCTCGCCCTCATAATCCGGCACCTCCCTCTACTCCCCGCCAGATCTTCAGCATTCTAATGGAACTTCCAAGGTTTCCACACCTCACTTCCCACAGCGGTTCCTGTTGAAGTTATTACCCATCAGGGTTTCCAGATGCTGCTGTCTTCCAGCGTTTCCAGACGCCTCCGTGTCTCCTGTCTCCAGCGTTTCTAGACACCTCTGTATCTCCTGTCTCCAGTATTACCAGACGCTCCTGGTGTGTCCTGTCTTCCACTGTTTACAGACACATCTGTGTCTCCTGTCTCCAGCGTTTCCTGACGCCTCCATGTCTCCTGTCTCCAGCGTTCCCAGACGCCTCCAGTCCGTGTCAGCGTTACCAGTGTTCCTCTATCCCAGACTCGGACTGTTTCCTGCATATCCTTTACCTTGGCTTCCACTGCGGGCCTCATACCATCTCCCGCGGTGGTCCAGAGGGTCCACTGGTTCACAGACTCCTCCCTTCGGACTCTTCCCATACAGACTTTCCTCCTTGGTACTCCCAAGTACCTTCAGTTTTCCGTGTAACCATTATAATCAGTGTTAAGTATTATTTTAACTATACACACAATATTATTCTTAGTAATAGACATAATGTAGTCCTAAATTACATGGAATTGCTTAGGTTTCCACATACAGTATTCACATTTCCTGTAGTATTATCAAAGAATTTCAAGGAATACAATTAACTGGATTCCGCAATTATCTTATCCATCAATTCTGTCAGCCCTAAATGTTTCTTTTCTTGTACCTTCCCTTTAGTAATTTGGAGTTATATATGCATAGCAGCAATCTCGATGCTAGATAGTATCATCATCTTGTTACACACTTTTGATGTTAAGATGAAAACCAGTAAAGTTATGATTTAGGTATGTGCCTGTTTCCCACATTTATTGCTTGTTAACTTACTCATCTCACTGATTCATTTTAGAAAATAACTGCATCCATGTGTTCTGTATAATTTTACTTATATATGTTTTTAAAGAAAGGAAAATCAACCTTACATTTTCAATGGATATTTTTCAAATTAAAATATAGTAGAACTTTAAAATCCCATATGTAAAAGCAGATATTGGGCAGAAATGAATTATATAATTTTCTTTCAACCAGATGTAGGTAATCTCTTTAGTTACTGTTCTAGGAATGTGAAAATTTGCAATGAGTTGTGGGAAGCTGAAAACTTTTCAGGAGACTCAATGTGAAGTGCTTCTTTTGGTCCTGCTTTAAGCCACCACATTTCCCTACTCGACATCCAAATAGGCATACTACTTACCTTATAGGAGAAAGGCTACTTTGAAACTAGGATGAGCCCCATGACTTTTATGCTAATCTATGTTCAATAACCCCTATAGTACCAAAAGCCTAAATGCAGATATTAAGGCATATTTGTCAGGGCCTTATTGCTAGCACTTGTGAGTATTTGCCCCAATCCACCACCTTCATGGCAGTGGGGCGTGAAGAGGGAACGAGGCTGGCTGAGCGGAGGGAGCGGGCGGCCAGGAGTGGGCTGGCACGGGGCATTACTGTCCCTGCGCCGGTGTTCTCGCTGCTGCCGGCGACTTTTCACATGTGAAAAGCCCCGCGGCCATGTTTAATTCTAAACCAGGCAGGGCTACTTGATGTATGATGTATTTCTACACTAAGAAGGGCCCTCTTGGGTGTATTTCTACACCAGGTAGAAGCCTCTTGATGCTTTGCGCTGCAAAATTGCAGCTGCGGGGTTATCATACGCCGGTGCTCGACGCTCGTGCAGGTATGATAAATATCCCCATTGAGTTTTTGAACTAGCTCTTTGCATAGGGCAAGAATATTGCACTACCGTATTTTATATGGACCCTTGCATTGCTTGGACACTGTCTTGGTTTCTATACTTTTTTCTCTATACTCTAGTTAAGAATCCAATCATGCCTCAGCCCAGCAGCACATGGGCAGCTAGAGACTGTACCATATCTACTTGCTAGGAGGACATTATGATTATATACTATTTGGAGCCTGCCCTATTTATCAGCAGTAACTTTTTGGGTACATTTACACAGCCTTATGCCCGCCTGGCTGCAACCGGGAGGCATAACGCTGTGAGCTGGAGAGGAAGAGGAGGTGACCCTTCCCCCATCCATAGAGAAAAGCATTCTCTATATTTTTCATGTACGGCACGGAACGGTGTCAAATTTGCAGCCGCGTATACAACCCCACAGACGGCCGTCTGAATGTACCCTTATTGGAATTTATGCATGAATAGTAGAATAGCAAGATTTACATTTTACTATTGCCGCCAGACTAAAACCAGATTATATGGACTCTCAAAGTGGTTATTTGTCATAGAAATCCTACTTTCAAATATTGTTTTGTGGTATTCTGAACTAACAAAACTAAATCTCTCATATCAGATATACATCATATGGCTATTCTCTCTATGTAAGGCCCATTATACAACAAGCCTATAATAATTTGTTTCATGTAATGTGTATTTCCTCCTGTGGCGACACTGAATAGGTTTCCCTACAGATTACAACTACTTTCTGGGAATCCTCCTCTCAGGGAAAGGAATTGTCAACCCTTTTGAGGACATTTGTTATTTAAGAGCATGAAAAATACAGTATAGTACTATAAGGATGTGATGCATTATGATAGTTTTCTACCTTTAATTTGAAAATTTTGACATATGTAAATATCAGTTTTAGCCATAAGGAAATGGAGAAACTTCACGGTATTTAAGAAAGTTAAGCCAAATATAAACCATATTACAGAAAGCCATAAATTTTCTGTCAAAGCTCCACTATGTGTTGGAGGGAATACAGTGCAACCTGACCCTACTGTACTTAAGGAGTTTATTCAGATGTGTAACATTTTGCTTTCTTGTGAAATAAGGGAGATTGTCTTAAATGTCTGTTAATGTGGTCTTTATAGATGACTTCTATAATAAGTTCTGTCTATGTTTTCTTTTGATTAAGAAAGAAAAGCACAAAACAGATTATAGAAAAACATTTACATGAGGGCGGCATAAAATGATGAATTGCAATAAAATAAAACTACGACAGAAAACGTATTAATGGAAACTGTGCAGCTGTTCTTGCAATTAGTTGTGCGAGCCTTAAAGGTTATTGGTTTTCTTAAAATGCGCAGTAAGGTTTTTATTTTGCTTTACTTAAAGGTATTATTTTTAATTATATGAAAGTAGCTCAAGGGCAGGAGAAGGTCAAGTAAAAATACCCTTATCCTTACAGTTTCCCACAGACATTACCTTATGTTTTCCTGCAGACGCTTTACGGTTTTCTAACTTCCTGTTGAAGTCTCTTACAATTATAGTTACTATAAGATCAGACACATGGGGTACGTATGTCTGAATATGGGACTACACAATAGTCACAGCTACTATTCTTATTTTTACTGGAGTATGTATTCGTATCCAGAGAGAATAGGGAAACATCAGTTTGGTTCAGAATAAAAGTTGGAAAAAGAACTATTTCCAGCTGGACATCAGACGTCAGTTTTTAGGATAAAAAGTAGCAAAATTTTATTTGAAATCCATTAAAAAGGAGTACAATGGTACATGACACAGCATAAGGAATAAAAAATAGCATCAAAGCTATGATTAGCTTTGATGCTATTTTTTATTCCTTATGCTGTGTCATGTACCATTGTACTCCTTTTTAATGGATTTCAAATAAAATTTTGCTACTTTTTATCCTAAAAACTGACGTCTGATGTCCAGCTGGAAATAGTTCTTTTTCCTGTCTAATGCTGCCTGCACCTGTGACCGAGGTTTGTCCGTGCTGGAGTGTCCAGAGTCAAGACCAAGAGGATTGTTCGAACGGAGAGGGTGAGCTGATTTCACAAAAGTATCTTTGTGATAGTTTTTTCTGTGAGAATAAAAGTTGGGGTGGTAACAAGTGATGAGCGGAACCCACAATGATACTAATTAAAAAGAGAAAGATATCCACACATTGTCAGGTAAATGTTTTCAAAATTTTATTAACCCATGCATGTTAGAACTGTTCATTGGGCATTGGTCTTAATGGATTAGTGATGGTGCCTTACAATGCAGCACATTCTTTTATTTCATTATGAATTTATTCACATTGACAACTACTTTTAGATGTATTTTCATGACTTTTATTATTAATTTTACCAATATTATTGTTGGTAAGTTATATTTATATATATAAAGTTATATTCCTAATACAGCAATATAAATAGTAGGTTTTGGCACTTTGTGCATATATATTATCCTAACATAATCACAATAATGTACTAATAGAAACTCCTTGATGGAATTATTAAATCCATAAAGATGCATTGACTATTCTAGGTCATCAATAATCAGAATTGAAATGCTACCGACATAGAGGTAAAAGTAACATTTTCTACACATGATTCCAATGAGCAGCACAAGATGGATGAAATCAGGTGATAAATCCAGCTATTAGGGTCCAGTCATACATTGGATTTCTTCATTTGTGGATTAGTTGCATCATTTTATTTTAATGTTTGTCCATCTCCAAACATGTTTTCATTTCTACCTTTTTTGGGAAAATGTATTTCCTAAATACAGAGAAATCTACATTTTTATTTACAAAGAGTATTGATAGCACATTGTAATGATAGTATTAAGACAAGTCAGCCTTGGGTCTTCGGAAGCTGTCATGGCGACAGATCCCCGCTCCCCTATGTCATCCCGGGGAGTGACGATCCTCAGCAATATGGCAGCACCCATGCGCCGCGATCGGCGGGAGAACACCTGCGGTTGGCGCAATATTCAGCAAAGACTCACCGGCTATGGAGAAGGCTCAGCCCATGAGCCCTCTCCATGCACCAGGACCCGACGCGCCCTGTACTATAACGGCACGCGTCGCTAATTGGTTAAATGTATACTTTAGTACTTTTTTATTTTCAAATTAGCAGAAAATGAACATTGGAAATGACTGTGGGATTTTTTTTTACTAATTAATTCAAATTAATATGAATTCATATTTTTATATTTTGTTTGTGACTGTTTTTTTTTATCTGTATACACCCCCAATGAGGTCATAAAAGACTCCTGAGTAGAGATGAGCGAATCGATTCTAAGTGGAATTCGGAATTTCAGGAAAACTTCAGTTCTGCATGAATGAGTTTACTCATGAGTTTACAATGATTTGTGGGAACAAATTTTCTCCCCTTTATTAGCGGGGCAGAGAACTCTGGGAAGAAGAAAGGAACACCCTCAATCACATGTGCAGACATCTAGGCCAATCAGCGAGTGGCAGGCTTATGTGATGTCACAGCCCTATAAATACAGACGGCCATTTGCAATCCCATCATTTTACGCTGCGTGTGCTGTCTCTAGCGTCTAGCTGTTTGTACTCAATAGCTGATTTTTGCTCAAAGTCCAGGGTGTCCGTTTTGGGGGATCTGTGTCAAATCAACGTAATTGATCAAACACCTTTGACAGACAGAGAAGTGGCAGGTGGAGCAGGCACAGGTTGCAGCCCAGTAAGGGGATGTTGCAGCAGGGATGACCCTGTAGCACAGGGGCTCAGCAAGGCAGCGGCATTAGTAGTCACTCAGTTCAGAGTGTTGGTGGTAAAATCACCAACTCGGCGGTGTGGCAGCTATTCTGAAGCTATTCTGATGCTGCCATCCCTTGATGCCACACATCTGCTGCCAGTTGCTCCATCTTCCTCCCACCATCTTTGCCAGGGACTGGAATTGTCACCCACCTCCACACTCATTGTGCTACTTTCTGACCTCCTGCTGCTGCCGGCTACCTCCACACTCTGTGGCTTACAATGTTGCTACCACCTCCATAATTTGTCATTGTGCCACTCTACAGCTTACTCATGCTGCTGCCAACTGACTGCTGTCTCCATGGAACACTCTGTGATTTCCATAATGCTGTTTTCACCCTCCACCACTCTATGACGTTGCCACTATGTTTGGTTTTCCCCATTATTTCATCTGTCAGAAGGAATGAAAAGCTTCAGGATTGATAGGCAAAAGTAGGAGTGGTTACAGAACACAGAGGACATGCAAATATCCCATATACTGGTCATATCTGTTTTGGATCACCTCCTGTTTGTTTTTGGCTTTAGCAATACGGATGGATTATTGACCGATTGAAAGCAGACACTGACAGATGAAAAGAAGGGCAAAATGATCAGTGACGTCAATGCAAAATTACTGCGGACACCCTCTCCACTCTTTTGGGGGGTTTCTACATGTATCAGCATTTAACAGAACAGGTTCTGTCGTAATCTATGGAATCATCTGATGTCAGTGTAAAAAGAGTGCACTCTTTGATGTTATAGTTGGATCTTGGCCCTCAGCTCAGTCCTTTCGAGCTGGCACAGATTGTCAGGCTGCATTCCTGCTTTACTTATTTGGTTAAGTTGGCCCCTGTAACTGCCCATGGAATTGAAGAGTGAAGCGATTCTAAGAGTGGCGGCTATCATGTGCATGTTATACTAAAATACAGCATTGTTTGAAGACCAAACCACGCTCCCCATGCATATTTGAGCATGGCACAATGTTCTACAATACCCTACAGGCTCTGTGCAGCCAGGAAATACCTATTTTTTAATGTGATTCGCCATGATTCGATTCTGGTCGAATTGAATTTTGTCTGAAAATTCGTCGAACTCAGCAAATTGGATATTTGAAAAATGTGCCCATCTCTACTCCTAAAGTACATTTTCAGTTGCTTTTTTAAAATAAATTTTTTAATTTTTAGGTTTTCCACTGTGTGATCCTTACAAAAGAAACAAGACCCTGTGCAAGCAATTGTCTTCTGGTTAAGCACT